>NC_088240.1:60559006-60872756 GCF_036934945.1 Oncorhynchus masou masou
GTTGATAATTGATTGGCTGTTATGTCCACACAGTTTAATACTGAGGTATTTATTAGTATCTGAGTAGAAGGCAAGAACAAACACTGACATACAGTGCAGCCCTCGAGGACCTGGAACACAATCCCTTATTGCTGTATCAACTCGGGATACGTGGGAACACAATAAAACAATTTATTTACACAATTAATCAGATTTAACGTATTTAACTTTTTTATAACAGTGTTGGGTAGTGGTAAGTGTTGTGTAAACAAATACACTATCTTAGCTCCAAGTATCTGTCTGGTCTACAGTACTAATGTATGCTACTGCCTGTGCCTTACCTTTGACCTGGATGAAAAAACCTAAGGGCAGACCTTAAAAAGGGAAATACATCCTTATCCAATGATCAATTGCAGATACATCCTCAATACAAGCGAAGTGTGCTGACTGTGTCTGCTAGATCTATTTACAGGCTCTTTAATTTGAGTGGAACATTCTAATCCTGTAATCCCATCCTTAATCCAGTATGAGTGTGAGCACATACTGTACACACGACAGAGTCCATGATGCTCACACTGACAATTGGCAGGTGACGTACTCTCTAAATGAACAGTTAACAGTAAAGGGACATCTTCATTTTCTTTTCATCCAAACCTGAGGAATAACACAGGTGTTTGTACATGGGTTTGTTCGGTAGCTCAGTAACAGGTACAGTGCAAAAGAAACCACCACCACAACACAGCCAGATTTATAATGTGAAAGGGAGTGTCCATTTCCTGCTATTGTGACTCACACACACCTCTTGGTGTTTTTTTTTTGTTCAGAGGAAACCATGTGAGAAACCTCTGCCGACATCTGAGAGTTTCAGGGTTAATTTTAAACATCTGCCTTCCAATCAGAGCCTGTTGTTCTGTTTTCACTTACACCAGCAGATGGTTGAGATCACCTTAAATCAGTTTCCTTTTCTGATAAATGAGTATTATGATAAAAACTCAAACTGAGAATGGGGTTTAGAAGTGGGCTTGTAAATGATGTAGCTTTGCGGTTGTCATGTCAAATGGAGTGCCTCTATCTTGTTTGTAGCATATTAATATTGTTTACATTTTTATTTCATTTAAATGTAACATTTATTTTAGGCAAGTCAATGAAGAACAACTTCTTATTTACAATGATCGTGAACATATACATTTGGATTATGTCAACATAGAATACACGGTGAAGGAACTGGATTAGTTCTATAGAAAACCTCTACTGTTCTCTGCAGTCACACCATCTGTGTAATCACTGTCGAATACAATTTGTGGAGATAATAAATAGACATCCAACTTCTGACACCATGTATTACAGAGGAGGCTGGTGTGACGAGCTGTAGAAGGACATGCTTGTTTTAATGGCTGGAATGGAATTAATGGAACAGAGTCATACATGTGGTGTTCATATGTTTGATACAGTTTCAAGTATTTATTTAATCTTTATTTAACTAGGCAAGTCAGTTAAGAACAAATTCTTATTTTCAATGACAGCCTAGGAACAGTGGGTTAACTGCCTTGTTCAGGGGCAGAAGGACAGATTGTCAGCTCGAGGATTTGATCTGTGCAACCTTTCGGTTACCAGTCCAACACTCTAACCACTTAGGCTACCCTGCTGTCCCATTCCTGCCATTACAATGAACCTGTCCTCCTATAGCTCCTACCACCAGCCTCCTCTAATGTATTAATAAGTAGACGGGACACCATAGTGTTAGCTTTAGGAACGTCTTTACCAAGATGAAACCGTATATTGATACAGAGCATTATGGGTACTGTAGTACATCATGCTACAAGACAGTTAAAACATCATTTAGAAATTCTTAGCAGATAGCAAACAACTAAAATACACACAAACATCAAAAGTAAGGTAGTGCCTCAATATATAGGGTTAAGGGTTAAATCAAAATACAAAAACATGGATCAGAGGAGACACCATGTCCTTCCATGGTGACACAAAAACAGAATCATTACAAAACTAACATTACATTAGACAAGGCTGAAAAAGAAAGAATTACCAAAACTATTTCCTACAGTAGTTTCAGTTAAACAAAGTCTCTATCATCATAAAACATTCAATCTGGAATATGAGAAAACACCGCAGTGCTGTATATTAGAAGCCATAGTACTGTGCGCTATTTCCCACGTTGCTGTGTCACTCTCCACCCATTATAGCCTTGTTGGAGTAAAGTGCTGTATCCTCATCTCTCTCTCGTAATGGCTTACCATTCTCTTTCTCCTCTTCCTTCCCTACCATCTCATCCCCTTCCTCCCATTCCACCTCTTCCATCACACCACTCCCCTCTCCACCATCTTCTTCCTCCTCATTCTTCTTCTGTCGTTTGATTTCGGCATAGTCTGTCTCTGTGGTGGTGGTCTTCTTCTCTGCCTCCTCAGGGGTCTTCTTCTTCAGCAGGGAGTAGTTGATACTGGCGTAGTCCACTTCATTTGGTTCTCCCCCTGTGGTAGATTTCCCTACGGCTCCACGGGTCTGGGGCCCTCCATTTTCTTCTCCCTCCCTCAGCTCCACCTGCAGAGGGGTCTGTTTGCCCCCCACAGCCTGTCCTGCATCCATCTATGCAGTAGATGACAGAAAGCACTGTGTTAGGAGTATTTTGTTAGCTTGGAATACCAGACATGTTTGTGTTGCCTTGTAAACTCCTATTGGCATGTCAATGCTAACTAAATGTTGGTAAAGCTGAATAAATAAAGGAACTGTTACTGCACCTGTTGGTCTTCAAATGTCACCATCTCCAGGTTCATGAAAGGGCTTTTGGAGTCTGAGTCCTTTGGGATCCTCTCTTTGCGTCTAAGGAAAAGAGTTCAAATGAAATGTCTCAATCACTGTATTTTGGAGGGGTTAACAAGCACTTCCATTACAATATGGTGCAAGGCATTGGTACTTTTGACATGAAATCTGATGTTCTTGATAATAAATATAAATAAATCAGTGAGACAATTTACAATTGATTTTTAAAATAACATATTCAGTCAATAGCGACTGTACATCAGTAATAGAATACATGTACCTTTTACGTTTCCCTTTCAAACACAGGAAGATACAACAGATGGTGGCTGAGAGGGCTGCACCAACCACAAATGCAGTAATCAGTTTTAGGTCCGACAGCAAAGCCATGATGTCTTTAGACACATCCTCTATAAAGAGAACAACGCGTTGGATTTTAGAAGTGGCTCACACCTTTTCTCAATCCAAGCGTGCAAATCCTCTATGTTGCATTGATATTGGGAAGCTGTGGCTCTCTAACAAAGTGTGTTAACTTGTATCTTTACCTTCTTGTTTTTCTATTTGGGTGACTTGCTCCTCTCTCACTCTGCCCGCTTCATTTCTGCTGACACACTCCATAGTGGTATTGGTGTGGTTTCTGACAGGCAGGCTGATGGTGCTGTTCACTGAGAACATCAACACTGATGTAGTAAAACTGTACTCTTTTAGTGTTAACCATCTTATAAAGGGTAAGGAACTCCCTGAGTCACACACACACACACACACACACACAGGTCATGAGAGGGGAGATAAACCATAGGCAATTTAAAGGTAACAGCATGTCACAAGCCATTTTCAATCTGTCTGTACAGTGCTGCTTGCACTCACACATCACAGTGACAACAGTGGAAGCCGTCAGAGATCCACTGTGGTGTTGAGCTGTACACACATACTCCCCAGCATGTTCTCTTGTCATGTTAGAGATGATGAGAGTGGCCTGTCCAGAGTTATTCCGTTCCAAAGTTGTTGTCCCCTTCTTACTCCAGGTGATGTTAGATGATGATGGTGGGTAGCTGGCATCACTGCAGGTCAGATTCAGGGTATCACCCTCTCTCACTGTGTTATAGCCAGAGATCTTGGGTTCCTTCACATCTAGAAAACAAAGAACAGTACATACAAATGGTGTTCATGAAATGGAAGTGTTGCAGCACAACGGGAGGTCAGATAATGTACACTACCTACGTGCCACATTCATTGTCAGTGTCTTCTTAGTGGTGATGCAGCCATTGAATGTCACCAGACATGTGACGTTGGTGCCGTGATGCTTAGCTGAAGGGGTGAAGGTCAACGTTGAGAAGTGGGTTGTCGTCACAGTGGTCAGGTTCTCTCTCTCCTGTATGGTGATGTTGTCTCTGAGCTCAGTGATGTTGTCTCCTGTTCCTCTCCATGTCCATGTGATGTTAGGAGGAGTTCCAGAGCACATCCCCGGGGCGGTGCAGGTCAGAGTAGCTGGTTCTCCCTCTGTCAGAGCAGGAGTCAACACTGAGGGCTTCTGGGTCAGAGCTGGAGGCAGGAAATACAAATACAGAAGTGAGTTTTACATCTGTGTACAAAACAGCAACCCTAACCCTGACCTGAGGGGGAACTTGGCAAGTGTGTACTGTATACAATTAACTACAATAATAGGTTGTCCCTGTAACTGGTAATAATAGTCATAGTACCGCTCACTGTGATGTTCACTTTCTTCAGGTATGTATATGAACTTGGAAGTCTGAATTGATACTCTCCAGCATCATTCTCTCTGATGTCGTTGATGATCACACTACAGTTTTTCTTTGTCAGATCAGTCTCCAGCAGAGACACTCTCTGTTTATAACCCTTCTGAACTTTAGAGGGAGTTTCAGAGTGGAAAATTATGCTTTTATCCTTATCACGTCTGTCACTTGCATGGCACTTGAACCATATTGCAGCGGTAGGCTTGATGTTATCAGGGTGAGTGAAAGTACATGAAATAACAGCACATAGTCCCTTCTCTGCTGTTATTTCTGCTGGACTGAAGGTGATGGTCCAGGGTGATGCTTTTGGTGGTGCTGCCAGTGCTGATGGAGGGAAATGAATACAGTCATGAGTAATACAGAAAGTATTTCACTTGTTCATTACATTTTTGATGATACAGAATCAGTTGAGGTTAAAAAGTTTTGGGGTTTTAATTACCATACTGTACCACTACGATTACCACATCTATACATCTACTAATGATTTCAATATTAACAATACTTTAATGATGAAAGGAACCCTACTTCGACATGTTGCTCTCTCTGCCAGAGAGAAGAGTAGAGCTGCCAAAATGAGGACCCACATCCTGTCTCCACTGCCTCAATGAATCAACCACAACACCAGGGTCTGTCCTCTTTCACCTCTTTATCTGTTTCCCTTGTCTGTGTCCACTGGTCTGGAGCACAGAAAGAGAATAACACAGAATAACCTGATAAATAGCGTTGTACACGCACTGAACATTTGAAATTCACTCTCACCCTTGATGCACGAAACAAGTTTTCTTGACATTTTGATAAAGAGGAGGAGGGCTTCAGCACCGACCTAAACAGGAAGCCTACGGACAGGAATTCCTTGTTACCCGGAGACAGCTTCCAACCTTAGACCCCTAAAAAAGAGCCTCCCCATCAGCCAATACAGTCGCATACGCAGGATTTGTAGTACACAGAGGGACTATGACAAGCAAGCCGACTGTCTGGATGAGCGTTTCAGACAGCAGGGTTACCCAGAGGAATGGCTGCATGATGCAGGGGAACGTTAAAAAAATATGACCAAGGATGACAGCCTCATGCCAAAACCTCTCCACGCTCCTGACCAACGTGTTAAATGCTTCCTTCAATACTCTCCACTTGGTAAACAGTTTGACCACATCATTAAAAAAGCCCTGGCACATCTTAAGCACTGATCCACAACTGGAAAAAAGGTTAAAGAACCTCCGCGGTGTCACTCACAACAAAGGGTTTAAATACAATCAGGGGAAACGAGACACAGGTGCAAACAATAATGGGGATCAAGGGAAAAACACAGGGACAAAAAGCACAATGGGGACATCTACTGACAAAAACCCGGAACAACCCTGGCCAAATCCTGACAGAATCCCCCCCCTAGGAACGGCTCCTGACGTTCCTACCAGCTCTCTCAGGGTGGAGGACCCTGAACTGACGAATGAGGTCAGGGTCCAGGATGTCTTTGGCAGGAACCCAGGAGCGCTCCTCAGGACCGTAGCCTTCCCAGTCCACCAGATACTGCCAGGACCGCTGCACCCGGCGGGAATCCAGTATCCGGTGGACGGTATAAGCCGGCTGGCCTCCAATGACACGAGGCGGAGGGGAGGTCTGTCTGCCGGGACAAGGGGAGAAAAAACAACAGGTTTTAACAATGACACATGAAATGTGGGATTAATCTTAAGGGATCTGGGTAAGTGTAGGCGATAAGAAACTGGGTTAACTCTCCTGGCAACCTTGAAGGGACCGATGTATTTTTGGGACAGCTTGCGAGACTCCACCCGTAGAGGTAAGTCTCTTGTGAAAAGCCAGACTCTCTGGCCGGGGCGCAGGGTAGGCCCGGGACGGCGACGTCTGTTGGCTTGTTGTTGATACCTCTGTGAGGAACGCATCAGATTAAGACGAGTCTTCCTCCACATAAGCCGACAGCGTCTGACGAACCTCAAGGCTGAAGGCACTCTGACTTCTGCCTCCTGGTCCGGGAACAATGGAGGAGCATAGCCAAACTGACACTCGTGCGGGGACATACCAGTGGAGGAGGAGCGCAAGGTGTTGTGCGCGTATTCGGCCCAAACAATAAAGGATGACCATGTGGACGGGTTGTCACGAGTCATACATCGGAGGGTGGTTTCCAGCTCTTGATTCATCCTCTCTGTTTGGCCGTTGGACTCCGGATGATACCCTGAAGATAGACTGGCAGAAGCCCCCATGAGTTGGCAGAAGGCCTTCCAAAACCTTGAGGCGAACTGGGGACCTCTGTCAGAAACCACATCTTGAGGAATGCCGAAGACTCGGAACACATGATTAATTACCAACTCAGCCGTTTCCTTGGCAGAAGGTAACTTAGTCAGAGGGACGAACCTGGTCGCCTTTGAAAACCTGTCGATTATGACTAGGATAGTAGTATTGCCATGGGATGGAGGAAGTCCAGTAATAAAGTCCAATGAGATATGGGACCAGGGTCTGTGGGGAACAGGTAAAGGATGAAGGAGTCCTTGAGGGCGGAGGTGAGAAGATTTGCCCTGGCAGCACACGGGGCAGGCATTGACGAAAGTGGCAACGTCTTCTCTTATGGTAGGCCACCAGAACTTACGCTGGATGAACTCCAAGGTGCGACCTACGCCCGGATGACAGGTGAGGCGAGAGGAGTGTCCCCACAGAAGGACCTGAGTCCTCACTGCCTTGGGGACAAACAACCGATTGGCAGGGCCTCCTTTAGGGTCCGGTTCGCTAGCTTGAGCACGTCTCACGGTATCCTCAACTTGCCACGAGATCGGAGCCACAATCTTAGCAGCAGGAAGGACAGGCATGTCCGTGTCATCTCGAATGGCAGGAGCGTAGACTCGGGACAGGGCATCCGGTTTGAGATTCTTCGACCCGGGCCGATAGGTGAGGATAAACTGGAATCGATTGAAGAAAAGAGACCATCTAGCTTGTCTAGAGTTCAATCGCTTCGCCTGCTGGATATACTCCAGATTTTTGTGGTCCGTAAGCACTTGAAACGGGTGAGAAGCCCCCTCGAGCCAGTGTCTCCATTCCTTCAATGCCATCTTAACCGCTAGGAGTTCACGATCCCCCACATCGTAGTTCCTCTCAGTCGGGGTAAGCCGGTGTGAGAAGAAAGCGCACGGATGAAGCTTCTTGTCTTCACCCCTCTGAGACAGGACAGCTCCAACACCAACCTCTGATGCGTCTACCTCCACCACAAATGGTTCATCCGTAGTCGGTAGTATCAGGATGGGAGCAGAGAGGATGCGCTGCTTGAGTCCTTGGAAGGCCGTCTCAGCTTCTCTTCCCCAAAAAAACCTTGCATTGCCACCTTTGGTTAAAGCTGAGAGAGGAGCTGCCACCAAACTGAAGTTCTTGATGAACTTGCGGTAAAAGTTTGTGAAGCCCAGGAAACGCTGAACATCCTTAACGGATTTGGGGGTGGGCCAATCCGCTACCGCCCCTACCCTACCTTAGCGGGTAACGGTTACGGACGGTTATGTCATTGAGTCCCCGGTAGTCGATGCAAGGACGTAACCCACCGTCTTTCTTGGCCACAAAGAAAAACCCTGCTCCCGCCGGGGAGGTTGATGGACGCATGAGGCCTGCTTCCAGAGAGTCCTTGATGTAGGTATCCATAGCAGCTCGTTCGGGTGGAGATAGGGAAAAGATCCGACCCCTGGGGGGGCAAGTGCCCGGAAACAGGTCGATGGGGCAATCGTAAGATCTATGGGGTGGTAGCATGGTGGCCCTCTGTTTGCTAAACACCAGTTTGAGGTCATGGTAACACTCAGGAACTCGGGTCAGGTCGATGGATTCTAAAGACTCGGGAGTAGAACTCGGGAATTCTGGAAAATACAAGTAGCTTGGCACGTAGGACCCCACTGCTTGATAGTGCCCACAGACCAGTCGATGTGAGGGTTATGGCTGTGAAGCCAGGGGTATCCAAGGACGAGAGGGAACTCGGAACAGGAGATCAAATGAAAGTTCATCAATTCCTGGTGTTGTGAAACTGAAAGTCTCAAGGAGGTAGTGACATGAGTGACAAGTCCAGATCCCAAAGGGCTTCCATCCAATGTAGTAACCCTCATGGGGTCACTTAGAAGTTCAGAGGGAACGCCATTCTCCTTCGCCCAGACACCATCCATGAAGTTACCTGCGGCTCCAGAGTCTACCAAGGCTTGAAGGTGAAGCTTGTGGTTGTCCCAGGAGAGGGTGACTGGAATGAGCAGACGGGAGTTGGACGGATGGGAGGAGGTTATGTTTCCCGTTACAGTTCTCCCCGGTCTGTACGGGACAGAGCGTTTCCCTGGAGCCCGGGACACGTGGAACGGAAATGGCCCGGTTTGCCGCAATATAGACAGCGTCGCTCCCTCATCCGGCGGTCTCTCTCAGCCTGGGAGATGCGTCCGATCTGCATGGGTTCCGGTGGAGCCAGTGATGATAAAGGTGGGGACTCGGAGCTGGGACTGATAGGAGCTAGAGGTCTACGGTTGAGTTCTCTCTCTCTCAGACGCTGGTCAATGCGTGAGGCCAACTTGATCAGGGACTCGAGATTGTCCGGTGGTTCCCGAGTGGCCAGTTCATCTTGGATAGTGTCGGAAAGGCCTTTCAGAAAGCACACCGTGAGCGCCTCGTTGTTCCAGCCACTCGCTGCTGCCACCGTGCGGAACTGGATGGCATAGTCCGTCACGCTGCGCCAACCTTGATGGAGAGTCAGGAGCTGTTTGGCTGAGTCAGAACCACTGCTTGGGCCTTGAAACACTCGTTTGAATTCCTCAGCAAAGGCAGAGTAGCTGGCACAGCAGGAACTATGGGCATCCCACACAGCAGTAGCCCAGGCCAGGGCTTTTTCCGACAGCAGGGTGATGATATATGCGATCTTAGACCGGTCGGTGGGAAACGACGAGGGTTGCAGCTCAAAGGAGAGAGAACATTGAGTGAGAAACCCTTTACAAGCACTTGGATCACCTGAGAACCGTTGGGGAGGTGGAAGACGAGGTTCAGCCAGGGGGTTAACTGCCATGGGTACGTGAACTTGAGGTACTGGGACGGGAACTGTTGCCGGGGTAAGTCGATCAGATATTTGCTTAATGGAAGTCAGCATCTCCGACAGAAGATGAGAATGTCTAGCCATTAAGGCCTCTTGCTGAACCAGGGCGGCTTCGTGGCGTTGGACAGTCTCCTGGTGGTGGGACAGCGTGGCAAAAAGGTCCTGGGAACTGGCTGCCTCTGGGTTCATATTTGGCTCTGTGTTTCTGTCAGGACCCGGTTTCGAACCTGGGTCTCCGGAGTGAGAAACAGTCACTTAACCAACTGAGCCACGAATAGACAGCAGAACCCAGAAGATGAGGCAGACACAGCAGTACTTAAGACGGTGAATTTAATAAAGAAAAAATCCTAAAATACAAAAATGGCAAATCCAAAAGGTGGTAGGTAAAACACAAAAGAACTCAAAAGAAACTCACCAAAAATAAACAAAAACAAAAAAAACAGAATACCACAAGAACGTCACCCGGAATCGACAAGAGCACACAGAACACTAGGGCAGGGTGCTAACATACAAACACAGAGCACAGAACTGAGGGAAACAAAGGGTTTAAATACAATCAGGGAAAACGAGACACAGGTGCAAACAATAATGGGGATCAAGGGAAAAACACAGGGACAAAAAGCACAATGGGGACATCTACTGACAAAAACCCGGAACAACCCTGGCCAAATCCTGACACGCGGGTCATCTTCAGAGGGGCCCCCAACATCAGTCAAATGGTGGTGAGGTCTGATCTTCCACTGGTGCCACGTAGCATCTTCCGAGACAATCTGCCGGATGGTAATTACAGATGTGGTCGATGTACCCAGTGTAACTTTACGAACAAATGCACAATGTTCAATCCCCATATCACGGGCAAGGCCATCAAGATTAAGGACATCATTACACGTTCCACAAAAAAAAAAATGTGAGAAGCTTGATCAAGTGTATTTGTGGTCTATGCTATGCAGGAAAAACGAGACGCGCTCTGAAACATGAATAGCAGAACACAGGAGTAATATCAGGACCCTTGACCAGAGAAACCCTGTGGATGCACATTTCATGGAGGCTCGTCACAACATTTGCTCTCTGAGATACATTGGTATCGAACATGTTAAGACTCATAATCTATTATTGAGAAGAGAATTGTATTGGAATCACTGTTTGTGCACCACGTCTCCTAAAGGTCTGAACCAAGAGTTTGATATCAGACCCTTTCTTACATACTGTATGTCACTTTGATTTGTCTTGGCTTCCTGGTCTCCTAGTTACTTTGTACATACTGTATATATTAGATTCTGTAACTACTATATCTGCCCATCTCATCGATATCAAATTATTAGAGATGCACTAATTGTTTTTGAAATAGGTCACTGGAATTATACCTACGGCCACCTCACCTCCTGCTCGTAATAGTCATATGTGCGGGCATTCCAAACGTTTTCAACAATCTTTTTACTACTGTTGCTAAGATTTTGAACTTGAATCCATTTGTATGTATATAATCCTTTATGACCATATGTACCTCTCAGATTAATTATGATTGCTTGTGCCACATGTTTTATTGTTACCACGCCTACACGCGTCATGTGCATAATGGTCATGGAAGATGAAATGTGTATATTTTGGGAAGTGAGTACTCAGTTTGTTTGACCTGACGAAGATCCGTTTCGGATCGAAATGTTGTCAGTAAAGCAGTGAATTGAGAGCATCAACCGTGTGCGGGCCTTCTTGTTCTTCAGTATGATAATATCTACACATCCCGTTGCCAGCTGTGTAGGGAGAATACATAGGCATTCCTAACAACTGACATGAACGTTTCATGACACGTTTATGATTGTCACAACCTTCTCACCTCGTTTTTACCATAATTGTCTGGAACTTATTTTGAAACTGCATGGTAACAGAGTAATTACATTTTAAGTCACGTGGGGAGGTATTGTAACAAACAAAGTGCCAATTGTTTCTACCAAAGACTAAGGAGTTACTAGTTTAGTTACATAAGTAATGTCCAGTTCTCAATTTTTTCCAAGCACTTAAAAAACAAACATATTTGCCATGCAAAGAATAAGACTGAATCAGCACATTACCTCTCTCTTCTTGTTGACTGTGAGCCATGTGTGAGTCTCTGATGAGTGTGAACTGTCACTCCATGTCCCCAGTCTGTTACTCCTCCCTCTAACCTGATGCTGCATCCAGGAAGTCCCTCTGTACTGCATACCACCCAGCCATACTGGACTGTATATAGACCATAATCAACCCAAGCCCATCAACCAACCCATCAATCCATACCAATCAACCAACACTACAATCCCATAGCTTATATATTCAGATAAATTCTGAAGTATTACTATAATTTGTTACTTATTCAAAACCAGTAATAGTGTCATTTTGTGTAGTTATACAGCAAATGTGCATGTAGTCATAAATCAACATAATTGACCGGTACTGTACATAAAGAGATCTAACTGCAATTTCTGTGAAAACAGCATTACTGTAAAATCCATTATGCCACATGTTTTGGGGCAGCAGGTAGCCTAGTGGTTAGAGTATTGGGGCAGTAACCAAAAGGTTGCTGGATCAAATCCCCGAGCTGCCAAGGTTCTGCCCCTGAACAAGGCACTGTTCCCCGGTAGGCCATCATTGTAAATAAGAATTTGTTCTTAACTGACTTGCCTAGCTAAAAGAAGTTTATAAAATGATGCCTTGGTCTTCAGCTCATGATGTGTTTTACTTTAAGATCTGATAGTTAGCCTTACTGAGTTTGACCAAGGCTTTTACAACACTCTGTCGGCCTCAGTTAAGTTTCTTTTCACATTTTAAGACTTTGTTTAAGTGCAACCAACCATACTATATTTATATATGTGGGGTTTTACTTCTCCCAAGTAATTGCATTTGAACTATAATCCCTAAAATACAGTATGTGTTGCTGCTATTAGAAAAAAAGTATGTTCAGATTAAAACATGACTAAGGCCTCAACATGGACATTTATTGTGGTATATTTTCTTTGCAACATGTCTAAGTTAGCTGGATATTCCTTGTCTTTGGATGATCTAAATGTCTGATGGCCTGATGACTAAATCCTTAAACGTCTTCCATCCAGTGGTGGCCACTGATAGTCTAAAAGCCCAAGTTCATCCCATCTACAAAAAAGCCGTCTTTCTTTGATTCCAAGCTAAAATAAAGGAAGAAAACAACAGAAGATGTTTTGGTCGAAAATCTTTTTTCTCAACACATCTCCTAAACAGTAAGGTAGAAATACCCCCTCCAATTACAGTTCTCCATTACTTTATTAACAGTTATCCTCACGCCTCTTAATAGTTTTGGTAAATGCTCTATTTTACAGCCCTGTGTCAGCTGGTACTGTATGTGCCTGGTGGTTGTACATTTTCAATACAATTTTTTACTTGTTGTACAATGAGGCAAGTTTGGAAGGTGTTTTTGTAATGTTTTTTAAGGAAGTGTCATTTTACTTTTGCAACGTTTCTGTTTTTTCACCATGGGGAAGGACTGACAAAGATGTGGTTTGGAAAAGTAGAGGTCAAATCGTTTTTGTTTTTTTGCATTTCAATTGCAAAACTTTCAAGTGGGCAAAACCATTAATCTTGAGACCACAGGGGTGTACATTACTAATCACTGAAAATATCAAAATACCCAATGGATCATGATATTTTCTAGTTTAAAGGGGTACAAAAACATACACTACTGGTCAAAAGGTTTAGAACACCTACTCATTACAGAGTTTTTCTTAATGTTTTACTATTTTCTATCATGTAGAATAATAGTGAAGACATCAATACCATGAAATAACACCTATGCAATCATATAGTAACCCAAAAAAGTGTTAAACAAATCAAAATATATTGTATATTTCAGATTCTTCAAATAGCTACCCTTTGCCTTTATGATAGCTTTGCACACTCTTGGCATTCTCTCAACCAGCTTCACCTGGATTACTTTCCCAACAGTTTTGAAGGAGTTCCCACATATACTGAGCTGCTTTTGGCTTAGCCCTGTGGTCCGACTCATCCCAAACCATCTCAATTTGAATGAAGTTGGGGGATTGTGGAGGCCAGGTCATCTGATGCACCTTTTTCTACATTGCTCAGGCACAGCTAATGTTTTGGTTCAGTGCCTTAAAAGGCTTTTCATGGTCAATCTGGCATCTACTGCGATATGGCCTCTGCAGAAGTCAGGGCATTTAAAGTGCATTTGGAAATTATTCAGACCCCTTGACTCTTTCCACATTTAGTTACGTTAAAGCCGTACTCAAAAATTGATTTAAAAAAATCCTCATCAATCTACACAGAATACCCAATAATAACAAAGCCAGAACTGTTTTTTAGAAATGTTTCCAAATGTAATTAAAAAAAAACAGAAATACATTGTGTTTACTTAGGTATTCAGACCCTTTGCTATGAGACTTGAAATTGAGCTCAGGTGCATCCTGTTTCCATTGATCATTCTTGAGATGTTTCTACAACTTCATTGGAGTCCACCTGTGGTAAATTAAATTGATCAGACACAATTTGGAAAGGTGCACACCTGTCTATATAACCTCCCACAGTAGACGGTGCATGTCAGAGCAAAAACCAAGCCATGAGGTTGAAGGAATTGTCCGTAGAGCTCCGATATAAGATTATGTCGAGGTACAGATCTGGGGAAGGGTACCAAAACATTTCTGCAGCATTGAAGGTCCTCAAGAACACAATGGCCTCTGGCATTCTTAAATGGAAGACGTTTGGAACCCCCAAGACCTCTTCCTAGAGCTGGTCGCCCAGCCAAAACGGGGGAGAAGGGCCTTGGTCAGGGAGGTGACCAAGAACCCGATGGTCACTCTGACAGAGCTCCAGAGTTCCTCTGTGGAGATGGGAGAACCTTCCAGTAGGACAACCATCTCTGCAGCACTCCACCAATCAGGCCTTCATGGTAAAATGTCCAGATGGAAGCCACTCCTCAGTAAAAGGCACATGACCTGCCAGCTTAGAGTTTGCCAAAAGGATCCTAAAGGACTCTCACACCATCAGAAACAACATTCTCTGGTCTGATGAAACCAAGAATGAACTATTTGGCCTGAATGTTAAGTGTCACTTCAGGAGGAAACCTGACACTATCCCAACGGTGAAGCATGGTGGTGGCAGCATCATGCTGTGGGGATGTTGTTCAGTGGCAGGGACTGGGAAACTAGTCATAATCGAGGGAAAGATGAACGGAGAGAAGTACAGAGATCCTTGATGAAAACCTGCTCCGGAGAGCTCAGGACCTCAGACTGTGGCGAAGGTTCACCTTCCAACAGGAAAACGACCCTAAGCACACAGCCAAGACAAAGCAGGAGTGGCTTTGGGACAAGTTTCTAAATGTCCTTGAGTGGTCCAGCCAGAGGCCGGATTTGAACCCGTTCGAAAATCTCTGGTGAGACCTGATAATAGCTGTGCAGTGATACTCCCCATCCAACCTGACAGAGATTGAGAGGATCTGCAGAGAAGAATGGAAGAAACTCCCTAGATTTAGGTGTGCCAAGCTTGTAGAGTCATACCCAAGAAGACTTGAGGCTGTAATCGCTGCCAAAGGTGCTTCAACAAAGTAGTGAGTATAGGGTCAGAATACTTACAGTTGAAGTCGGAATCTTACATACACCTTAGCCAAATACATTTAAACTCAGTTTTTCACAATTCCTGGCATTTAATCATAGTAAAAATGCCCTGTCTTAGGTCAGTTAGGATCACCACTTTATGTTAAGAATGTGAAATAATAGAATTATAGCAGAGAATTATTTATTTCAGCTTTTATTTATTTCCTCACATTCCCAGTGGGTCAGCAGTTTACATACACTAAATTAGTACTTTGTAGCATTGCCTTTAAATTGTTTAACTTGGGTCAAACCTTTCGGGTAGCCTTCCACAAGCTTCCCACAATAAGTTGGGTGAATTTTGGCCCATTCCTCCTGACAGAACTGGTGTAACTGAGTCAGGTTTGTAGGCCTCCTTGCTTGCACACACTTTTTCAGTTTTCTATAGGATTGAGGTCAGGGCTTGTGATGGCCAATCCAATACCTTGCCTTTGTTGTCCTTAAGCCATTTTGCCACAACTTTGGAAGTATGCTTGGGGTAATTGTCCACTTGGAAGGACCCATTTGCGACCAAGCTTTAACATCCCGACTGATGTCTTGAGATGTTGCTTCAATATAACCACATAATTTTCCTTCCTCATGACGCCATCTATTTTGTGAAGTGCATCAGCCCCCCTTGCAGCAAAGCACCCCCACAACATGATGCTGCCACCCGTGTGCTTCACGGTTGGGATGGTGTTCTTCGGCTTGCAAGCCCCCCTTTTCCTCCAAACATAATGATGGTCATATATTTTTGTTTCAAAAATATAGACCAGAGGACATTTCTCCAAAAAGTACGAACTTTGTCCCCATGTGCAGTTGCAAACCGTATTATGTTTTTTTTATGGAGGTTTTGGATCAGTGGTTTCTTCCTTGCTGAGCAGCCTTTCAGGTTATGTCGATATAGGACTAATTGTACTGTGGATATTTATACTTTTGTACCTGTTTCCTCCAGCATCTTCACAAGGTCCTTTGCTCCAAAGTACATTCATCTCTAGGAGACAGAACACGTTTCCTTCCTGAGCGGTATGACGGCTGCTTGGGTCCATGGTGTTTATACTTGCGTACTATTGTTTGTACAGATGGACGTGGTACCTTCAGGCATTTGGAAATTGCTCCCAAGAATGAACCAGACTTTTTCTGAGGTCTTGGCTGATATCTTTTGATTTTCCCATGATGTCAAGCAAAGAGGCACTGAGTTTGAAGGAAGGCCTTGAAATACATCCACAGGTATACGTCAAATTGACTCAAATGATGTCAATCAGCCTATCAGAAGCTTCTAAAGCCATGACATAATTTTCTGGAATGTTCCAAGCTGTTTAAAGGCACAGTCAACTTAGTGTATGCAAACGTCTGACCCACTGGAATTGTGATACAGTGAAATAATCTGTGAAAGAATTACTTGTTTCATGCACAAAGTACATTTCCTAACCGACTTTCCAAAACTATAGTTTGTTATCAAGACATTTGTGGAGTAGTTGAAAAACGAGTTTTAATGATTCCAACATAAGTGTATGTAAACTTCCAACTTCAACTGTATGTAAATGTCATATTTCAGATTTTTATGTTTAATACATTTGCAAACGTTTCTAAAAACCTCTTTTTGCTTTGTCATTATAGGGTAATGTCTGTAGATGGATGGGGGGAAAAGAATAAAAATTGAATCCATATTAGAATAAGGCTGTAACATAACAAAATGTGGAAAAGGTCAAGGGGTCTGAATACTTTCCGAATACACTGTATACTTCTTGCATAGCTGTTGTGAAGGAAGTTGTCAAGGAAGTGAGTTTGTGTTTATACAGGACCTCCCACCACCACCTACTGTCAGCCAATCATGTCAATGCGGAGCTATATGGCGCCCTCTGCATTGTTACAAAATGTGGGAGGCACACAGCAATGCGGTATGGAGCTCGAATTTGGTCTCTGCATGCCTCAGGGGTTCCGCAATGGTGTCACACCCTCCATATGAAGCCTCCCACCACATTTTCAGATCAAGCACAAATTGGCTTTTAGAAAGCACTGGTTTCAGCACTGGTGTTTAAAATGAAAAGGCACCTGCAAAAGATAGTTGCTTATCTATTTTGTTGTGCTGTTACATTTGTTTTGTTGTTTCATGTTCGATGCACTCAGGGTGTTGTTACATGTCATGTGAGAGGCGTTCACCACAAGAAAATGTTGTCTTGTCACTTTGCCTGATTTAAATACTGTATGTGAAATATTTGTCCCCCCCGAGCTGTTTACAGGCATTTGACACTGTTCTGCATTTTATCATCTATTTAACCAGCATCAATCAGTTCAATCACATTACATGTTAAGATGTGTTCATTCAGTTGGAAAAGTCACAGTCCTGGCTGAGCGCACTGTGGCTGCTTCGGTTACAGTGTAGCCAAGCTGTCTGTATGCGCCTATCAATTAAAATACAATGTTATTCGTCACATAGACATACCAAGCCGACGTTACTGCGAGTGTAGCGAAATGCTTGTGTTCCTAGCTACATCAGTTCAATAGTATATAGCAACTCACAAGAATACAGACATCTAAAAGTAAAAGAAGGGAATAAAGAAATATATAAAATACTAGGACTAACAATGTCGGAGTGGCATTGACTAAATACAGTAGAATATAATACATTATATACATATGAGATGAGTAAAGTAGTATGTAAACATTTATTAAAGTGACTAGTGTTCCATTATTTAAAGTGGCCAGAGATTTCATGTCTGTGTGCAGGGTTGAGGTGCAGGGTTGAGGTGCAAGGTGGAGGTGCAGGGTGGAGGTGCAGGGTTGAGGTGCAGGGTTGAGGTGCAGGCTGGAGGTGCAGGGTGGAGGTGCAGAGTTGAGGTGCAGAGTTGAGGTGCAGGGTTGAGGTGCAGAGTTGAGGTGCAGGGTGGAGGTGCAGGGTGGAGGTGCAGGGTGGAGGTGCAGGGTTGAGGTGCAGGGTTGAGGTGCAGAGTTGAGGTGCAGGGTTGAGGTGCAGGGTGGAGGTGCAGGGTGGAGGTGCATGGTTGAGGTGCAGGGTGGAGGTGCAGGATTGAGGTGCAGGGTGGAGGTGCAGGTTTGAGGTGCAGGGTGGAGGTGCAGGGTTGAGGTGCAGGGTTGAGGTGCAGGGTGGAGGTGCAGAGTTGAGTAGCCGGTTATTACCCGGCTTGTGATGGCTATTTAACAGACTGATGTCCTTGAGATAGAAGCTATTTTTCAGACTCTCGGTCCCAGCTTTGATGCACCTGTACTGACCTCACCTTCTGGATGATAGCAGGGGAACAGGCCATGGCTCGGGTGGTTGTTGTCCTTGATTTATCTTTTTGGCCTTCCTGTGACCCAGGTGCTGTATGTCTCCATGTCTTAGTTCTCTCAAGGCTTAAAAATCATTCTTTAACCAGTCTCCTCCTCTTCATCTACACTGATTGAAGTGAATTTAATAACAAGTGACATCAATAAGGGATCATAGCTTTAATCTGGTCAGTCTGTCATGGAAAGAGTAGATGTTCTTAATGTTTTGTGCACTCAGTGTATATGTAGCAATTTAGCAGTTAGGATCTATCTGTAATGGTTATGATAAATTAGGCATTGTTTCTCAATTTGGGCATATAGATAAATGCACACTTTTTTTTGCCCTTGTGTTACATACATTTAAAAAAAATCTTCATTAATGTACTCTAGTTCAATATCATTTATTGTGGAAGAACCTAGGAGATATTGTTCTGCTCTGTTCATAAATGGTGTCAATGCAAATCAATCAATCAAATTTATTTATGAAGCCCTTTTTACATCAGCCGATTTCACAAGGTGCTATACAGAAACCCAGCTTAAAACCCCAAACCGCAAGCAATGCAGATGTAGAAGCGTGGTGGCAAGGAAAATAGTCTGGGTGGCCATTTGATTAATTGTTCAGCAGTGTTATGGCTTGGGGGTAGAAGCTGTTAAAGAGCCGTTTGGACCTAGACTTGGCACTCCGGTACCGCTTGCCGTGTGATAGCAGAGAGAACGCCTAATATGACGTGCCTAATATAGAGGTCCTGGATGGCAGGAAGCTTGGACCAAGTGATATACTTGTACTATTTCCCTCTGTAGCGCCTTTGCTGTTGGATTATATATTTCGGAACGTAGAATACTCATAGCGCAGCATAATGCTGCAATATGCAAGAAATAGATGTAATTTGGACTAGCCTGAAAAAAAGAAAAAAGTACATTATGCTTTTAAGTTGTATACTATCTGAATGGTTTGCTATTTATGTATGAATCATGGTAAAATAAGTAAAATAGCATGAAATGAGTAATAAAATTGCAAAATCTTCTCTGAACCCCTTGACAGAATGTGTATGTATTGCATCATTTCTCTAAGTCCCATGGCAAAATGTGTAGAATAATAATTTTTTTGAGGTCAAGAGTGGGGCCCTAAAATGTTGTGCTCACAAGGTAGGGGAAACAACATTTTTCTTAGGGCCCCCAAAAGGTTACCGCCAGCTCTGACTACATGTGTGGGTATGGATGTTGTTAAGCAGACCCGCGAGCCACTGCTGCCCCACTGACGAGTTCAGATTTTTTTGTGGCCCCCACCCCCATCAAAGTTGGCCATTCCTGATTTATACCATTGGTAGCCTGTAATTATTGTTGAATGGAGATGGTAGATTGGAAATAGCAAAAAAAGAAATATACCATTTATACATGCTTTGAACAGATTTCAGAGAACAAACAAATGAAAAAAGTGAGGTTGTGCCTCAATATAAAATCATGTTGAAATAATGAACACCTATAATAGAAAAATATTCTCAGATAGTGGTGAGCTGATAATGTCACAAACGATACACACGCTACAATGGGGCTGAAGGCCATGTGTTGTGATTCTGGATGGCCAGACAGCTACAGTAGCAACAATGACACAAAGATGCCAACTGGGGAATCGTAGGTGGCCCGTTTCAGATAGTTTTAACTTATTCTTGATAGCATGTCTTATTTTGACTGATGTCACTTCCATGTTAATATGTAATATGTAATATGTTTATTTTCAATAAACATTGGAGAAGAAATATACTTTACATGTTGTCAACAATCTAAGTCAACTTGTCTTTACCTTTTCCAAACCACATCTTTGTCAGTCCTTCCTTGTGGTGACAAGTCAAATGACACTTCCTTGAAAAACATTACCAAAACATGCTTCTATGTACAACTAGAAAATATTCTTATTGAAATTATACAACCACCAGGAACATACAGTACCAGCTGACACAGTGCTGTAAAACAAAACTACACTAGCTTCAGTTAAACAAAAGTCTAAGTATCATCATAAAACTCAATCCGGATTCAGAAAATGATATAAGAACCCATGGCTAATACTGTATCCTTTCCCCCATGTTTCTAGCGAAAATTGCTTTGTCACTCACCACCACCCATAATAGCCTTGACGTTGGAGTAAAGCGCTGTATCCTCATCTGACTCTGCTGCTGGCTTACTGTTCTCTTTCTCCTCATCCTTCCCCATATTCACACCACTCCCCTCTCTTCCATCTTCTTCCTCCTCATTCTTCTTCTCTCTTTTGATTTTGGCGTAGTCTGACTCTGTGGTGGTGGTCTTCTTCTCTGCCTCCTCAGGAGTCTTCTTCTTCAGCAGGGAGTAGTTGATACTGGCGTAGTCCACTTCATTTGGTTCTCCCCCTGTGGTAGATTTCCCTACGGCTCCACTGGTCTGGGGCCCTCCATTTTCAGCTCCCTCGCTCAGCTCCACCTGCAGAGGGGTCTGTTCGTCCCCCACAGCCAGTCCTGCATCCGTCTATGGAGTAGAAGACAGAAAGTACTGTGTTAGGAGTCTTTTGTTAGCTTGGTGATCCCAGATCTGTTTATGCTGTCTTAGCATTCACATGCAAATATGAGTTGATAACTGAATGTTTGCAGAGCTGAATAAAGAAAGAAACTGGTACTGCACCTGTTGGTCTTCACATGTCACCATCTCCAGGTTCATGAAAGGGCTTTTGGAGTCTGAGTACATTGGGATCCTCTCTTTTTGTCTAAGGAAAATATTGCAAATGACATTTCTCTAACTGTATCTTGGAGGGGTTAGCAAGCACGCCCATTACATTATGGTGCAAGGCGTTGGTGCATTTGACAACATATCTGATTCTCTTGATAGTAAATATGAATTTCTAAAGACAATCTGAAGTGTATTTTTAAAAACAACACTCAGTTAACACTACAGTTAACACTGTACATCAGTAATAGAATGCATTTACCTTTTACGTTTCCCTTTCAAACACAGGAAGATACAACAGATGGTGGCTGAGAGGGCTGCACCAACCACAAATGCAGTAATCAGTTTTAGGTCCGACAGCAAAGCTATAATGCCTTCCAATTCCTTCTCTAAAAAGAGAACAACAACTATGAATGAGAAGTGGCTCACATTCCTTCATATCCTCTGGAAGAAAATATTAATTTCCATAAGCCTAAATGTACAGAACATCCTCAATATTGCAAACATTGGGTGGGATTGGGAAGCTGTGACTCACTAACCAAGTAACTTGACATACATATTTACCTCTTTGCTTTTCTTGGCTCTTATTTTGTGTGACCTGCAGCTTCTCTCTCACTACACCCACCACATTTCTGCTGACACACTCCACAGTGGTGTTGTTGTGGTTTCCAACAGGCAGACTGATTGTGCTGTTCACTGAGGAACCCAACACTGACGTAGTGAGGCTGCACCTCTCTGTGTTGAGCTCCAGAAGTGGCCACACTATGAGAGGTGAGGGAACCCCCTGACTGACACACACACAGGTCATGACCTCTGCCTGGTCCACACACCCAGAGCCAGGAAGAATCACAGGAAGGTCTGGAAAAAGACAGTGAAGAGAGAGATATCAGTGATAGATTGATGCTAAAAACATGCCAGAGTAATTCCAGATCATAAAATATGACATGAGTTTGCATATTACAGTCAAGTTAGTACTTACACATCACAGTGACAACAGTGGAAGCAGTCATAGTCCTGTTGAGGTGTTGAACTGTACACACATACTCCCCAGAATGTTCTCTTGTCACATTGGAGATGGTGAGAGTGGCATTTTCAGTGTAATTCTGAAGTGGGGCACTTGTCCCGTTCTTACTCCAAGTGATGTCAGATGGAGGGTAACTGTCAACACTGCAGGTCAGATCCAGGGTACCATCCTCCTTCACCGTTTCATTTCCAGTTATTTGGGGGTCTTTCACATCTTTAAGTGCAAAGAGTTTCTAATTGTACAGATGTATTTTTAAACATACACTAAATTCAGACTATGTTGGTTGAGGGACTAATAACAATGGATCATGATTAAAAAGGGGAAAAGTCAAAGCCATGACACAACCGCAGGTGGAGCCTTCATACTGTATCATTTGCTTATTATCAAGGTTATTCTTAGGTTTCAAAGATTCTCTGGAATAAGGTGTTTATTAATGTAAAATGTAGGATAGGTGGTACTCACATGTCACATTCAAAGTTACTGTCTCTTCAATTTTTTTCTTGAAGGTTACTTTACACGTAACCATCATATTGTGGTGTTCAGCTGAGGGAGTAAAGGTCAACGTTGAGAAGTGGGTTGTCGTCATAGTGGTCAGGTTCTCTCTCTCCTGTATGGTGATGTTGTCTCGGTGCTCAGTGATGTTGTCTCCTGTTCCTCTCCATCTCCATGTGATGTTAGGAGGAGTTCCAGAGCACATCCCTGGGGCGGTGCAGGTCAGAGTAGCTGGTACTCCCTCTGTCAGAGCAGGAGTCAACACTGAGGGCTTCTGGGTCAGAGCTGGAGGCAGGAAATACAAACACAGAAGTGAGTTTTACATCTGTGTACAAAACAGCAGTGACACATAATCAGCCGTAGGAGAGCAGCATGCATGTGATGACTCTGAATGGGAGTTTTCCTAGTAATGTCATCTTATGATAGGACTTTATAATAAGGGAGACCTGAGGGGGAACTTGGCAAGTGTGTAATGTACACAATTAACTACAATAATAGGTTGTCCCTGTAACTGGTAATAATAGTCATAGTACCGCTCACTGCGATGTTCACTTTCTTCGGGTATATATATGAACTATGAAGTCTGAATTGATACTCTCCAGCATCATTCTCTCTGATGTCGTTGATGATCACACTACAGTTCTTCTTTGTCAGATCAGTCTCCAGCAGAGACACTCTCTGTTTATAACCCTTCTGAGCTTTAGAGGGAGTTTCAGAGTGGAAAATTATGTTTTTATCCTGATCACATTTGCCACTTGCAGGGCACTTGAACCATATTGCAGTGGTAGGCTTGATGTTATCAGGGTGAGTGAATGTACATGAAATAACAGCACATAGTCCCTTCTCTGCTGTTATTTCTGCTGGACTGAAAGTGATGGTCCAGGGTGATGCTTTTGGTGGTGCTGCCAGTGCTGATGGAGGGAAATGAATACAGTCATGAGTAATACAGAAAGCACTTGGATACTACTTCACTTGTTCGTAAACATGTTTTATTAGATAGTGTCTACTGAGATATTTGCCATACCACTACTCCTACCACATCTACTAATGATTATCACATTAGCATTAGTTGTGATAAAAGGGACCTTACTATCGCATGTGGATCTCTCTGTCAGAGAGAGAAGTAGAGCTGCTGACATGAGGACCCACATCCTGCTTCCACTGCCTTGATGAATCAATCACAGTACCGGGGTCTCTTTCCTCTTTCTCTTCTTGTCACTGTCTCTGTTTGTGTCTTCTGGTCTGGAGCACAAGTGTGAAATAGAATATGAAATGGTGTTGTGATAATAACAACATATAGCAATACACATCCAATATTAACGTTTCATTACATCTTTATGAGTGCTACAGTGTCATTCATAACAACCGTCTTAGCATGTTTATTCAACTAAGGCGTATTTTGCTGTAATGCCTAGAGAGTATGTCAAAGAAAAATGTATGGTCACAGTTCCTATGAGGGACTTCTTCATAATGCATTCCAAGCACATTTATAACTCCTTATGAGTGACTCCCCATTATAATGCCCAACATAAGCTTTAATAACTGCTCAAAAATATCTTTAACAGCATTTATAAATCTTTATGAATAAGCTACAGTTGAAGTTGGAAGTTTACATACACTTAGGTTGGAGTCATTAAAACTCGTTTTTCAACCACTCCACAAATTTCTTGTTAACAAACTATAGTTTTGGCAAGTCGGTTAGGACATCTACTTTGTGCATGACATAAGTCATTTTTCCAACAATTGTTTACAGACAGATTATTTCACTTACTTCACCGTATCACAATCCCACCGGGGCAGCGTTTACATACACTAAGTTGACTGGGCCTTTAAACAGCTTGGAAAATTCCAGAAAATGATGTCATGGCTTTAGAAGCTTCTGATAGGCGGCTGATTGATATAATTTGATTGAATTGGAGGTGTACCTGTGGATGTATTTTCAGGGCTACCTTCAAACTCAGTGCCTCTTTGCTTGACATCATGGGAAAATCAAAAGAAATCAGCCAAAACCTCCAAAAGTCTGGTTCATCCTTGGGAGCAATTTCCAAACGCCTGAAGATACCACCTTCATCTGTACAAACAATAGTACGCAAGTATAAACACCATGGGACCACGCAGCCGTCATACCGCTCAGGAAGGATATACGTTTTGTCTCCAAGAGATGAATGTACTTTGGTGCAAAAAGTGCAAATCAATCCCAGAACCACAGCAAATGAGCTTGTGAAGATGCTGGAGGAAACAGGTAAAAAGTATCTATATCCACAGTAAAACTAGTCCTATATCGACATAACCTGAAAGGCTGCTGCTGCTCCAAGGAAGAAGCCACTGCTCCAAAACTGCCATAAAAGTTTGCAGTTTGCAACTGCACATGGGGACAACGATTGTACTTTTGGATAAATGTCTTCTAGTCTGATGACACAAAAATAGAACTGTTCGGCCATAATGACCATCGTTATGTTTGGAGGGAAAGGGGGAGGCTTGCAAGCTGAAGAATATCATCCCAAGCGTGAAGCACGGGGGTGGCAGCATCATGTTGTGGGGGTGCTTTGCTGCAAGGGGACTGGTGCACTTCATCATGAGGTAGGAAAATTACGTGGTTATATTGAAGCAACATCTCAAGACATCAGTCAGGAAGTGTCACGACTTCTGCCGAAGTCGTTGCCTCTCCTTGTTCGGGCGGTGCTCGGCGTTCGACGTCACCGGTCTTCTTGTCATGTCTTGTTATGTCTGTTCCTGTCCTTTCTCTTCATTCTCTCTCTCTGCTGGTCTTTTTAGGTTACCTTCTCTGTCTCTCATTCCTCAGCTGTTCTACATCTGCCCTAACTAGCTCTTTCACTCTTCCCCACCTGTTCTCTCTTCCCCCTCTGATTAGGTCTCTATTTCTCTCTCTGTTCCTGCTACTTTCAGTGTCTGATTCTTGTTTGTGTTTTTTGATGCCAGAAGCAAGCTGTCGTCTCGTTTGCTTCCACCTTGTCCTGTCCTGTCGGAGTCTGCCTGGCAGGAGCATCCTGCACTATACTAACGTTCTTTTGTTCCGCTGACAACGTTGGAAGAGGATTTATGCCATTCCTGTATTTTCATTAAAGAACTCTGTTTTCTGTTAAAACCGCTTTTGGGTCTTCACTCAAGTTCATAACAGAAGAATCAGACCAAGAATGGACCCAGCGGCTCCGGACCCTTTTCACTCCGCCGTCGAGATCCAGGGAGCGATGCTAGGCAGACACGAGGAGGAATTGTCTGCTGCTCAACATGCCGTTGAGACCCTGGCCGTCCAAGTCTCCGACCTCACAAGACGGGTTCACCAACTCCACCTCGATCCACCGCCCACTTCCAGGGTTTCCGAGTCTCCGGAGCCCAGGATCAACAACCCGCCGTGTTACTCTGGGGAGCCCACTGAGTGCCGCTCATTCCTCACTCAGTGTGATGTGGTGTTCTCTCTCCAGCCCAACACTTACTCCAGGAGCGCAGCCCGCATCGCCTACGTCATTTCTCTCCTTACCGGACGGGCGCGTGAGTGGGGCACGGCAGTCTGGGAGGCGAGGGCTGAGTGTATTAACCAGTATCAGGACTTTAAGGAGGAGATGATACGGGTTTTTGACCGTTCTGTTTTTGGCGAGGAGGCTTCCAGGGCCCTGTCTTCCCTATGTCAGGGGAATAGATCCATAACGGATTATTCTATTGAGTTTCGCACTCTCGCTGCCTCTAGTGACTGGAACGAGCCGGCATTGCTCGCTCGTTTTCTGGAGGGTCTCCACGTCGAGGTTAAGGATGAGATCCTCTCCCGGGAGGTTCCTTCCAGTCTGGACTCCTTAATAGCTCTCGCTATTCGCATAGAGCGACGGTTTGATCTTCGTCGCCGAGCTCGTGGAAAGGAGCTCACGTTCTCCGTTGCTCCCCTCTCCACATCACTGCCACCTGCCGCATCACTGCCACCCTCCTCCGCCGGCTCGGATGCTGAGCCTATGCAGCTGGGGGTATTCGCATCTCGGCCAAGGAGAGGGAACGGAGAATCACCAATCGCCTCTGTCTCTACTGCGGCTCCGCTGGTCATTTTGTCACCTCATGTCCAGTAAAAGCCAGAGCTCATCAGTAAGAGGAGGGCTACTGGTGAGCGCAACTACTCAGGCCTCTCCTTCTGGATCACGCACTACCTTTCCGGTCCATCTCCGCTGGCCCGGTTCATCTGCTTCCTGCAGTGCCTTGATAGACTCTGGGGCGGAGGGCTGTTTTATGGACGAGACCTGGGCTCGGGAACATGACATTCCTCTCAGACAGTTAGGGGAGCCCAGGGCCTTGTTCGCTTTAGATGGTAGTTCTCTCCCCAAGATTCAGCGTGAGACGCTGCCTTTAACCCTCACTGTCTCTGGTAATCATAGCGAAACCATTTCTTTTTAATTTTTCGTTCACCTTTTACACCTGTTGTTTTGGGTCATCCCTGGCTAGTGCGCCTTAACCCTTCTATTAATTGGTCTAGTAATACTATCCTATCCTGGAATGTTTCTTGTCATGTAACCTGTTTAATGTCTGCTATCCCTCCTGTTTCCTCTGTCTCTTCTTCACAGGAGGAGCCTGGCGATTTGACAGGGGTGCCGGAGGAGTATCACGATCTGCGCACGGTGTTCAGTCGTTCCAAGGCCACTTCTCTCCCTCCACACCGGTCGTATGACTGTAGTATTGATCTCCTTCCGGGAACTACTCCCCCCGGGGTAGATTATACTCTCTGTCGGCTCCCGAACGTAAGGCTCTCGAGGATTATTTGTCGGTTTCGCTCGACGCCGGTACCATAGTCTCCTCCTCCTCCCCCGCCGGAGCGGGGTTTTTTTTTGTTCAGAAGAAGGACGGGTCCCTGCGCCCATGCGTGGATTATCGAGGGCTGAATGACATAACAGTTAAGAATCGTTATCCGCTTCCTCTTATGTCTTCAGCCTTCGAGATCCTGCAGGGAGCCAGGTTTTTCACCAAATTGGACCTTCGTAACGCCTACCATCTCGTGCGCATCAGGGAGGGGGACGAGTGGAAGACAGCGTTTAACACTCCATTAGGGCACTTTGAATACCGGGTTCTTCCTTTCGGCCTCGTTAACGCTCCAGCTGTCTTTCAGGCACTAGTTAACGACGTCCTGAGAGACATGCTGAACATTTTTGTTTTCGTTTACATGGACGATATCCTGATTTTTTCTCCGTCTCTCTCGATTCATGTTCAGCACGTGCGACGCGTCCTCCAGCGCCTTTTGGAGAACTGTCTTTATGTGAAGGCTGAGAAGTGCATTTTTCATGCCGCCTCTGTCCCTTTTCTCGGTTCCGTTATTTCCGCTGAGGGCATTAAGATGGATCCCGCTAAGGTCCAGGCTGTCATTGATTGGCCCGTTCCTAAGTCACGCGTCGAGCTGCAGCGCTTTCTGGGCTTCGCTAATTTCTATCGTCGTTTCATCCGTAATTTCGGTCAGGTGGCAGCTCCCCTCACAGCCCTTACTTCTGTTAAGACGTGCTTTAAGTGGTCCGTTTCCGCCCAGGGAGCTTTTGATCTTCTTAAGAATCGTTTTACATCCGCACCTATTCTTGTTACACCTGACATCTCTAGTCAGTTTGTTGTTGAGGTTGACGCGTCAGAGGTGGGCGTGGGAGCCATTCTTTCTCAGCGCTCTCTCTCTGACGGCAAGGTCCATCCTTGCGCGTTTTTCTCTCATCGCTTATCGCCGTCAGAACGTAACTATGATGTTGGTAATCGCGAACTGCTCGCCATCCGCTTAGCCCTAGGCGAATGGCGACAGTGGTTGGAGGGGCGACCGTTCCTTTTGTCGTTTGGACTGACCATAGGAACCTTGAGTACATCCGTTCAGCCAAACGACTTAATGCGCGTCAGGCTCGTTGGGCTCTGTTTTTCGCTCGTTTCGAGTTTGTTATTTCTTATCGTCCGGGCTCAAAAACACCAAGCCTGATGCTTTATCTCGTCTCTTCAGTTCTTCTGAGGTCTCCACCGACCCCGAGGGGATTCTCCCTGACGGGCGTGTTGTCGGGTTGACTGTCTGGGGAATTGAGAGGCAGGTAAAGCAAGCACTCGCTCACACTCCGTCGCCGCGAGCTTGTCCTAGGAACCTTCTGTTCGTTCCCGTTCCTACTCGTCCGGCCGTTCTTCAGTGGGCCCACTCTGCCAAGTTAGCCGGCCACCCCGGCGTTCGGGGTACGCTCGCTTCCATTCGCCAGCGTTTCTGGTGGCCCACTCGGGAACGTGACGCGCGTCGATTTGTCGCCGCTTGTTCGGTCTGCGCGCAGACTAAATCTGGGAACTCTCCTCCTGCCGGCTGTCTCAGACCGCTTCCCATTCCCTCTCGACCGTGGTCTCACATCGCTTTAGATTTTATCACCGGACTGCCTTCATCAGCGGGGAAGACAGTTATTCTTACGGTTGTCGATAGATTCTCTAAGGCGGCTCATTTCATTCCTCTCGATAAGCTCCCTTCTGCTAAGGAGACGGCTCAGATCATTATCGAGAATGTTTTCCGAATTCATGGCCTTCCGTCTGACGTCGTTTCCGACAGAGGTCCGCAGTTCACGTCTCAATTTTGGAGGGAGTTTTGCCGTTTGATTGGGGCTTCCGTCAGTCTCTCGTCCGGCTTTCATCCCTAGTCTAACGGTCAAGCCGAACGGGCCAATCAGACTGTTGGTCGCATTTTACGCAGTCTTTCTTTTCGTAACCCTGCGTCTTGGTCAGAACAGCTCCCCTGGGCAGAGTACGCCCACAACACGCTTCCCTCGTCTGCTACCGGTCTATCCCCTTTTCAGTGTAGCCTCGGGTACCAGCCTCCGCTGTTCTCATCTCAGCTCGCCGAGTCCTGCGTTCCCTCCGCTCAGGCTTTTGTCCAGCGTTGCGAGCGCACCTGGAAGGGGGTCAGGTCGGCACTTTGCCGTAATAGGGCGCAGACTGTGAGGGCCGCTAATAAGCGTAGGACCAAGAGTCCTAGATATTGTTGCGGTCAGAGAGTATGGCTCTCCACTCAGAACCTTCCCCTTAAGACAGCTTCTCGCAAGTTGGCCCCGCGGTTCATTGGTCCGTTCCGTATTTCCCAGGTCATTAATCCTGTCGCAGTGCGACTTCTTCTCCGCGCTATCTTCGTCGCGTTCACCCGGTCTTCCATGTCTCCTGTGTTAAGCCCGTTCTTCGCGCCCCGCTCGTCCCTCCCCCCATCCTTGTCGAGGGCGCACCCATCTACAGGGTTCGTAAGATTTTGGACATGCGCCCTCGGGGCCGTGGTCATCAGTACCTAGTGGATTGGGAGGGGTACGGTCCTGAGGAGAGGAGTTGGGTTCCCTCTCGGGACGTGCTGGACCGTTCGCTGATCGATGATTTCCTCCGTTGCCGCCAGGTTTCCTCCTCGAGTGCGCCAGGAGGCGCTCGGTGAGTGGGGGGGGTACTGTCATGTCTTGTTATGTCTGTTCCTGTCCTTTCTCTTCATTCTCTCTCTCTGCTGGTCTTTTTAGGTTACCTTCTCTGTCTCTCATTCCTCAGCTGTTCTACATCTGCCCTAACTAGCTCTTTCACTCTTCCCCACCTGTTCTCTCTTCCCCCTCTGATTAGGTCTCTATTTCTCTCTCTGTTCCTGCTACTTTCAGTGTCTGATTCTTGTTTGTGTTTTTTGATGCCAGAAGCAAGCTGTCGTCTCGTTTGCTTCCACCTTGTCCTGTCCTGTCGGAGTCTGCCTGGCAGGAGCATCCTGCACTATACTAACGTTCTTTTTGTTCCGCTGACAACGTTGGAAGAGGATTTATGCCATTCCTGTATTTTCATTAAAGAACTCTGTTTTCTGTTAAAACCGCTTTTGGGTCTTCACTCAAGTTCATAACACTTCTAGCCATCATTGATCCCTTTTTCATTTTCCATTGGTTTTGTCTTGTCTTCCCACACACCTGTTTTCAATCCCATTCATTACCTGTTGTGTATTTAACCCTCTGTTTCCCCTCATGTCTTTGTCAGAGATTGTTCTATTGTCAGTGTAGTTGCTTGTTGTATAGGTGCGCGTCGGGTCCTCGTACCCATGTTTGTTTGTATGTGTACATTTTAGTGTGATGGAGCATACTACGTGGACTTTATTAAAAGACTCCATTTTTACACTCCTTTTGACTCTCCTGCGCCTGACTTCCTTGCCACCTATACACCTATGTCTGACAGGAAGTTAAAGCTTGGTCGCAAACAGGGCTTCTAAATGGACAATGACCCCAAGCATACTTCCAACATTGTGGCAAAATGGCTTAAGGACAACAAAGTCAATGTATTGGAGTGGCCATCACAAAGCCCTGACCTCAATCCTATTGAAAATTTGTGGGCAGAACTGAAAAAGCATGTGCGAGCAAGGAGGCCTACAAACCTGACTCAGTTACATCAGCTCAGTCAGGAGAAATGGTCCAAAATTCACCCAACATATTGTGGGAAGCTTGTGGAAGGCTACCCAAAATGTTTGACCCAAGTTAAACCATTTAAAGGCAATGCTATCAAATACTAATTCAGTGTATGTAAACTTCTGACCCACTGGGAATGTGATGAAAGAAATAAAAGCCTAAATAAATCATTCTCTCTGCTATTATTGTGACATTTCACATTCTTAAAATAAAGTGGTGATCCTAACTGACCTAAGACAGGGAATATTTACTATGATTAAATGTCAGGAATTGTGAAAAACTGAGTTGAAATGTATTTGGCTAAGGTGTATGTAAACTTCCGTCTTCAACTGTATATAAAGCCTTATGAAGCAATGTGATGTAATGCCCTAAATGATTAATAGAAAATTACCATTACATTAAGTAGTCATAATCAAGTTTTAACAGTCATTCAATGTAACAAAACAAAAATATATAATGGTTGAATAGCTTGTCTTTCGATCCATGCAGAAAGTTAGACTGAATCAGCACATTACCTCTCTGTGTGCTCTCTCCTCCTGTTGATCAGGAGCCCTGTGACTCTCTGATGGGTGTGAACTGTCACTTCATGTCCCCATTCTGTTACTCTCTCTAACTTGGTGCTGCAATCCAGGAAGTCCCTTTGTATTGTATACCGCCCAGCCATACTGTATATAGACCATAATCAACCAACCCATCAAACCAACTTGGTTGACTTGGTTGACAGTCATTAAGCAGACATTCTTATCCAGAGAAACTTACAGTAGTGAGTCAATGCATTTTTTTTTACTTTTTCCTGTATTGGTCCCCCGTGGGAATCAAACCCACAACCCAGGCTTTGCAAGCACCATACTCAAACAACTGAGCCACAGACTGCCATCCCAACACACCCATGCCTTTTGTATTTACATGCAGTTTTACCATAAGAAAGATTTATACAAGAAAATGTGTACATATTTCAAGATTGGCTGTTTGTAACAAGTACATGTGAATAATATTTAAAATGCCTTGCAATATCCTCTATCTTTTTTTAAACCCCTCTGTGGTCTGATAGATGAAGTCATTTCCCCAATACGCACGATCTGCCGAGAAAAGGGTGCTTCCCTTTATATGAGTTAAAAACACATTCTCTGACATATTCTTAATTAACTCACAAGCATGCTGAATGCATTCATTATGAGCAACAGGTAGCCTAGAGTGTAAAACCATTGAGACAGTAACTGAAAGGTTGCTGGTTTGATTAACCAAACAGCCAAAGTGGAAACATCTGCGAAATAGGGTTTAATGCAGAAGACAGATTTTGGTTGAATGCATTCAGTTCCGCAACTGACTTTACGCCACTCCAGCCAACTCTTGGCATTGCGCATGGGTATTTTAGGCTTGTGTGCGGCTGCGTGACCATGGAAACCCATTTCATGAATCTCTCGATGAGCAGTTATTGTGCTGACGCTGCTTCCAGAGGCAGTTTGGAACTCGGTAGTGAGTGTTGCATCTGAGGACAGACAATTTTTAAGCGCTACACGCCTACCAATTGTTGCTCCTAGACATTTTCTCTTCACAATAACAGCACGTATACAGTGGGGCAAAAAAGTATTTAGTCAGCCACCAATTGTGCAAGTTCTCCCACTTAAAAAGATGAGAGAGGCCTGTAATAAAATCACATTGTAGGATTTTTAATGAATTTATTTGCAAATTATGGTGGAAAATAAGTATTTGGTCAAAACAAACAAGCAAGATTTCTGGCTCTCACAGACCTGTAACTTCTTCTTTAAGAGGCTCCTCTGTCCTCCACTCATTACCTGTATTAATGGCACCTGTTTGAAATTGTTATCAGTATGAAAGACACCTGTCCACAACCTCAAACAGTCACACTCCAAACCCCACTATGGCCAAGAACAAAGAGCTGTCTAAGGACACCAGAAACAAAATTGTAGACCTGCACCAGGCTGGGAAGACTGAATCTCTCTATGGAGAGTACATGTGTGTTCGATTTTTCCATTTGTCAGAAACAGGTGTGGCTGAAAAAGCTGAATCCACTCATTTGAAGGGGTTTTGACATACTTTTGAAAAAATAGTGTATTTTGTGATGATTTTATAGCTTATTCAAAATCAGCAGCAAATTAGATTTTTTTCTTCCACAATCATTCACTTATACATTTATATCAGACCCACATTTGAAGAGTGATGATTCCTCTTTCACAGTTGCATTATTTTTTAAACGTAAAAAAAATATTTGACCATTACTGCAATTCCTCTAAAAACAATATTACCGTAAAAGCCATTATGCCTTCTTGGTCTTCAACTCAGTTTCCCATTACATTTTTATTGTATTTTAACCAGACATGTTAGTGAATCTTCACAGAGTTTGACCAACCCTTACAACACTCTGTGGGCCCTAGTTTAGTTCCTCTTCACACTTTGAGACTGAGTTAAAGTGCGAAAGTTTTGCTATATTTGTTAGGTGGGGTTTAACTTCTCCTAAATACTTCTGTTTAAACTCTACACCATGTTCCCTGAAATATATGTGTTTCTGCTGTTGTAAAAGGGTGTAAAGTACAGGTTTCCTGAGCAGGCCTCATGCTGCAGCAGGGACAGTATAGCAAACTGTCTTTACAATACCTGCTATCGTGACTTTTATAAGGGATTCTAGATATGGCTTCATTTGGGCTGAATTCTGGTGGCATGAGCCTCAACCTGTTGGCTACTCCTGCAAATGCCTTCCAAAGTCTCTCATCAGTATGCACCAAACTACAGATACTCACACAGTTGGTACCTAAACTAAAAGCCTTGTAGAGTTGTTCTAGCCATTGTAAGTCATAGTCAAACTGAATGGAATTGAAATTAAATTTAGGGTAAACCTAAAGTGGGTTAACAACTAAGTAAAACATACTCAGCTGATGCATTTGGCACAATCGTTGTGATAAAACGGGGGTTTTCTGCACAAATATAATTACATAAGTGTTGGAAGCCTGCAGTGGTTGTTTGAACTCTTTATTGTATCACAAAAATATCAGCTATCACAACCATGGTGTCAAATGCGTCGTACATCAGTTGTACAACCTAAGTGTGTATGGGGGCCAAAGATATCTGTTGAGTCAGATATTAGTGAACTATTAGTAAAGCTCAACCAGCAGCATAAAATATTGAAGTTGTATGTGCTCTACCAATGACTTTTGGTTTGAATTTTGTTGTTTTTGTAATACATTGAGATGCACTAAAAATGCATTCCCAGGATAAAACAACTGACCAATGTGAACCATATGCACAGTTATTTTAATCTGAAATATGAACTGCCCTCATGCATTAGTTCAAAGACTAAACAAACAAGTATACCAAGGGCCTGAATGTTAATGCAGTATTTTAGGTTACTATGTTGACTTATAGTATATTCTTCAACTGTTCCTAATTGTACTAACATTAACACAGTGTTGTACTGTGCAACAGTTTATATTGTTTCAACACAAAATTAGGTTGTGAAAAGGGTGAACTAAAGATAGATACTGACTCTCGACTCTGGCCTCTACAGATATTTTTACATTTCCCGCAGCCAGAAATGACAGAAAATATTTAAATATCTCCACCGAACAGAGAGAGCTAAGTGAGACAGACAGAGGGCTGGTACACAGTAGGGAGTGGTAAGTGGATTTATAACAATATAAACAAGTCATTAAGTCAGCATATTATTATGAAGTGATGAATCATTTGTGCATTTGTTTAGCTCTTTAGGGAAATAAATTGTATACTCTCTATTACAGCATAGATTTGTATCTCATAAATCCTGATTTCGTATGTCTTGTGATAAAAGAAGATGCTGGTTGAGATCTGCACCGTGGCTATCTGCTGGGTCATAACAGCAAGCTGTAGTCAGTGCATAGGTACAGTATGATGCTCTATGACTTGACAAAAGAGTATAGTAACATGTTTTGGAATAAGATTACTCTCTTTGTAAGCTTTGGCGAGTCAATTGTTAAATGTATTACTGTACTGGACATTTTTAGAGCCTCGTGAGACAGGTACAAACTTCTCCATCACAGTGACCCAAGACGTTACAGTAGAGGCTGGACAGTGCATTCCTATATCATGCAAATTCACATACCCAGGCAACGTTACTGAATACATACGAAGAGTCTGGTTCAAAGGAGATGCACTTACACCTGTATTTGAAAAAGATGCAGAGGTGTGCTGTGTTTTTGGCAGTTCCTGAGAGGTCCTGAAAGGTCTTGCAGCTTTTTCCTCGAAGACCAACAAGAAGGAGAAAACGAGTATAGATTCAAGTTAACATGGGGAGATGATCAAATGTATGTTTTTCCTGAGAGGGTACGAGTCTCAGTGTCTGGTACGTAAGAAACTATGTCAACAATATACTACTTTCATTCTCTTAAATCGCACTACAGATTATAATGAGTATTACTGTATTGGTCTTTGCCTGATGAAAATATCACCTTATGTGTCCAAGTGAGAATAAATGTAGCCTACACACTTCTGAATTCTAATAATGTTAAATTGCAGCATATTTTGTCACTGATTCAGAACCTCCAAATGATAATAATCGTGGTTTTCACATCACAGCATAATCTGAATTAAAATGCTTGAAAAATGAATGGTCAAAGTGATCAAACTTTGCCAAATTCTGTTTAGCTCTAACCCAGAAGAAGCCCACTGTGGAGACACCCCCTCTCATAGAGGGAGAGAGTGCCACACTGACCTGCAAAGTATATTCACTCAAACTAAATGACCTCTGCCCGCAAAGACTAGAAGAAGATTTTTTTGTTGGAATAGCCTGGAGAGGGACAGAGAACTTAGGCATGCATTTTAGGATAATGGAGCCATCAACAGCAGAAAATGTATTCAGTGTGAATAAGTTGTATTTCACTCCTAAATCCGAACATCACAACATCAACCTCACATGTGTGGGCATCTACAAGAAGGCCAACATTACTCTGGAGAAAACGGTGACTTTAACAGTAAAATGTACATTCACCTTTCAGAGCATTCCCTCATTATCAAAATACATTACAGTACTTACTCTTCAAGTCTCTGTTAGGTAAACAAGCATTTATTTGTCTTCCCTAGACCGTCCCAAGTTCCTGAATGGCTCGGTGTGTGTGGTCCAGGCAGAGGTCCTGACCTGTGTGTGTGTCAGTTAGGGGGTTCCCTTACCAGTGATTGCTTGGCCAATGTTAGGGGTCTATATTAGTTACAGTGTCATCGTCTCCAGGAGTGCCCAAACCGTGAACAGCACCATCACCATGTCTGCCTCAGAATACAAGAACAGCAGCGTGGAGTGTGTCAGCAGCAATGTAATTGGCCAGACCAAGATGGAATTCCCCATACTACACCAAGCTGAAGGGAGTCTGACACGTAAGTTCTTCAGTTGAACATTCTATGTATGTATAGGACCAGTGTTACATTTTACAATTTGAGTGAAGATGAATCACCAATTCATTTCTGCTCAAATTCAGCTCAAATCACACCGACAAAGACGATGACATTTTCATCGTGCAAAAGTTGTGACAAGTGCAAAATTCACCATTCATCTCATTATAATGTGGCAGTGTGACTTAATTTTGAACTTTTCTTCAACAATGTTTGTAATAAATAGGCGACTACTCATTTTATGCTGTTAATACTCAGTTTATGCAGAGTTGAAAAAACTATAGTTTCATGATCATCTCTTTATAAAGCACATTGTTTCATGGTTCGGGCTAGGCCCTTTAGTTCCAGTGAAGGGAAATCTTAACGCTACAAGCATACAATGACATTCTAGGCGATTCTGTGCTTCCAACTTTGTTGCAAGTTTGGGGAAGGCCCTTTCCTGTTTCAGCATGACAATGCCCCAGTGTACAAAGCGAAGTCCATACAGAAATTATTTGTTGAGATCGGTGTGGAAGAACTTGACTGGCCTGCACTGAGCCCTGACCTTAACCCCATTGAACATCTTTGGGATGAATTGGAACACCGATTGCGAACCAAGCCTAATCACCCAACATCAGTGCTCGACCTCACTAATGGTCTTGTGGCTGAATGGAAGTATGTCCCCGCAGCAATGTTCCAACATGTAGTGGAAAGCCTTCCCAGAAGTGGAGGCTGTTGTGGAGGCTATCATAGCAGCAAATGGGGGACCAACTCCATATTAAAGCCCATGATTTTGGAATGAGATGTTTGACGAGCAGGTGTCCACTTACTTCTGGTAATTTAGTGAATGTCAGATGCCACATTTCCATCCACAATTTGTATGATAGTAAAGTCATACCGGATAAAAAAAAGTATGACATCTGTGATGGAAACAGGAAGTTTCGATACAATTTTATAAATGCAGACACATCATTTGTTCGTTCGACATGGTGGGATATCTATGCGAGAAATGGCAGTGGAAACGCCTTTATGCTCAAATATTGAAATAACCACCATAATATCGAAGTATAAAGTTGGACTCAAGCAATGATATGGTGTGTGGTCCTCCACTACAATTCAGGAAACCATGCAGTTTATTAGGCTACAAATGAAATCAATGGTGAACTTCACAGGGTGGTGCACGGTTATCCTGATGCTACTTTGAAATAAATATCAAGGGTCTTATTCTAATGACATGATCGTTGCTTGACTGCCTTTTGACGATGAGAAATATTCTCGCTCCTATCATGTGCCAAAATCAGATTAGGAACATTTGCTATTTACCGCAACAGTTTTTTTGACAAAACTATCGCTAAAGTTATTAGGTAATTGACAACTTAAGTGAAAAACAACATTTTGTGTGGACTGCGTCATCACACACTGATTATATCTGAAACAAGTTCGTTTGCACATTTGATTCTGCATGAACATTTGTCGCCAATTGGATGGAAACCTAACTCGTGGGGTAAAGAGTAAAAAGTAGAATAGTGTTGGATCAATTAAACAAAGTGTTTTTGTACCAATGAATTTGTATCACTTCCAATAGATATCCCTGGGTCAGAGAAGAGGGATGTTGCAGTCTTTCCCTGGATAATCGTTGGCTTGTCCCTCAGCCTTAATGTGGCCCTCCTTGTCTATCTGACCAGCGCTTGTAAATGGTAAGAAAACATTACAATCCCACAGTTTCATACATGAGGACATACGACATAAATTCAGGTGGCATAAAATGCTTATCATTGTTATACTGAGCTTTTTTTTAATCAAAAGGTTAAGCAAGGTACGACTGTCTGAGCGAGGTAAATTCAGCGTTGGAAAATGTACCCAAATCTCATACTTGAGTAAAAGTAAAGATACCTTCATAGAAAATGACTCAAGTAAAGTACTACTTGAGTAAAAGTCTAAAAGTATTTGGTTTTAAATATACTTCAGTGTCAAAAGTAAAAGCCCTCTCGAGTGACGCAGTGGTCTAAGGCACTGCATCGCAGTATTAGTTGTGCCACTAGAGATTCTGCGTTCAAACGCAGGCTCTGGCACAGCTGGCTGTGACCGGGAGACCCATGGGGCGGCGCACAACTGGGCCAGCGTCGCTAGTTAGCTTCTTTACTGGCAAATCGTTAGTAGTCAGCTAACCACGGTTTGTGGTCATCAGCTATCCTTTAGCTCAAAAATCTATCGGCAGTTTTGTACGGCGCAGCGCAGTGCGACTCGGAACGGAACATACCGGACCAATTTTTCGCTCCATGTCCCTGGATTTCAACCGCTAACTCTGGACATTCATACCTGGATCTCACAGCTACTATCCGTGTGACTATCGGCTTTCGTCGATTCCAGAGCAAACATCAATTATTCCGGAGCTAGCCAGCTGAAGAGTTCCATCAATCACTCCCGGGCTGCAGTCACCTACCCGGACCCGTTTTACTGCCTACGCGGAGCCCCACCGGGCCTTCACAACTGGACTGCCGACGTTATCTACCCGAAGGAGTTATCCGGCTGGCTCCTCCGTCGCAACGTTACCTGAACGCCCATCTATGGCCTGCTAACCGTTAGCTGTCTTATCGGCTGCTATCTGAATAGACAATCGAACAATTTATTTATTTATTTTTATTATTATTTATTATTATTTTTTCTTCTTGGGCCTCTATAACTATATCTATTGTTTTTATTTTTGTTGTTGTTGTGTGATTTGGATTAATCCCCTCTACCACACGGAACCCCACTAATCTACTGACGGAACGCAAGAGGTGGCAAATGAACGCAAGAGGTGGCTAATAACAGACCTCCATCCTATGCTAGCTTGAAACCGATGGCCTGGCTAGCTGTCTAAATCGCAGTGACCCCCAACAAACCTCTCCACTCACCAGACCCTTTTGATCACTCGACTAAGCATGCCTCTCCTTAATGTCAATATGCCTTGTCCATTGCTGTTCTGGTTAGTGTTTATTGGCTTATTTCACTGTAGAGCCTCTAGTCCTGCTCACTATACCTTATCCAAACTCTTAGTTCCACCACCCACTCATGCAATGACATCTCCTTGTTTCAATGATGTTTCTAGAGACAATATCTCTCTCTTCATCACTCAATACCTAGGTTTACCTCCACTGTATTCACATCCTACCATACCTTTGTCTGTACATTATAACTTGATGCTATTTTATCGCCCCCAGAAACCTCCTTTTACTCTCTGTTCCAGACGTTCTAGACGACCAATTCTTATTGCTTTTAGCCGCATCCCTTATTCTACTCCTCCTCTGTCCCTCTGGCGATGTAGAGGTGAATCCAGGCCCTGCAGTGCTAAGCTCCACTCCTATTCCCCAAGCGCTCTCTTTTGACGACTTATGTAACCGTAATAGCCTTGGTTTCATGCATGTTAACATTAGAAGCCTCCTCCCTAAGTTTGTTCTATTCACTGCTTTAGCACACTCTGCCAACCCGGATGTTCTAGCTGTGTCTGAATCCTGGCTTAGGAAGACCACCAAAAATTCTGAAATTTTAATTCCAAACTACAACATTTTCAGACAAGATAGAACTGCCAAGGGGGGCGGTGTTGCAATCTACTGCAAAGATAGCCTGCAGAGTTCTGTCCTACTATCCAGGTCTGTACCCAAACAATTTGAACTTCTACTTTTAAAAATCCACCTCTCTAAAAACAAGTCTCTCACCGTTGCCGCCTGCTATAGACCACCCTCTGCCCCCAGCTGTGCTCTGGATGTGAACTGATTGCCCCCCATCTATCTTCAGAGCTTGTGCTGCTAGGCGACCTAAACTGGAACATGCTTAACACCCCAGCCATCCTACAATCTAAACTTGATGCCCTCAATCTCACACAAATTATCAATGAACCTACCAGGTACCTCCCCAAACCCTTAAACACGGGCACCCTCATAGATATCATCCTAACCAACTTGCCCTCTAAATACATCTCTGCTGTCTTCAACTAAGATCTCAGCGATCACTGCCTCATTGCCTGCATCCGTAATGGGTCAGTGGTCAAACGACCTCCACTCATCACTGTAAAACGCTCCCTGAAACACTTCAGCGAGCAGGCCTTTCTAATCGACCTGGCCGGGGTATCCTGGAAGGATATTGATCTCATCCCGTCAGTAGAGGATGCCTGGATATTTTTTTAAATGCCTTCCTAACCATTCAAGAAATTTAGAACCAGGAACAGATATAGTCCTTGGTTCTCACCAGACCTGACTGCCCTTAACCAACACAGAAACATCCTATGGCGAAACCATTATACACAGGCAGTTAGAAAAGCCAAGGCTCGCTTTTTCAAGCAGAAATTTTCTTCCTGCAACACTAACTCAAAAAAGTTCTGGGACACTGTAAAGTCCATGGAGAATAAGAACACCTCCTCCCAGCTGCCCACTGCACTGAAGATAGGAAACACTGTCACCACTGATAAATCCACCATAATTGAGAATTTCAATAAGCATTTTTCTACGGCTGGCCATGCTTTCCATCTGGCGACTACGACCCCGGTCAACAGCACTGCACCTCCCACAGCAACTCGCCCAAGCCTTCCCCATTGCTCCTTCTCCAAAATCCGTTCAGCTGATGTTCTGAAAGAGCTGCAAAATCTGGACCCCTACAAATCAGCCGGGATAGACAATCTGGACCCTTTCTTTCTAAAATGATCTGCCGAAATTGTTGCCACCCCTATTACTAGCCTGTTCAACCTCTCTTTCGTGTCGTCTGAGATTCCCAAAGATTGGAAAGCAGCTGCGGTCATCCCCCTCTTCAAAGGGGGGGACACTCTTGACCCAAACTGCTACAGACCTATATCTATCCTACCATGCCTTTCTAAGGTCTTCGAAAGCCAAGTCAACAAACAGATTACCGACCATTTCGAATCTCACCATACCTTCTCTGCTATGCAATCTGGTTTCAGAGCTGGTCATGGGTGCACCTCAGCCACGCTCAAGGTCCTAAACGATATCTTAACCTCTTGAAACTCTAGGGGCGCAATTTCATTTTTGGATGAAAAACGTTCCCGTTTTAAACAAGATATTTTGTCACAAAAAGATGCTTGACTATGCATATAATTGATAGCTTTGGAAAGAAAACACAGAATTTTCCAGAACTGCAAAGATATTGTCTGTGGGTGCCCTAGAACGGGAGCTACAGGCAAAACCAAGATGAAACGGCAACCAGGAAACCAGCAGGATTTTTGAGGCTCCTTTTTCCATTGTCTCCTTATATGGCTGTGAATGCGAGAGGAATGAGCCTGCCCTTTCTGTCGTTTCCCCAAGGTGTCTGCAGCATTGTGACTGCAGCATATCATTGGTGTCTGCAGCATATCATTGGAAGATTGACCATAAGAGACTACATTTTCCAGGTGTCCGCCCGGTGTCCTCCGTCGACATTGGTGCGTCTTTTTCAGCTGCTGGTATTTTTCCATGCGATTCTGAGGGGAAAGCAGGCTTCCACGAACTGCATATTAATGAAGAGATATGTGAAAAAACACCTTGAGGCTTGATTCTAAACAACGTTTGCCATGTTTCGGTCGATATTATGGAGTTAATTCGGAAAAGGTTTGACGTTTTGGTGACTGAATTTTCGGTTTGTTTCGGTAGCCAAATGTGATGTACAAAACGGAGCGATTTCTCCTACACAAAGATTCTTTCAGGAAAAACTGAACATTTGCTATGTAACTGAGAGTCTCCTCATTGAAAACATCCGAAGCTCTTCAAAGGTAAATGATTTTATTTATTTGGTTATCTGGTTTTTGTGAAAATGTTGCGTGCTAAATGTTACTCAAAATGCTAAGCTAGCTTAGCATACTCTTACACAAATTAGTGATTTGCTATGGTTCAAAAGCATATTTTGAAAATCTGAGATGACAGTGTTCGCCATCGATAAGAAACATTACTATGCAGCCGTATTCATTGATCTGGCCAAGGCTTTCGATTCTGTCAATCACCACATCCTCATCGGCAGACTCGACAGCCTTGGTTTCTCAAATGATTGCCTCGCCTGGTTCACCAACTACTTCTCTGATAGAGTTCAGTGTGTCAAATCGGAAGGTCTGCTGTCCGGACCTCTGGCAGTCTCTATGGGGGTGCCACAGGGTTCAATTCTTGGACCGACTCTCTTCTCTGTATACATCAATGAGGTCGCTCTTGCTGCTGGTGAGTCTCTGATCCACCTCTACGCAGACAACACCATTCTGTATACTTCTGGCCCTCTTTGGACACTGTGTTAACAACCCTCCAGGCAAGCTTCAATGCCATACAACTCTCCTTCCGTAGCCTCCAATTGCTCTTAAATACAAGTAAAACTAAATGCATGCTCTTCAACCGATCGCTACCTGCACCTACCCGCCTGTCAAACATCACTACTCTGGACAGCTCTGACTTAGAATACGTGGACAACTACAGATACTTAGGTGTCTGGTTAGACTGTAAACTCTCCTTCCAGACCCATATCAAATATCTCCAATCCAAAGTTAAATCTAGAATTGGCTACCTATTTTGCAACAAAGCATCCTTCACTCATCCTACCAATCCTCGACTTTGGCGATGTCATTTACAAAATAGCCCCCAATACCCTACTCAACAAATTGGATGCAGTCTATCACAGTGCAATCCGTTTTGTCACCAAAGCCCCATATACTACCCACCATTGCGAACTGTACACTCTCGTTGGCTGGCCCTCGCTTCATACTCGTCGCCAAACCCACTGGCTCCATGTCATCTACAAGACCCTGCTAGGTAAAGTCCCCCCTTATCTAAGCTCGCTGGTCACCATAGCATCTCCCACCTGTAGCACACGCTCCAGCAGGTACAGTGCCTTGCGAAAGTATTCGGCCCCCTTGAACTTTGTGACCTTTTGCCACATTTCAGGCTTCAAACATAAAGATATAAAACTGTATTTTTTGTGAAGAATGAACAACAAGTTGGACACAATCATGAAGTGGAACGACATTTATTGGATATTTCAAACTTTTTTAACAAATCAAAAACTGAAAAATTGGGCGTGCAAAATTATTCAGCCCCCTTAAGTTAATACTTTGTTGCGCCACCTTTTGCTGCGATTACAGCTGTAAGTCGTTTGGGGTATGTCTCTATCAGTTTTGCACATCGAGAGACTGAAATTGTTTCCCATTCCTCCTTGCAAAACAGCTCGAGCTCAGTGAGGTTGGATGGAGAGCATTTGTGAACAGCAGTTTTCAGTTCTTTCCACAGATTCTCGATTGGATTCAGGTCTGGACTTTGACTTGGCCATTCTAACACCTGGATATGCTTATTTTTGAACCATTCCATTGTAGATTTTTCTTTATGTTTTGGATCATTGTCTTGTTGGAAGACAAATCTCCGTCCCAGTCTCAGCTCTTTTGCAGACTCCATCAGGTTTTCTTCCAGAATGGTCCTGTATTTGGCTCCATCCATCTTCCCATCAATTTTAACCATCTTCCCTGTCCCTGCTGAAGAAAAGCAGGCCCAATCCATGATGCTGCCACCACCATGTTTGACAGTGGGGATGGTGTGTTCAGAGTGATGAGCTGTGTTGCTTTTACGCCAAACATAACGTTTTGCATTGTTGCCAAAAAGTTCAATTTTGGTTTCATCTGACCAGAGCACCTTCTTCCACATGTTTGGTGTGTCTCCCAGGTGGCTTGTGGCAAACTTTAAACAACACTTTTTATGGATATCTTTAAGAAATGGCTTTCTTCTTGCCACTTCCATAAAGGCCAGATTTGTGCAATATACTACTGATTGTTGTCCTATGGACAGAGTCTCCCACCTCAGCTGTAGATTTCTGCAGTTCATCCAGAGTGATCATGGGCCTCTTGGCTGCATCTCTAATCAGTCTTCTCCTTGTATGAGCTGAAAGTTTAGAGGGACGGCCAGGTCTTGGTAGATTTGCAGTGGTCTGATACTCCTTCCATTTCAATATTATCGCTTGCACAGTGCTCCTTGGGATGTTTAAAGCTTGGGAAATCTTTTTGTATCCAAATCCAGCTTTAAACGTCTTCACAACAGTATCTCGGACCTGCCTGGTGTGTTCCTTGTTCTTCATGATGCTCTCTGCGCTTTTAACGGACCTCTGAGACTATCACAGTGCAGGTGCATTTATACGGAGACTTGATTACACACAGGTGGATTGTATTTATCATCATTAGTCATTTAGGTCAACATTGGATCATTCAGAGATCCTCACTGAACTTCTGGAGAGAGTTTGCTGCACTGAAAGTAAAGGGGCTGAATAATTTTGCACGCCCAATTTTTCAGTTTTTGATTTGTTAAAAAAGTTTGAAATATCCAATAAATGTCGTTCCACTTCATGATTGTGTCCCACTTGTTGTTGTTTCTTCACAAAAAAATACAGTTTGATATCTTTATGTTTGAAGCCTGAAATGTGGCAAAAGGTAGCAAAGTTCAAGGGGGCCGAATACTTTCGCAAGGCACTGTATATCTCTCTAGTCACCCCCAAAACCAATTCTTTCTTTGGCAGCCTCTCCTTCCAGTTCTCTGCTGCCAATGACTGGAACGAACTACAAAAATCTCTGAAACTGGAAACACTTATCTCCCTCACTAGCTTTAAGCACCAACTGTCAGAGCAGCTCACAGATTACTGCACCTGTACATAGCCCACCTATAATTTAGCCCAAACAACTACCTCTTTCCCTACTGTATTTTATTTATTTATTTATTTTGCTCCTTTGCACCACATTATTTTTATTTCTACTTTGCACATTCTTCCATTGCAAATCTACCATTCCAGTGTTTTACTTGCTATATTGTATTTACTTTGCCACCATGGCCTTTTTTTGCCTTTACCTCCCTTATCTCACCTCATTTGCTCACATCGTATATAGACTTGTTTATACTGTATTATTGACTGTATGTTTGTTTTACTCCATGTGTAACTCTCTGTCGTTATATGTGTCGAACTGCTTTGCTTTATCTTGGCCAGGTCGCAATTGTAAATGAGAACTTGTTCTCAACTTGCCTACCTGGTTAAATAAAAATATCCTCTGAATTTCAGAGCTCAAATTAAAATTAAATTACTAAAAATATAAAATGTTCATGAAATGACAAGTGCAATATAGCAAAACACAGCTTAGCTTGTTGTTAATCCACCTGGCGTGTCAGTTTTTAATAAAGCTTTTTGGCGAAAGCATACCAAGCGTTTATGTAAGGACATCTCTCTCAGTAGACAAAATATTACAAACAGCTAGCAGCCAAGGTCACAAAAGTCAGAAAAGCAATAAATGAAATCGCTTACCTTTGATGATCTTCGGATGTTTGCACTCACGAGACTCCCAGTTACACAATAAATGTTCCTTTTGCTCCATAAAGATTATCTTTATATCCAAAATACCTCCATTTGGTTGGTGCGTTATGTTCAGAAATCCACAGGCTCGAGCGGTTACGACATCGCAGATGAAAATTCCAAATAGTATCCGTAATGTTCGTAGAAACATGTCAAACGTTTTTTATAATCGATCCTCATGTTGTTTTTATATTATATAATCGATAATATATCAACTGGGACTGTAGCTTCTTCAATAGGAGAGAAAGAGAAAATGACTGCTCCAAGCTGTTGCGCATGCAAAACGCTGCAGGCACCCAGCCATCCCCTTACGCGATGTGATCTTTCTCGCTCATTTTTCAAAATAAAAGCCTGAAACTATGTCTAAAAACTGTTCACACCATGGGGAAGCCATAGGAAAAGGAATCTGGTTGATATCCCTTTAAATGGAGCGAAGGCAAGCTATGGAACAGAGAGCTTTCAGGAAAAACAACACTTCCGGGTTGGATTTTCCTCAGGTTTTCGCCTGCAATATCAGTTCTGTTATACTCACAGACATTATTTTGACAATTTTGGAAACTTTAGAGTGTTTTCTATCCTAATTTGACAATTATATGCACATTCTAGGCCTGAGAAATAGGCAGTTATATTTGGGTATGTTTTTCATCCAAACATCAAAATACTGCCCCCTACACTCAAGAGGTTTAAATGGACCGCCCTAGCCCGTAAATTCGTCACTCGTTCATTCCAAGATCACTGCCACCGGTAGCTTGTGGGTGCTTTATATACACAACTGTGAATTATGATTGCACGTGTACTTACATTAACTATATAATCATTAATATACACCTACTGTACTAAGCTAGCAAATTAATTAGCTACCTTACATTAGCCTGCCTAGTTACTTCTGAAGAAGGAAACATTTTTATTTCTGCAATTTCCAAAAGCTAACCAAACAAAAACATGATTACTTTTATGAGATGTGTTTGTTTATTAGTAGCACAATTTCTAACTTATTTCCATTAGTTTTTACTTACACTTGTATGTTGACTCCATATTAATGTTGAGGTTCTAAGTTTTGGCTCACTTTTCTTATCGGATGTACAATCATTGCGAATTGAGTTATGGGGCGTTTCAGGCTCCGAAGTCAACATAATTGTACACTCGCAAACTCAATTACAAACGAGGGCTGAGGGGCTTACGTTGCAAACTTCCCTTGGCTAATCATTTGGACCGATGACAAATATGGCCGCAGGGGCTGAGTGTTTAGGGGCCGAGGGCTATCTATCTCCCTTGAGTTTGAAACGCAACCCACCTCTCCAACATGTTTATGTATGTGTGTCTTCCGGAGGGGTTGGGTTAAAAGAGGAAGTCAAATTTCGGTTGGACCTTGTGTGCAACTGACCATTAAAGTGATCTTAATCTTAAATAACGGGTTGCAATATATTGTACAGTAGATGCTTCCTTTATGTTATTATTTTCAGTTCTGCACAAATTGACCCTAAAATCATCTCAGAGAACAATGTTTTTGTGACTTAAATAGCAAAAAGGGTGGACAGAAGAGAGCTAAAGAAGAAGATAGTACCTACATCTCATTGGACAAGGCGGACGTGTCTCCTGAATATGACATCATCTCCCCGAATCCCCATTGATCCTCTGCTTGTGATAAACTTCTACTTTATTTTAGCGTTTGGTTCTGAGGCATGATTTTGCTCTTTTATTTCAATTTCAATTATTTTCTATTGCTATACTTTTTGTTGTAGTTGCTTGAGCCCTGAAAACATTTTGACGTGAATGAATTCAACCTATTTTCTGAATAATGTCTCAGGATTTATGCACAAAAAATAATTCAATTGTAACAGTTTTTCTGTAAAAGCACATACGGAAGCTACAAGTTAAGTGTTATCTTCCTCATGTTCAACTATGTTAATCAAAATGTTATGCAGATAATCAAGGTACCACAGTATGGAACGCAGTTTGGGTCTTTCCGTGTCAAAAAAGATACACATCAAATAACACTATTTGACACATTGAATAAGCTTTTAATTTGACATGTCAAATAAAACAGTTTAATTGTAGAATGCTGTGTTGGACTGCAACTTCTGGGCGAGCAGCTAGCTTTAGCTTAGTCCCTAGCAAGAGGTAGCCACATGTTGTTTGCCTATTGAAATTGAACTTCAGTTCATGACAAGAAATAGCTAGCCAGCTCCTAAACCCTGGTGCCCAAAGTTAACGTTATATACTGCCAGCAAGCTTCATGAGGCTCGACCAGACCGGGTTATGTGTTGTGAAGCTAGCCACAATAAGGAGTAGGCACAATAGTGGCATTTGCGATTTGACTTCAAAATAAAAGTTCCTCTTTGAAAGTGATGCAGAAGGTAACAACTGGTGGAATCATGCCATATTTAGATTAGATCATGTTAAACAAGGTTGGAATGTGAAGCAATAAAATGGGGTATCAGTCTACTCGGTGACACCCACAGAACACGACTGTGAAGAGTATACTCAAATATTAGCGTTGTAGCTCTTATTGCGGGACTGTGACTGTGTGAAATCGCCTCCCCAGTCAGCCTATTGTGTGTATTGACATTCATATTGTACTGTACAGCTTTACCTAAGGATTGGGGATCAATGAAATAGGGTATCAGTCTACTCAATACCCAATATATTTTTTCACAACGTCATCCTCAGTTATCAGACTCCAAAACATCCACGCAGTATTGTTTTTCCTCTGGAATAGTGTTCAATACACATAGCTTGACAATAAATGTGTCTCAGTTCAGTTGTTTCAGAGTCCAGCAATAAGAGCTACAGTACGACGATAATGTTCCCTGGGTGTCCTGAGTAGACTGAGACCCCATGTCATTAATCCACAATCTATAGGTAAAGCTGTACTGTGAAATAAGTATTTTTTAAAGTTTTAATTCACTTTTATTTAACCGGGTAGGCCAGTTGAGAACAAGTTGTCATTTACAACTGCGACCTGGCCAAGATTAAGCAAAGCAGTGCGACAAAAACAACAACAGAGAGTTACACATAAACAAACGCACAGTCAATAACACAAAAGAAAGAAAAATAGAAAAAGTTATCTACAGTGTGTGCAAATGTAAAAATAATTATACAAATATATATGAAATATATATGAAGAAAACTGATATATACAAGGGACGGGACAAGACAATCAAAACAGACATCCCCACTGCTACACCACCTTGGTTTAGTATGCCCCCAATGCAATTCTAAAGCATAATCCATTCAGTGTGATTTCAACAGAAACAATTTTAGTGCAATTGTATTAACTCTGAAAATATCTTATTATAATGATTCAGGAATATGTTATTCTTGTTGTTATTCACTAGGGTTAATGTTTTAATAAGATAATTTAATTCAATCAGAAAAATGTGTAATTTTGGTATAGAATTTTTGAATTTTTGTTTGTGTATAAAGTTTTTGGCAAAAATAATTAAAAAATTAACAATAATTTCAGTGGTCTTGTTATCATTGCAATAGTAACATATTAAATCTTTCATGTCAAAAACATAGGCAGTGTTCATAATGGTAAATAAGTATTTTTCAAGGTTTTCCATAAATTCTGACACAAATTTACATTCAAAGAACAAGTGAGACAGATTCTAATCTTCTTTTTCACAGAAAACGCATATATCATCAATAGCTATACATTTGGACATCATAGAATTACATGGATATATCTTATGTAAAATGTTGAAATGTACTTCCTTTACTTTGTTTGGTATACAGTATTTGTAAGGCCTTTGTAATGTCAGAAATAAGCATGTTCCAGAAAAACCTTCCTCTCTGTGTAAGTTGGTTTTGTGAATGAAGAATTTGTCTTATATATTTATTAGAACACGATCCCTCAAGAAAGACCACACCTTCCAATCTGAGTTCTGGATAAACTTTGTGATCATTCCCAAAATGAAGATGAGTTTTCACAAGTGTAGTTAGACCACTGGGAACAGCTTTGATCACAGAAATGAACTCTCTGAAAGGTATTGGAAACTCTTTCAATGTTATAAATTGTTCATATGTGAGAATATTACCCTTGTTGTCGAAAATATCAAGAACAAAGTCAATATTCCTCTCATGCCAGCTGGGGTAGAACAATGACTTATTCCTTACAGTTATGTCTGAATTATTCCACAAAAGAGCTTTATGTGGGGAAAAATTGTGCAAGAAACATATTTTCCAGGCCATTAAAGCTTGTTGGTGAAACCTAGCCAAATTTAGCAGGTAATCTTTCAGGAATATAATTACATTGCAGTAAAAATTGAAGACCTCCAATTTATTAACACATTATTTGGAATGAAGTACCATATTGAATCAGTATTGATCAAACATTTTTTCAAACAGTTTATTTTGAAAGTGTTATTTACGTCAACAAAATCCAACACTTCTAGACCGCCTTCAGCTCTTTTGTTTGACAGGACAGATTTTTTTAGTTTGTGAGACTTTTTTTCCAGATTAAGTCAAAAAAGGTCTTATTAATCTCTTTATAAGTAGCTGGATTTACACATAACAATAATGAGGGGTACACAAAACGAGACAGTCCCTCTGTCTTGGACAGAAGTACTCTCCCAAGTATAGAAAGATCTCTTTGTAGCCAATTATTAAATATATTTTTAATTCTCTTTATTTTAGGAGAGAAATTCAAATGTTGTCTGACTAAGTGTTTTTTGACAGATGTATTCCTAAATATTTAACAGGAATATATCATTTACAGGAATATTTTCAATAGAAAATGTGGTTATAGTATTAAGGGCATGGGGCTACCTGGTCTTTGTCTCTTGAGAAAATAGTAGTATCATCAGCCAGTTCGGAGATTTTGATTTCTTTGTTAAAAATGGTTAAGCCATACAAATTTGCATAATTCAGAATATCTAGAGATAGAAGTTCCACAACCAAAATGAATAAAAATGGCGAAATTGGGCATCCCTGTCGTGTACTTCTGTTGATACTGAATCTTTTGGAAGTATTAAGGTTTAGTAGCACATAACTATTTATATCTTTGTAAAACATGCAAATTACTTTAATGCAATTTTCACCAAATCCAAAAAGTTTAAGAGACCTAAAGAGAAATTCATGTTCAATTGTGTCAAAGGCTTTACAGAAGTCCAAAAATAGGACAACTGCATCTGAGTCAATTGCATCTGAATAATCTATAAGGTCGAAGACTAAACGAATGTTAGAGCTTATCTGACGGCCCTTCATAAATCCTGTTTGAGTCTCATTTATAATGGTATCTATTCTTTTCTTTCTTTTGGCATAAAGCAGAGCAATCCATTTGTAATCAACATGTAATAAAGTAATTGGTCTCCAATTGTCAATGAGAGAAGGATCTTTATCGGGAATCAATTAAATAAGACCCTGTTTCATAGTGGAGACCATTTCCCCATTTTTAATGCAATCTTGAAACATATTGAAAATCGGGTCTTCTCGTAACTCCCAATACTGTCTATAGAATTCAACTGACAGGCCATCAGGGCCTGGTGATTTCCCTTTTTCAATTGAATTCAGTGCCTCTCTAATTTCTTCAAATGACACAGGTGAATCGCAAACTGAGTGGCAAATTTAGCTTTCACAACCATCTTCCTGAAATTTAGAGCTGTTAAGGTTTTCATAAAAGGAATTGACAAATGATGATATTGTAATGGGATCTTTGCATAAAACATCATTCATTTTGAGTGCAGGTATACATTTTCTTTTGTAGTTTCTCTTTTCAAGTGCAAAAAAGTAACTCGTTTTTTCCCCCTCTTCAATCCATTTGACTCTTGACCTTACAAAGGCGCCCTTTGCCAGATCCGTGTAAAGCTGTTCTAATTCTAGTTGTAAAGAATTGAACATAGACGTCTCTTCTTCAGATAGATTATCTTTCTTTAGAAATCTGTCAAGCTTGCTCATCTCCTTTTCTCTAAGGTTCTTTAATTGCATCAGCTCTTTGGAGCGTTTAATGGCTACATTTACATTTACATTTAAGTCATTTAGCAGACGCTCTTATCCAGAGCGACTTACAAATTGGTGAATTCACCTTCTGACATCCAGTGGAACAGCCACTTTACAATAGTGCATCTAAATCATTAAGGGGGGGTGGTGAGAAGGATTACTTATCCTATCCTAGGTATTCCTTGAAGAGGTGGGGTTTCAGGTGTCTCCGGAAGGTGGTGATTGACTCCGCTGTCCTGGCGTCGTGAGGGAGTTTGTTCCACCATTGGGGGCCAGAGCAGCGAACAGTTTTGACTGGGCTGAGCGGGAACTGTACTTCCTCAATGGTAGGGAGGCGAGCAGGCCAGAGGTGGATGAACGCAGTGCCCTTGCTTGGGTGTAGGGCCTGATCAGAGCCTGGAGGTACTGCGGTGCCGTTCCCCTCACAGCTCCGTAGGCAAGCACCATGGTCTTGTAGCGGATGCGAGCTTCAACTGGAAGCCAGTGGAGAGAGCGGAGGAGCGGGGTGACGTGAGAGAACTTGGGAAGGTTGAACACCAGACGGGCTGCGGCGTTCTGGATGAGTTGTAGGGGTTTAATGGCACAGGCAGGGAGCCCAGCCAACAGCGAGTTGCAGTAATCCAGACGGGAGATGACAAGTGCCTGGATTAGGACCTGCGCCGCTTCCTGTGTGAGGCTACCACTCTGACTTTATATTTGTCACGTAAATCTAGAACAGATTTATTCCTAATTTCCCCTTTTTTGTTACAATTTGTTATAGATGTAGATCATCAGTTGGCTCCCCTTTCTGATAATCACTTGATTTACCTGAATATACAAACTACAAAAAAATTCTAAAGGTACTCGAGGATATTGGAAATTAAACAACACACTTCTTCAAGATACTACTCTCATTGAAAACATCAAATCATTAGTTAAATATATATTTTTTTGCAAGAAAAGACTTGGGTCATGGAAGTAGATGGGAACTTTACCAGTATCATAGCATATGAAATACGAGTGATAGTGTAATCAATGTGTAATAAATACATAAAAAAGGATTTAATGCGTTCTATTATTATGTGACGTGCATCATATTCAGGTCCTGATTGATTAACAAGCTTATTTAGTGTTATTTGTTATTTGACGTGTATCTTTTTTGACACGCCAAGACCCAAACGGTGTTCCACACCACAGTTGCAAATATTATCAAGTGAAATGGTTTGAAAAATGCTTTGTGTGATTTCGCTTCTGCAAACAATGAGGGGTGGTGTGGGAGGAATAACTGTTACATACTGTATTAATAAAGTCATACTAATACATGGAGATATAGAATGTATTTGGGGTGTATATTCCTTACTGTTTTGGGTATGAGAGAACAGATAACACACTATATAGATAAACTGAGCGGGTCACATTCTCTGTTGTTTACATTATTTATTTGTTGTTTGGAACCAAAGAAAGACGGCTTTGCTTGAGGCGGGACAGACTTGTAAAATAAAGAGAGTGATCAAACATCATCATAGAGCTCATATTGTCATTAATTAAGTAATAACAGTGGTAAGTTGCAGAAAGATTGAAGAAAGATTGCAGGATTTTTATTTTTTATTTAACCAGGAAAGTCCTTTAAGAACAAATTCTTATTTTCAATGATGGCCTAGGAACAGTGGGTTAACTGCCTGTTCAACCTTCCAGTTACTAGTCCAACGCTCTAACCACTAGGCTACCCTGCCGCCCCCACCGGAGCATCCTGGAGTCGCCTCTTCACTGTTGATGTTGAGACTGTTTTTTTGCCGGTACTATTTAATGAAGCTGCCAGTTGAGGACTTGTGAGGCATCTGTTTCTCAAACTAGACACTCTTATGTACTTGTCCTCTTGCTCAGTTGTGCACCAGGGCAGCCCACTCCTCTTTCTATTCTGGTTAGAGCCAGTTTGAGCTGTTCTGTGAAGGGAGTAGTACACAGCGTTGTACGAGATCTTCAGTTTCTTGGCATTTTATTGCATGGAATAGCCTTCATTTCTTAGAACAAGAACAGACTGATGAGTTTCAGAAGAAAGTTATGTTTCTAATGATCAATTAGACATTTAAAATGATAAACTTGGATTAGCTAACACAACTTGCCATTGGAACACAGGAGTGATGGTTGATGATAATGGGCCTCTGTACACCTATGTAGATATTCAATTAAAAATCAGCTACAATAGTCATTTACAACATTAACAATGTCTCTAATTCTGATCTGTATTTTATTTTATTTTAATGGACAAAAAAATGTGCTTTTCTTTCAAAAACAAGGACATTTCTAAGTGACCCCAAACTTTTGAACAGTAGTGTATATTGAAGTCAGAGAATGCCACAGTGGCAGAGTGCAAATTGGCAGGTGAAGGAATCTACAGGAATCTTCAGCAATGTACAGAATGCAGTGAGCAAATGTACAGTGTCATGATAGTGCACAGAATCATTATATCTCCATATTTCATTCACATAGTTTATCTAAAGTAAAAATAGAAAAAAGTATGTGCTTTTTCATTCACATATCATACAGTACTTATGCGCTTTCCCATGAAATCCTAAATATTTTTTATTATAAAAATTGTTCCTCTTAACTTTTTAATGTTATGCATGCAAATTTGAAACTTTACAAAGAGGAAAAGTATGAATTATTTCACATGAAAAGGATCTCATTGCACTGAAACAGCATACCCTTAGGAGTGGGGGGAAGAACAGGTGCTCAATCATCTTGGACGCCTGGCAATGACCTCACCCTTCTTAAACGACATGGTAGGCTTGATTACCAACAACGACGAGACGGCCTACAGGGAGGAGGTGAGGGCCCTCGGAGTGTGGTGTCAGGACAATAACCTCACACTCAACGTCAACAAAACTAAGGAGATGATTGTGGACTTCAGGAAACAGCAGAGGGAACACCCCCCTTTCCACATCGATGGAACAGTAGTGGAGAGGGTAGTAAGTTTCAAGTTCCTCGGCATACACATCACAGACAAACTAATTTGGTCCACTCACACAGACAGCACCGTGAAGAAGGCGCAGCAGCGCCTCTTCAACCTCAGGAGGCTGACGAAATTCGGCTTGTCACCAAAAACACTCACAAACTTCTACAGATGCACAATCGAGAGCATCCTGGCGGGCTGTATCACAGCCTGGTACGGCAACTGCTCCGCCCACAACCGTAAGGCTCTCCAGAGGGTAGTGAGGTCTGCACAACGTATATCCCGGGGGCAAACTACCTGCCCTCCAGGACACCTACACCACCCGATGTTACAGGAAGGCCATAAAGATCATCAAGGACAACACCCACCCGAGCCACTGCCTGTTCACCCCGCTATCATCCAGAAGGCGAGGTCAGTACAGGTGCATCAAAGCTGGGACCGAGAGACTGAAAAACAGCTTCTATCTCAAGGCCATCAGACTGTTAAACAGCAACCACTAACATTGAGTGGCTGCTGCCAACACACTGACTCAACTCCAGCCACTTCAATAATGGGAATTGATGGGAAAGGATGTAAAATATATCACTAGCCACTTTAAACAATGCTACCTAATATAATGTTTACATACCCTACATTATTCATCTGATATGTATACGTATATACTGTACTCTATCATCTACTGCATCCTTATGTAATACATGTATCACTAGCCACTTTAACTATGCCACTTTGTTTACATACTCATCTCATATGTATATACTGTACTCGATACCATCTACTGTATCTTGCCTATGCTGCTCTGCACCATCACTCATTCATATCTTTATGTACATATTCTTTATCCCCTTACACTGTGTATAAGATATTAGTTTTGGAATTGTTAGTTAGATTACTTGTTGGTTATTCCTGCATTGTCGGAACTGGAAGCACAAGCATTTCGCTACACTCGCATTAACATCTGCTAACCATGTGTATGTGACAAATAAAATTTGAATTTGATTTGATTTGATGATTTTTTATCCAATGGGATGTAAGCACTCTTCTTTTGCTTATAGAAAGCATCTATTCAGACAGTGTCTGGGCTGAAAACAGATCATTTGAGATATAAAGTTTCATTTTCATGTAGAAATACTTATGTCTTCGAACTAGATGTGAAATACTTTAGCAGAATATAAGTAATACAATTATGCACATTATTTTCTCTATTGTGTAATAAGTAAAAAGGATCCTTTGCATTTGAAGACAGGTAGATGAAGAGGGCACAGTCACACCGAGAGATACACCAGCTACATTTATGGTCCAGGGGAGAACTGCATTCCCACATCCTGCAGAAAGAGCTACAATATATGAAGAGAGAAACAGTATCATCAGAGCAGTCTTAGACCTCTTGCAATAACCACACCACAACCTTGACACAACACAATTGCAAGCAAATACTGTCTATGGGAAAATGCATGTTTTTTTCTGAAAATTATAGCACTTCTCTGTTTCCCTCCTTTTTGGGTGACCTGCAACTTCTCTCAACTTCTTCTCTCTCACATCTAGAAAACAAAGTGCATACTCTGTTAATCATGTTCATGAAATAGGGTCCACGTTGCGTTGCCTTGCCATCCACTCCATAGGCAAACATAGTGAGGCCCTGGCCTTGGTGAGGATCCTCAAACCCATGATGGCCTCCACCATGCAGGCCACCAGGGGAACAGGGATGTCTGACACCTCGCCAGAGAGCAAGGTAGCCGCCCAGACCAGGGTCTTCAAGGCTTCCCTCTTCTGGGGGACCAGGGCTGGGGAGAGAGTGGGTAAGGCTAGGAGGAGGGCGTGGGCCTGGATCTCTGGGAGGTCCCTCCATCTCCTCCAGGAGGCCTGGGACGTCAAGTTTCTTCAGACAGGAGGGCCTCACTGGGAACACCTTAAGCCGGATAAGGCTAATCAGGAGGTTTTCCACAGCATCCTTGATGTCCGACAGCTTTTACCTAGATAAACAAACATACAATCTTAGATCCAACAAACTGTCTGGTCTACAGTACTAATGCATACTTCCTCCTATGCCTTACCTTTGACCTGGATGGAAAACCTGAGGACAGACCTTAGTAGGGAAATACATCTTCATTATTAATAGCAGATACTGTATATCCTCAATACAAGTGAAGTATGCTGACTGTGTCTGTAAGATCTATATACAGGCTCTGTACTGTGAATGGAACATTCTAACATTCTTAATACAGTATGAGTCCATGATGCTCACACTGACAAGTGGCAGGTGATGTAATATGTAAATTAACAGTTTATTTTTATTTTAGTGCACACAATACCGTGCGAATGTGTAATAACCGTTGATCTTAGCGCCACCCATTGAATTGTATTGACGGGTATGATGGTATCAATTCAAACATATAAAAATATGACTTGAGCTTTCATTGTCTGTGAGTACGTAGTACAACCATTGAACATTAGGAAAACACAAATTATTACAAAAACAAATTCCCTCTCTGGACATAAATATTTGACTCCTGAGCAAGGAGGATGTAAACGAGTAGGCAATGTTATTGCCTCTAAAACAATCATCAAAATTTGTAATTCCTTTCCCAGTAAGGTATATTTATGTATTCGAATTTCTGTTTGACTTCCATGATAATGCTTTCATTTACTCTACTGATACTTAGTCTGAGGTGAGTTTTCAAACAGGGCCTCATGCCCGATATCTGCAAAACTATCACTTCTCTAAAACAGGGGTTCTCAACTGGTTTTGCCTGGGACGCAAATGGAGTCACAACCCAATATTATATACTGTTGAAGACTCCATTTTGTAATGTAAGATTGCAGCTGCCTTCTTGGGCAGGCTTCACTTGCAAAATAGACTCTATCTCACGGTCTACTCTTATGGCATTAAACAAAGTCATTACACCGCCATATTAACTGAGAAAACATGTATTATAAATTCAAGAGAATAAGCCATTTCAATTTGGCGACCAGTTCAGGAGTGGGGTGTAATAAATTACCACTCAGAACATGACATCATAACCAGTCCAATAATGTTAATGAACAGTAACACATACCCTCTTTTAAAATGTATTGAACTGGTTAAAAACTTACACCTTTAAAAAAAAAATTAAAGTTGTGAAACTATTCACATTGTAGTTGGTGATTAAGAATTCCTAATGATTGCTGTTTTTTCAAACCTAATGTGAATGTCAGTATTAATTAACAATAACAATTAACACAGTGAACAATAACTCGTGAATCTGTTTATTTATTGTGTGTGTCTTTGCACACGCAAATAATTTGGTAAGTTTATTGAAGTCTGGGGTGCTGGTTGACAGGGCAACTCGGAGGTCATGCTGGTTGTCCAGTTTGTTTCTGCTTTGAGTTTGTTTTCAGCACTGCCATCGCAGAGAAGCCACTTTCACACAGATAGGTGTGCTGAACGGCAGCATGATTCTGGTTGCATGACAGGCGAGAGCAGGATATTCTCCCACGACGCTGCACCAGAACTGTGGCAGTGTCATTTCCGGGAAGCGCATGCTCAGTCCGTGATCAAATGACAGTTCCACCAGCTGATCCTCTTCGTTGCTTGGCAACGCGACGCCTCCCATCTCCACTCGAAAGGGGTCCCGTCCCGTATCCTGTCGTCTTGTCTCCTGTTCTCCTCCGGGAAGTAGTCGCAAAAAATGTCCCTGCAGTTTGACAAGATGCTGTTTAACGTTTTTTCAGTGTGTCACCGTGCGCTTTGTTGATCAGATTATGAATCCCCAAATCAGCATTAGGAAACATGTCAATACTCACGTTCGAAACGTGATTTGCCCAAACGATAAGCTTCATCTTGAAGGCATCCATTTCGTCCCTCTGTACAAATCGATTGTGCCCCCTCCATTGCATTGACACATTGAGAGAATTCAGACGATCAAAAATATCCACCGGGTAGGCAACCTGTGCGAGCCATTCCTCACAATCGAAATGTTCGGCCAGAGGTGACTTCTTTTCCGAAAGACATGTCCTGGATTCTCCTCACGGTGTATTGGATAGGAGTATAGGTTTCAGTTTGTTGGCGGCTGACTCTCCCAGGATTTCAGTGCACATATCAATCGCAGCAGGGAGTATGAAATCCTCTGCGCTGGCGTGGGCTTTTTTTACATTTAGAAATTCGGTGGGCCACAAGGTATGATGCGCGAAGTGCTTTTTCTTGTACTGTGCGTACGATCTTCAATTAATCTTGTGGGGCCTCTAGATATTGACACCTCAAGAACGTTATTGTATTGGTCAGTGAGTGTGTGCAGCGCGAAAACCCACCAAGTCCGAACGCAGCTTGTCATTTCACCACTGCGATGCGCTTTCACTTCTGGGACGCGCTCCAAGTCAGCAACAATAAGAGGCCGTATCCTTTCAAAATAAACGTTTTGGTGTGGAGGTTACCTTTCAAAATATTTTTTTATATAAGTTCGTATATTCTTGCACAAGTCCCACGACCCCTAAAATCCTGCCCCGGCGACCCCCCAGTTGAGAATCCCTGCTCTAAAACACAACAACTTCAAAAGAAACAACCACCACAAGAACACAACCAGACTTTCAGTGTGAAAGGGACTTGAACAGTGTTCGTTTCCTGCTCCTGTAACCCACACCACACACTTGGGTTTTATGTTCTGTGTCAAATCAAATCACATTTTATTGGTCACATACACATGGTTAGCAGATGTCATTGTGAGTGTAATGAAATGCTTATGCTTCTAGTTCCAACAGTGCAGCAGTATCTAACAAGTAATATCTAACAATTCCACAACAGATACACAAAAATCAAAGTAAAGGAATGGAATAAGAATATATGAATATAAATATATGGATGAGCAATAAGAGAGTGGCATAGGCTAAGATGCACCAGATAGTATAGAATACAGTATATACTGTAATGAAACAGGCAGGGAGCAGGTCTTGAACCCTTGACCTTCTAGCCCGAAGTCCAGCGCGCTATTGACTGTGCCCCAAAAGCATGCTCAAGCGGCAGAGTCGATATCCGCGCTTATAAGCCCAGGGTCGTTACAATACATATGAGTTGGGTAGTGCAAGCTATGTAAACATTATTAAAGTGGCATTATTAAAGTGACTAGTGTTCCATTTGTGCTATGTTCCATAGCAGCTTCTCGGTGCTAGTGCTGGCTGTTTAACAGTCTGATGGCCTTGCGATAGAAACTGTTTTTCAGTCTCTCGGTCCCAGCTTTGAGACACCTGCCCTGACCTCACCTTCTGGATCATAGCGGGGTGAACAGGCAGTTGCTCGGTTGGTTGTTGTCCTTGATGATCTTTTTGACCTTCCTGTGACAACAGGTGCTGTGCTGTAGGTGTCCTGGTGGGCAGGTAGTTTGCCCCCGGTGATGCGTTGTCAAAACCGCACCACCCTCTGGAGAGTCCTGCGGTTGTGGGCAGTGCAGTTGCTGTACCAAGCGGTTATACAGCCCGACAGGACGCTCTCAATTGTAAAAGTCTGTGAGGGTTTTAGGCCAAAATGTTCAGCGGAAACAAAGGAAACCATATGAGAAACCTCTGCGGACATCTGATTGTTTCAGGTTTAATTGTAAACACCTGCGTTCCAATCAGAGCCTGTTGTTCTGTCTTCACTTACACCAGCAGATGGTTGAGATCACCTTAAATCAGTTTCCTTTTCTGATAAATGAGTATTATGATAAAAACTCAAACTGAGAATGGGTTAAGAAGTATGTATGCTTGTAAGTAATGTGGCTTTGCAGTTGTCATGTTTAATGGATTGTCTCCATCTTGTGGGGTTGTTGGTAGGATATGATCTCGAACCATAGAGATAGATGGAGGACTCTAGCGCCCAAAATCCGGTTTTAGCATGGGCAGAGCCGTTGAGGACTTTCACCATTTTGAAGTTGTCAACTGGGTGGGACTTCTTATGGGTTAAAGAAGGATCACATGATTCCATCTGGGTCATCAGGAGGGATCAGCCAATGAATTATACCTGTGAGCAAACATTCCCTATCTGTTACGTCCGTCGTTAGAAGAATGAGACCAAAGCTCAGCGTGGAAAGAGTTCATGATTTTTAATAATGAACTTCGACAAATAACAAAATACAAAAACAAACATAAACATAAAGTTCGGCAGGCTCCACAGCAACTATGCAAAATCATGATCCCACAAACTAGGGTGGAAAACAGGCTGCCTAAGTACGATTCCGAATCAGAGACAACGATAGACAGCTGCCTCTGATTGTGAACCACAAAGTCATAGAAAACTAGAATGCCCACCCAAATCACACCCTGACCTAACCCTGACCTAACCAAATAGAGAAATAAACAGGCTCTGTCTAAGGTCATGGCGTGACAGTACTCCCCCCGCCCCCCTGCCGACCGTCGCTGGAGACACTGGAGACACTGGACTGCGGACCGTCTCTGGAGGCTCCGGGCCATGGATCATCACTGGAGGCTTCGTGCCATGGATAATCACTGGAGACTTCGTGCCATGCATCATCACTGCTAGCTTCGTGACATGGATCATCACTGGAGGCTTTGAGCCATGGATGATCACTGGAGGCTTCGTGCCATGGATCATCTCTGGAGGCTTCAGGCCATGGTGCGTGGAGCCAGCACAGGATATACTGGGCCGTGGAGACGTACCGGAGGTCTGGAGCGCAGAGCTGGCACAACCCGTCCTGGCTGGATGCTCACTTTAGCCTGGCAAGTGCGGGGTGCTGGCACAGGACGCACTGGGCTGTGAAGGCAAAGAACCGGCACCAATTGTACCGGAACGGTGACACTCACCCCAGGGCGAGTGCTCGGAGGAGACACAGGACGCACCGGACTGGGGAGGTGCACCGGAGGCCAGATGCGTGAAACCGGTGTCCATGACCCCGGACTGGTGTCACGCTTCTCAGCACACCCGCTCTGCAGTGCTCTCAACGCCAGCACCTCTCTCCGGAATATTACGTCGAGCTCCTCCCTCGACACCCTGACTGGCTCTGGTTCACCCCTCGGCTCCACCAACCACTCCGTGTGCCCCCCCCACCAAAATATTTGGGGGCTGCCTCTCGTGCTTGCATCGTGTCCTTGATTCCTGTTCTCGTTGCTATTCCGCTCTCGCTGCCTCCGCCTGCTTTCATGGCAGGGTCTTGTCCCCTGCCGTAACCTCCTCCCAGGTCCAGGATGTCCTCCACTCCTGGGCACGCTGCTTGGTCACTTGGTGGTGGGATCTTCTGTTACGTCCGTCGTTAGAAGAATGAGACCAAAGCGCAGCGTGGAAAGTGTTCATGATTTTAATAATGAACTCCGACAAACAACAAAATACAAAAACGAACGTAAAGTTCTGCATGCTCCACAGCAACTATGCAAAATCAAGATCTCACAAACTAGGGTGGAAAACAGGCTGCCTAAGTATGATTCCCAATCAGAGACAACGATAGACAGCTGCCTCTGATTGGGAACCACACCCGGCCAACAAAGAAATAGAAAACTAGAATGCTCACCCAAATCGCACCCTGACCTAACCAAATAGCGAAATAAAAAGTGTCTCTAAGGTCAAGCCGTGACACTAACTGCATGCGGGAGTATATCGCCAACCTTGGCTTTATACCTGTTCATATAACACACTCTTGGTGGCGGTATGCACCCTTTCATTTTGCTTGCCAACTCATAGAAGTTGGAAGAAGAAAATTGACTACTTCAAAATGGAAATGGCCTCAGTGCCGCTGTTCTTGCTCTCACGGACGCCCTAATGGGACAGATATAATGATGCGAAATCTATCTGAGTCTGTGTCGAACAGATACATGTTCCAAAGTAAACGTAGAATGAATGGTGAATGAACTGAAATAGATCTATAATAAGAATTTCTTCATTTTGAAGAAGAAAAAAAATCTTCTGATGAAAATGTGTTTTTACCTTTATTTAATAACTAGGCAAGTCAGTTAAGAACTAATTCTTATTTTCAATCACGGCCTAGGAACAGATATTTACCTTGTTATCTCGGGGATTCAATCTTGCAACCTTTTGGTTACCAGTTCAATGCTCTAAATACTAGGCTACCTGCCAGGGACGTCCAATTGGTAGTGCCCCCTCCCTTTTGTAGGACCACAGATCAATTTCCAAATACCAAAAAATATACAATCATAATATTTGTGGGGAGGGGAACTCAGTTGGGGTCTCAACTTACTGTTGAGGTGCATATTTGAAATGTGGTTCTGTATCAGCAGTTTTTCTCTTATGTCATGTCATTCAATGACAGTCACTAAACTAGACCATGTCAGCCAAAGATCTTTTCAATTGGTTAGTTAGTCTAGCGGCCAGCTAACTAAACTTGTCACAATCATGGTCGATTTACCAACTGAGGGGTCTCCATTGATTTCGTTAGTCACTCTCACTCAGATATCATATTAAAAACTGCAAACCTTTTTCTCCACCCTATTGCAAAATGTGTAGATTTGCAGCAAACCTGCTTTAAAACTGCAACATTTTCTCTATGACCCATGGCAAAATGTGTAGTTGCAGGAAATTACCTCTAAACCTACATTTTTTTCTCTCCGCTGTCAAGAGGGGAGACCTAAAATGTTGTGCTCGCAAGGTGGGGGAAACAACATTTTGCTTAGTGCTCCCAAAAGGATAGGTCCGGCTCTGACTACATGTATGTGTATGGATGTGTGTATACAGACCCGTGAGCCACTGCCCCCCCCCGTGATGAGTTCAGATTTATTGCGGCCTCCACCCCCATCAAAGTTGCCCATCCCTGATTTATAACGAAATTTGTGGAGATGGTAGGTTGGAAATAGCAACAACAAAAAATACACCATTAAACATTATTTGAACAGATTTTGGAGAACAACAACTGAAAATACACAAAACCATGAAATGAGGAAGTGCTTCCATATAAAACAATTCGGCAATAATGCACACTTGTAAATAGAAAAATATTCTCATAAATGGGATAGCTGACAATGTCATAAAAAAACGATATGCATGATGATGATTCCGGATGGCCAGATATCTAGCATCGTAGGTGGCACGTTCCAGCATGTTTTATGTTGTTCTTTGTACTACTTTTTTTGTGTGTTTTTCGCTAATTTGGCAAAAAATTGCTAGCCAGCTAACCAACAACTGTAACAATGTATTTGAGAGCCAACAACTACTCATTGTGCAAATGTATTTATATTTTCAAAAAACATTGGAGATAAAATATAGTTCACAAGTCGTCACAATCTAAGCCAACCTATCTGTTTTACCCCATTGTTTGGTTGCTAAACAAGCCAACACGTCGATAGCACACAACGTTTGAAATCATAATGTACATTTTTTATTGATTCATTTGATTAGAGCTCTCTGGCTAGCTCAAAATGAGATTACTTTACTAAATTTTGCCAAAATGTTCTGCAGCATATCAGTATTCTATGTACAGAAATATATTGGTTACAACCAATCATACTTCCTAATATTCCCACCCACTTGCGCCAGGGTATCCTAGTGGTTAGATAATTGGGCTAGTAACCGAAAGGTTGCAAGTTCAAATCCCTGAGCTGATAAGGTACAAATATGCCATTCTTCCCTTGAACAGACTGTCATTGAAAATACGAATTTGTTCTTAACTGACTTGCCTAGTTAAATAAAATAAGAAATAGAAATATGAAAGGAAAGAGGGGAAAAACAAGAAATGGTTTGACCTCAACTTTACAACCCACATCCTTGTCAGTCCTTTCACCTGGTGACAAAACAGAATCATTACAAAAGTAAAATGACACTTCCTTGAAAAACATTACAAAAACATTATCAAAATTTGCTTCTACAGTATGTACAACTAGGAAGAATTCTTATTGAAAATGTACAACCACCAGGAACATACAGTACCAGCTGACACAGCGGTGTAAGACAAAGCATTTACCAAAACTACGAACTACAGTAGTTTCAGTTATTATACAACGTCTCTGTATCATCATAAAACTTTCAATCTGGATTCAGCACATGAGGAAACAACACCAACACTACTAACTACAGTAGTTTCAGTTGAACAAACATCTCAGTATCATCATAAAACTTTCAATCTGGATTCAGCACATGAGGAAACCACACCAACACTACTAACTACATTAGTAGTAAAACTGTATAATACTGTATGCCATCCCCCTCGTTTCTAGTGAAAATTGCTGTGTCACTCAACACCAATAATAGCTGTGACGTTGGAGTAAAGCTCTGTATCCTCATATGTCCTTACTGCTGGCTTACTGTTCTCTTTCTCCTCATTCTTCCCCATCATCTCCTTCCCGTCTAACCCCTCCTCCATCACTCCACGACCATCTCCTCTATCTTCTTCTCCTTCTTTCTTCTTCTCTCTTTTGATTTCAGCGTAGTTCGACTGTGGTAGTGGTCTTCTTCTCTGCCTCCTCAGGGGTCTTCTTCTTCAGCAGGGAGTAGTTGATACTGGCGTAGTCTACATTATTTGGTTCTTCCCTTGTGTCAGATTTTCCCGTGGCTCCACTGGTCTGCGGCCCTCTGATTTCTGCTCCCTCCCTCAGCACCACCTGCAGAGGGGTCTATTCACACCCCACAGCCTGTCCTTCATCTGTCTATGGAGTACATTACACAAAGAACTGTGTTAGGAGTCTTTTGTTAGCCTTGTGGTCCCAGATCTGTTTATGCTGTCTTATCAATTCCTATTGGCATGTCAATGCTAACTAAATGTTGGTAAAGCTGAATAAAGAAAGTAACTGGTACTGTACCTGTTGGTCTTCACATGTCACCATCTCCAGGTTCATGAAATGGCTTTTGGAGTCTGAGTCCTTTGGGATCCTCTCTTTTTCTCTTCGGAAAATATTATGAATTAAATTTCACAATAACTATATTTTGGAGGGGTCAGCTGGGACATCCATTACAATATGGTGCAAGGCTTCGCACTTTTGACAATATATCTGATTCTCATGATAATAAATATGAATTTCTAAAGACAATCTGAAATTGATTTTAAAACCACACTCAGTTAACACTACAGTTAACACTGTACGTCAGTAATAGAATGCATGTACCTGTAATGCCCGGGGTGTAGTGGAGGAAGGAGTCAGACGCAGGAGACAGAGAGTTCAGAGTAGGCTACTTCTTTATACACCGACCAGGTGAAAACAGACGTCACTCAAAACAAATACCCCAAAACACAGTGGAACTAAACAGTCCCAAAAAACAGCCCACGTCCACGAACAACTGTGACATACATGCTTGTACAAAGAGTACACACAAAACAATCCTGCACACCCAGCAGGCGGATCGGCTGGCTAATAAAGCCCAACTAATAAACAGACAAGGAGGGCGAGGAAAAGGTCAGTGGCAGCTAGTAGGCTGGTGACTACGACCGCCGAGGGCCACCCAAACGGGAAGGGGAGCCACCTTCGGTAGGAGTCGTGACAGTACCCCCCCTGACGCGCGGATCCCGCAGCGTGCCGACACCGGCCTCGAGGGCAACCCGGTGGGCGAGACGCAGGGCGATCCGGATGGAGGCGATGGAAATCCCTCAACATTGACGGATCCAAAATGTCCCCCACCGGTACCCAGCACCTCTCCTCCGGACCGTATCCCTCCCAGTCCACGAGGTACTGCAGGTCACTCACCCGGCGTCTCGAGTCCAGAATGGCCCATATCGTGTACGCCGGGGACCCCTCGATGTCCAGAGTGGGAGGAGGGACATCCGGCACCTCACCGTCCTGCAGGGGACCAGCTACCACCGGCTTGAGGAGAGACATGAAACGAAGGGTTAATACGATAATAGGAAGGGAGTTGTAATCAATAACACAACTCGTTTATTCTCCTCAGGACTTTGAAGGGCCCTACACACTGCGTCACCAGTTTCCGGCAGGGCAAGCGGAGGGGTAGGTTTCGGGTCGAGAGCCAGACCCTGTCCCCTGGTACAAACACGGGGGCCTCACTGCGGTGGCGGTCAGCACTCCTCTTCTGCCGTCCACTGGCTTGTTGGAGGGATTCCTGGACGGCACTCCAGGTCTCCTTGGAGCGTTGCACCCACTCATCGCAGGAGCCTCGGTCTAACTCGGATGCCACGGTGCCAGGACCGGCTGGTACCCCAACACGCACTGAAATGGTGACATGTTGGTAGAGGAGTGGCGTAGTGAGTTCTGGGCCATTTCAGCCCAGGGGATGTATCTGGCAATACGACTGCAGAAACCTACCCACCTCCTGGTTCACTCTCTCCACCTGCCCATTACTCTCGGGGTGATAACCGGAGGTCAGGCTGACCGAGACCCCCAGACGCTCCACGAACGCCCTCCATGCCCGGGACGTGAACTGGGGACCCCGATCAGAGACGATGGGTGAATAATGCCTCCGCAGTCTGTAGGGCTGTAGGGAGACCGGGCAACGGGAGGAGACGGCAGGACTTAGAGAACCGATCCACAATCACCAAAACCGTAGTGTACTCCTGAGACGGGGGGAGATCGGTCAGGAAATCTACGGATAGGTGAGACCATGGCCGTTGTGGAACGGGGAGGGGTTGTAACTTCCCTCTAGGAAGGTGCCTAGGAGCCTTACTCTGGGCGCACACTGAACAGGAAGAGACATAAACCCTAATGTCCCTAGCCAAGGTGGGCCACCAATACTTCTCCCGGAGGCCCCCCACTGTCCTCGCCACCCCATGGTGACCCGAGGAGGGTAGGGTGTGAGCCCACCGAATCAGTTGGTCCCAGACACCAAGCGGCACGTACTTCCGCCCAGCCGGACACTGAGGAGTGTTGGGGAATAATCAGAATTAGTTGGTAACATAGGTAAGATGTTTTATATTCATCATATGTTTGTAAGTTACTTCTCATCAGAATGTTTATTTTTGTATAATACTGTGGCGGGGTTTGCAGTTATCTGTTTTCTGTCAGGACTAAGTTACTTGGGCCGCAGAGGGGAGAAGTCAAGCGTGTATCTCTTGGCTCCACAATGTCTGTGTGCCAGTCAATGTGTCTCTGTGATCTTGTCATGATAGGGTGGATTTGATATATGCCTGTTGATATGAGGATTTGGTTTATGGTTCTGAGAGCGAGAAAAGAACATAGTTTAGGAGACAAAGCTGAACGATAAATTATGGCCAATGCTGTCTGGCTATGTGTGTCTTTGCTATAAAGGATCTCAGATGAAATGTGTAAGGGACTCTCAGAGAATTCATTTATAGACACTGAATTGATCTGAGAGTCACAGGGTTGTGATGGAGCTCATATAATTAAAGGTGGACTTTGTGATAACTCTGACTTGTGTAGTTTGCTCTCATGATTTGGTAAATACAGGAAATTTCCACGACAGGAGGTGCGGGCTCCGCCCGTAACGACCGTTCGATGTCCGAGTCCACCTCCCATACCACTGGTGCCATCAGCCTTGAGGCGGGAAGGATGGGAGTAGGCTTGGTGGACCGATCCTCCGTGTCTTAAAGGTGGGACAGTGCATCAACCTTTACGTTCTGGGAGCCCGGTCTCTATGACAGAGTAAACCAGAATCGGGTGAAGAACCATGGCCCACCTTGCCTGAAGTGGGTTCAAGCTCCTAACTCCCCGAATATACTACAGATTCTGGTGGTCGGTCCAGATGAGAAAGGGGTGCTTAGCCCCCTCAAGCCAGTGTCTCCACACTTTCAGAGCCCTGACCACCGCTAACAACTCCCGGTCCCCCACATCATAGTTACACTCCGCTGGACTGAGCTTCCTCGAAAAGTAAGTGCAGGGGCGGAGTTTTGGTGGCGTACCCGAGTGCTGTGATAGCACGTCACCCACCCCAGCCTCGGACACGTCCACCTCCAATCTGAATGCTAGAGAGGGGTTCAGGTGCGCCAACACGGGTGCATCCCTGAACAGCGTCTTCAACCTATTGAAGGCTCTGTCCGCCTCTGGTGATCACCGCAAACGCACCGGGCACCCCTTCAGCAGTGAGGTAATGGGAGCCGCTACCTGACCAAAACCCCGGATAAACCTCCGGTAGTAATTGGCAAAACCCAAAAACTGTTGCACCTCCTTTACCGTGGTCGGAGTCGGCCAATTACGCACGGCCCTAATGCGGTCACATTCCATCACCACCCCCGAGGTGGAAATAACCCAGGAAGGAGACGGCTCGTTTGGAGAACACACACTTCTCAGCCTTAATATATAATAATATAATAATAATATATCATTTCAGCCTTGGGGACTTTTGCATATGGCCCCAGGTCATGCTGGCCAGCATGTCTGAGCCACACAGGACCCAGCACCTGCTGTCTACCAAGCACCTTGCGTACCAGAGACACATGCGCGGCGCGGGTGGCAGAATAGGTCAGAATGTTATCGATATAAATCAAATCAAATCGAAATCAAATCGAAAGGGGGGGGGGGGGGCGCCAGCCCAGACTGGATGACCACATCAGTGAATCAACCCACTCAGGTGACGCACCCCTTCCAGGGACGGCATGAGAGAACCCCAGTAAGCCAGTGACTCAGCCCCTGTAATAGGGTTAGAGGCAGAGAATCCCAGTGGAAAGAGGGGAACCGGCAGGCAGAGACAGCAAGGGCGGTTCGTTGCTCCAGAGCCTTTCCGTTCACCTTCCCACTCCTGGGCCAGACTACACTCAATCATATGACACACTGAAGATATTAGTCTTCAGTAAAGACTTAAAGGTTGAGACCGAGTTTGCGTCTCTGACATGGGTAGGCAGACCGTTCCATAAAAATGGAGCTCTATAGGAGAAAGCCCTGCCTACAGCTGTTTGCTTAGAAATTCTAGGGACAATTAGGAGGCCTGCGTCTTGTGACCGTAGCGTACGTGTAGGTATGTACGGCAGGACCAAATCAGAGAGATAGGTAGGAGCAAGCCCATGTAATGCTTTGTAGGTTAGCAGTAAAACCTTGAAATCAGCCCTTGCTTTGACAGGAAGCCAGTGTAGGGAGGCTAACACTGGAGTAATATGATCAAATTTTCTGGTTCTCGTCAGGATTCTAGCAGCCGTATTTAGCACTAACTGAAGTTTATTTAGTGCTTTATCCGGGTAGCCAGAAAGTAGAGCAATGCAGTAGTCTAACCTGGAAGTGACAAAAGCATGGATTAATTTTTCTGCATCATTTTTGGACAGAAAGTTTCTGATTTTTGCAATGTTACGTAGATGGAAAAAAGCTGTCCTTGAAATGGTCTTGATATGTTCTTCAAAAGAGAGATCAGGGTCCAGAGTAACGCCGAGGTCCTTCACAGTTTTATTTGAGACGACTGTACAACCATTAAGATTAATTGTCAGATTCAACAGAAATTCTCTTTGTTTCTTGGGACCTAGAACAAGCATCTCTGTTTTGTCCGAATTTAAAAGTAGAAAGTTTGCAGCCATCCACTTCCTTATGTCTGAAACATATGCTTCACCATGTTTCATTGAAATGTACAGCTGTGTGTCATCCGCATAGCAGTGAAAGTTAACAGTGAATATAAAGAACCACGCTCTGCCCGTGCAGGTCCCTGAGAATCTCGTCTACAAAGGATTGAAAGACGGCTGGAGCATTCTATAACCCATACGGCATGACGAGGTACTCATGGTGGCCCGATGTGGTACTAAACGTGGTTGTCCACTCAGCTCCGTCCCGAATACGCACCAGACTATAGGCGCTCCTGAGATCCAGTTTTATGAAGAACTGTGCTCCGTGAAATGATTCCACCACTGTAGCGATGAGAGGTAGTGGATAACTAAACCCCACAGTGATGGCATTTAGACCTCTATAATCAATGCACGGATGCAAACCTCCCTCCTTTTTCTTCACAAAAAAGAAACTCGAGGAGACGGGTGAGAAGGAGGGCCGAATGTACCTCTGTCTCAGAGACTCCGTGACATATGTCTCCATAGCCAACATCTCCTCCTGGGACAATGGGTACACGTGACTCTTGGGAAGCGCAGCGTTTACCTGGAGGTCTATCGCACAATCCCCTCCCGGTCGATGAGGTGGTAATTTATTCGCTTTCTTTTTACTGAAAGCGATTGCCAATATTCGGGGGGGGATGCGCACCGTGGAACCCTGGTCTGGACTCTCCACCGACGTGGCACCGATGGAAACTCCCAGACACCTTCCAGAACACTCCTCTGACCACCACATCTATACAACTGTTAAATAATGATAATAACGATAATATCTACACATCCCAATGCCAGCTGTGTAAGGAGAAAACATAATGTGAGCGGACCAAGCAATTGGGCGTCACTCTAAAGCGGGAAGGTGGAATAAACGAGTCAGGAGTAGGTTTTCTTGATTGAACACAGTTCTCTATTGAGGGCATTTGGTCAACAAAAACATTCCAACATAATCAATGAAAATCTCCCAAGGAAAAACATACATCTTCTTCTCCAGATGCAACAGGAACACAATAGGATTATCTTTAAACTACAACAAAAAGTCACGGGATTGTCACCGTCTTAGTGGTTCTTCATGGATAGCTCCTCTGTCTCGGTGGCCATCTTCCAGAGATAGTTTTCCCCTCCCCCTCTGCTGGTTCCATTCCCTCTCTTATAGGGGAAGGAGAGTATGTCATTAGTACCGTCAGCTGTGCTTAATTGCCTCTGGTTACCTTGTCTCCCATGCCTTGTTGGGCTACTATCCGTAAGCCCAGCCTGCCCTCTGGTGGTCCTTCCACAATAGTCATTCATAACATCTGACCTGACATCTGATTGTTTCAACCTTCTTAGCACATTTTTTTCACTTTAATTTAATGCATGGAGATAAGATGTCAAAGTCCTAGTAATGCTTTTTTTACCCTAGTTGTCTGGAATTGATTTAGAAACCACATGATAACAGAGTAGTTACATACTTTTTAATTAAGTCATGGAGATTCATTGTAACAAACAAGAAACTACCAATTGTTTATACCAAGGATCAAGGAGTTACTGGTTTTGTTATATAATTTAAAGTAATGTCCAGAGAGTTGCCAATTTTTCCATAGTACTTTAACAGTTTTTTGAGCCATGCAGAGAATTAGACTGAATCAGTACATTACCTCTCTTTCAGTGTTTTCTTTCTTGCTGTTGACTGTGAGACCCGTGAGAGTCTCTGATGTGTGTGAACTGTCACTTACTGTCCCCAGTCTGTTACACCCCCCTCTAATTTGGTATTGATGAATTTCAGTGTCATTTTGTGTCGTTAGTTGTAATGGAAATGCATACAGTCATAGATCAACATAATTTAACACTACTGTAAATACAGAGAACTAACATGTATCTAAAAAAATACAATATTACTGTAATAGCCATTATGCCTTCTTGGTCTTCAGCTCAGTTTCCCATGACGTGTTTAACCAGATCTAATAAACTCCTCAAAAAATGAAACATCATCACACTGTCAACTGCATTTATTTTCAGCAAACTATATTTGTATGAATATGACAAGATTCAACAACTGAGACATAAACTGAACAAGTTCCACAGACATGTGACTAACATAAATGGAATAATGTGTCCCTGAACAAAAAGGGGGTCAAAATCAAAAGTAACAGTCAGCATCTGTTGTGGCCACCAGCTGCATTAAGTACTGCAGTGCATCTCCTCCTCGTGGACTGCACCAGATTAGCCAGATCTTGCTGTGAGATGTTACCCCACTCTTCCCCCAAGGCACCTGCAAGTTCCCAGAAATTTCTGGGGGGAATGGCCCTATCCCTCACCCTCCGATCCAACAGGTCCCAGACGTGCTCAATGGGATAGAGATCCGGGCTCTTTGCTGGCCATGGCAGATCACTGACATTCCTGTCTTGCAGGAAATCACGCACAGAACGAGCAGTATGGCTGGTGGCATTGTCATGCTGGAGGGTCATGTCAGGATGAGCCTGCAGGAAGGGTACCACATGAGAGAGGAGGATGTCTTCCCTGTAACGCACAGGGTTGAGATTGCCTGCAATGACAACCAGCTCAGTCTGATGACGCTGTGACGCACCACCCCAGACCATGACGGACCCTCCACCTCCAAATCGATCCCACTCCAGAGAACACTCCTCGGTGTAACACTCATTCCTTAAATGCGAATCACACCATCACCCCTGGTGAGATAAAACCGTGACTCGTCAGTGAAGAGCACTTTTTGCCAGTCTTGTCTGGCCCAGCGACGGTGGGTTTGTGCCCATAGGCGACTTTGTTGCCGGTGATGTCTGGTGAGGACCTGCTTTACAACATACCAACAAGCCCTCAGTCCAGCCTCTCTCAGCCTTTTGCGGACAGTCTGAGCACTGCTGAAGGGATTGTGCGTTCCTGGTGTAATTCGGGCAGTTGTTGTTGCCATCTTGTACTTGTCCCGCAGGTGTGATGTTCGGATGTACCGATCCTGTGCAGGTGTTGTTACACGTGGTCTGCCACTACGAGGACAATCAGCTGTCCATCCTGTCTCCCTGTAGCGCTGTCTTAGGCGCCTCACAGTACGGAGATCGCAATTTATTGCCCTGTCCACATCTGCAGTCCTCATGCCTCCTTGCAGCATGCCTATGGCACGTTCACGCAGATGAGCAGGGACCCTGGGCATCTTTCTTTTGGTGTTTTTCAGAGTCAGTAGAAAGGCCTCTTTAGTGTCCTAAGTTTTCATAAATGTGACCTTAATTGCATACCGTCTGTAAGCTGTTAGTGTCTTAACGACCGTTCCACAGGTGCATGTTCTTTAATTGTTTATGGTTCATTGAACAAGCATGGGAAACAGTGTTTAACCTCTTGAAACTCCCCATCCCGGATCCGGGATTGTGACTAAGCCTCAGGCTCATTAGCATAACGCAACGTTAACGATTTCTGAAAATCGCAAATAAAATTAAAATAATGCGTTTGCTCTCAAGCTTAGCCTTTTCTTAACAACACTGTCATCTCAGATTTTCAAAATATGCTTTTGAACCATAGAAATGGACTAATTTGTGTAAGAGTATGCAAAGCTAGCATAGCATTTTGTGTAGCATGTAGCACGCAACATTTTCACAAAAGCCAGATAACCAAATAAATAAAATCATTTACCTTTGAAGAGCTTCTGATGTTTTCAATGAGGAGACTCCCAGCCACATACCAAATGCGCAGTGTTTCCTGAAAGCGTCTGTGTGTAGGAGAAATCGTTCCGTTTTCTACATTGCGCCTGGCTACCGAAACGAACCGAAAATGCAGTCACCTACAACGTGAAACTTTTTCCGGATTAACTACATAATATCGACCGAAACATGGCAAACGTTGTTTGGAATCAATCCTCAAGGTGTTTTTTCACATATCTCTTCATTGACATGCAGTTCATGGAAGCTTGCTTCTCTCTCTGTGCCCCATGGAAAAATACTGGCAGGTGACTTTTGCGCACCAATTTCGGCGCAGGACACCGGGCGGACACGTGGTAAATGTGGTCTCTTATGGTCAATCTTCCAACGATCTGCCTACAAATACGTCACAATGCTGCAGACACCTTGGGGAAACGACAGAAAGGGCAGACTCATTCCTCTTGCGTTCACAGCCATATAAGGAGATCATGAAAGACAGAGCCTCAAAAATCCTTGTCATTTCCTGGATGCCAAGTCATCTTGGTTTTGCCTGAAGCTCACGTTAAAGGGCACGCACAGAGAAGATATTTGTATTTCTGGACACGTCAGAGTGTTTTCTTTCGAACAGTAGCAATTATATGCATAGTCGAGCATCTTTTTGTGACAAAATATCTTGTTTAAAACGGGAACGTTTTTCTTCCAAAAATGAAATAGCGCCACCATAAGTGTAAGAGGTTAAACCCTTTACAATGAAGATCTGTGAAGTTATTTGGATTTTTTCCAATTATCATTGAAAGACAGGGTCCTGAAAAAGGGATGTTTCTTTTTTTGCTGAGTTTAGTCTTACTGAGTTGACCACAGCTTTTACAATACTGTGGGCCGCAGTTAAATTCCTCTTCACACTTTAAAACTGTGTTTAAGTGCCCCCCCCATCCTTACTATATTTGTATAGGTGGGTTTTTATTTATCCTAAATACTTACATTTCAACGATAATCCCTAAAATATGTGTTGCTGCTGTTAGAAAAATAGTATGCTCTGATCAGAACAGGCCTCATACCTCAATGTGGACATTTATTGTGGTAAATATGGCGACGTTAACTGGATATTCCTTGTCTTTGGATGTTCTTAATGGTCACCAGTCTGATGGACTGGTGACTAAATCTTTAAATGTCTTCCAACCAGTGGCTGAAAACCCACATTTTTCCCGTCTGAAGAAAATACAGCTTTCTTAGATTTCAAGCAAAATTAAATGAAGAGTACAACAGTAAATGTGGCAAGATTGTATTCTGTATTCTCAACACATCTCCAAAACAGTAATACTAATATTAGGGCAAAAAAGTATTTAGTCAGCCACCAATTGTGCAAGTTCTCCCACTTAAAAAGATGAGAGAGGCCTGTAATTTTCATCATAGGTACACTTCAACTATGACAGACAAAATGAGAAAAAAATCCAGAAAATCACATTGTAGGATTTTTAATGAATTTATTTGCAAATTATGGTGGAAAATACTGCAACCAAGTGCCTCATAAATCTAGTTACCCATAGAAAACCAATTGATAACACAGTCTACTCAACAAATTAAAAAATCCTGGATGGTTTGTCCTCAGGTTTTGACTGCCAAATAAGTTCTGTTATACTCACAGACATAATTTTAACAGTTTTAGAAACTTTAGAGTGTTTTCTATCCAAATCTATATTTGTGTCTACTATATGCATATCCTAGCTTCTGGGCCTGAGTAGCAGGGAGTTTACTTTGGGCACATTTTTCATCCGGACGTCAAAATACCGCCCCCTATCCCAAAGAAGTTTAAGGCCCATGCCACTGCAGCCAACCTCACTGGACGTGGCCACCAAAGAAAAATTGATGTAAGTTTTCAGCAAAGGATTGTTCGATTGGTGGAGAAAGCACCTTGGTCAACTGCCACACACATTCAAGCTGACCTTCAGACACAAGGAACGACAGTTTCAACTCGCACCATCCGTAGCCAACTCAATGAAACAGGGTTATATGGTAGGAGACCCAGGAAGACCCCACTTCTGAGAGAAAGACATAAGAGAGCCCGACTGCAATTTGCCAAAACACACCTGAACATGCCAAAATCCTTCTGGGATAATGTCCTGTGAACAGATGAGACCAAATTAGAGCTTTTTGGTAAAGCACCCAGGAATGGTTCAAGACAAAACACTGGACTGTTCTGAAGTGGCCAGCAATGAATCCAGATCTAAATCCCATTGAACACTTGTGGAGAGATCTGAAAACAACAGTGAGGAGAGGGCACCCTTCTAATCTGGGAGAACTGGAGCAGTTTGCACAAGAGGACTGGGCTAAACTGCCAGTACAGCGGTGCAGTAAGCTCATTGATGGTTATAGGAAGCACTTGATTGCAGTATTTCGGGAGGCTGTGCTACCAAATATCAAGTCGAGGGTGTCAATAATTTTGTTAATGCCATTGTTATATTTTCTGATTTTAATCATTATATTGTGTTCTGAATCAAAAACAAAGGTTCTGTAATATTAACAGTGAAATAAAGAACTGTGGAGACCAAATACTTTATTCAATTTCAACTTATTTTTAGGGAAAATTGTGAGTTACTTGAAAAAAGTGCAATGATGCCAATATTTTGTCCACGACAGTATATATTATTTCATACAGTTTCTCCATTACTTAATTAACAGTTAATCTCATGCCACCTCTTCATTGTTTACAGTAACTACATCACACATCTTTTTTTTACCACAATATGGAATGGAAATATATATATTGAAGTCAGAGAATTGGCAGGTGAAGGAATCTACAGCAATGCACAAAGTGCAATGAGCAAATGTACAATTTCAGGATGATAGTGCAGAGTGCAAAGAATCATTATATCTCCATGTTTGATTTACATAGTCGACCTAAAGTAAAAATTTAAAAAAGTATGTGATTTTTTAAAACTTATAATACTTGTGCTTTTCCATGAAATACATAATCATTTTTATTATAAAAAATTGTGCTTAATAACTTTTTCATTTTATGCACACAAATCAGAAACTTTACTAAGACAATAAGTGTGAATTATTTTACATGAAAATGATCTCAGTCTACTGAAAACTCTCAGCATAAACTTAGGAGTGGGTGGGTGGGTGGGGGGGGGGTGCTCAATCATCTTGGACGCCTGGCAATGACCTCATACTCTTCCTGAGACGTGTATTTTTTATCCAATGAGATGTAGGTACTCTCCTCTTCTTTTGGTTTCACATTCATACCTTGCATCCTTTAAGAACCACAAGAAAAAACCAAGTGGTAGGGTTGAGTTGCTTCTAGCACTCAGAGAAAGCAAATCTAGGCCTATAGTAAGCATCTTATCAGACAGTGTCTGGGCTTATAACAGGTACTTTGAGAAATAAAGTTTCCTTTACACGTTAAAAAAATACATCTATGAACCAGATTTGAAATACATTGGCAGAAAATAAGAAATATAACTATCCTCATTTTGTCTCTATTGTGCTATAAGTGAAAAGGATCCTACCGTATGTAAGCATTTTTAGACAGGTAGATGAGAAGGGCTACAGTCACACTGAGAGACACACCAGCTATGGTCCAGGGGAGAACTGCATTCCCACATCCTTCAGAAAGATCGACAATTTATGAAGAGAGAAAGAGTGTCATTAGTGCTTCGAAGGCCCTGTGATCAGGTTAGCGATAAACTGAACTCCAAACTGAACAGAACTACACTCTCTTCTACCATTGTCTTAAATATCTTTAATGGTCTCGTTGTAAAAGCTAAAATGTCATTGGGGTCTACGAAGCACCTGTGTGCCAACCTTGGAGTAAACTGACGTGAGCAAAGATTATAGCAAACACCACATAAACGTAATTGGTGCTCGCTAGCTCTGCAAATTCAGCTATTGTGAGAAGCCAGCCAATATAAAACTAAAACATATACTATATTAAAATTACAAAAAGTTATGTTGTGTAAATGGTGAACCCATACAGCTGTCAACCCTTGTCACTGCAATCCGTTTTACATTTGCTAGCTGACTAGCAAGCTACCTGGTAGATTAAAGCTCATTATAGAATGATAGAAGATAGATGATAGAAGCCCATCTCCTACTGTAAATAACCTGCACACTGTATGTGTGTGTGTGTGTAGCCAGCCAGCTATATAGTGACATCAGTAGGAGTCAGTCATAGATCATCAGTAATAGAATGTACCTTTCACATTTCCCATTCAAACACAGGAAGATACAACAGATGGTGGCTGAGAGGGCTGCACCAACCACAAATGCAGTAATCAGTTTTAGGTCCGACAGCAAAGCTATAATGCCTTCCAATTCCTTCTCTCAAAAGAGAACAACAACTATGAATGAGAAGTGGCTCACATTCCTTCATATCCTCTGGAAGAAAATATTAATTTCCATAAGCCTAAATGTACAGAACATCCTCAATATTGCAAACATTGGGTGGGATTGGGAAGCTGTGACTCTCTAACCAAGTAACTTGACATACATATTTACCTCTTTGCTTTTCTTGGCTCTTATTTTGTGTGACCTGCAGCTTCTCTCTCACTACACCCACCACATTTCTGCTGACACACTCCACAGTGGTGTTGTTGTGGTTTCCAACAGGCACACTGATGGTGCTGTACACTGAGGAACCCAACACTGACGTAGTGAGGCTGCACCTCTCTGTGTTGAGCTCCAGAAGTGGCCACACTATGAGAGGTGAGGGAACCCCCTGACTGACACACACACAGGTCATGACCTCTGCCTGGTCCACACACCCAGAGCCAGGAAGAATCACAGGAAGGTCTGGAAAAAGACAGTGAAGAGAGAGATATCAGTGATAGATTGATGCTAAAAACATGCCAGAGTAATTCCAGATCATAAAATATGACATGAGTTTGTATATTACAGTCATGTTAGTACTTACACATCACAGTGACAACAGTGGAAGCAGTCATAGTCCTGTTGAGGTGTTGAACTGTACACACATACTCCCCAGAATGTTCTCTTGTCACATTGGAGATGGTGAGAGTGGCATTTTCAGTGTAATTCTGAAGTGGGGCACTTGTCCCGTTCTTACTCCAAGTGATGTCAGATGGAGGGTAACTGTCAACACTGCAGGTCAGATCCAGTGTACCATCCTCCTTCACCATTTCATTTCCAGTTATTTGGGGGTCTTTCACATCTTTAAGTGCAAAGAGTTTCTAATTGTACAGATGTATTTTTAAACATACAATAAATTCAGACTATGTTGGTTGAGGGACTAATAACAATGGATCATGATTAAAAAGGGGAAAAGTCAAAGCCATGACACAACCGCAGGTGGAGCCTTCATACTGTATCATTTGCTTATTATGAAGGTTATTCTTAGGTTTCAAAGATTCTCTGGAACAAGGTGTTTATTAATGTAAAATGTAGGATAGGTGGTACTCACATGTCACATTCAAAGTTACTGTCTCTTCAATTTGAAAATTTTTCTGGAAGGTTACTTGACACGTAACCATCATGTTGTGGTGTTCAGCTGAGGGAGTAAAGGTCAACGTTGAGAAGTGGGTTGTCGTCATAGTGGTCAGGTTCTCTCTCTCCTGTATGGTGATGTTGTCTCTGAGCTCAGTGATGTTGTCTCCTGTTCCTCTCCATCTCCATGTGATGTTAGGAGGAGTTCCAGAGCACATCCCTGGGGCGGTGCAGGTCAGAGTAGCTGGTTCTCCCTCTGTCAGAGCAGGAGTCAACACTGAGGGCTTCTGGGTCAGAGCTGGAGGCAGGAAATACAAACACAGAAGTGAGTTTTACATCTGTGTACAAAACAGTAGTGACACATAATCAGCCGTAGGAAAGCAGCATGCATGTGATGACTCTGAATGGGAGTTTTCCTAGTAATGTCATCTTATGATAGGACTTTATAATAAGGGAGACCTGAGGGGGAACTTGGCAAGTGTGTAATGTACACAATTAACTACAATAATAGGTTGTCCCTGTAACTGGTAATAATAGTCATAGTACCGCTCACTGCGATGTTCACTTTCTTCGGGTATGTATATAAACTATGAAGTCTGAATTGATACTCTCCAGCATCATTCTCTCTGATGTCGTTGATGATCACACTACAGTTCTTCTTTGTCAGATCAGTCTCCAGCAGAGACACTCTCTGTTTATAACCCTTCTGAGCTTTAGAGGGAGTTTCAGAGTGGAACATGATGTTTTTATCCTGATCACATTTGCCACTTGCAGGGCACTTGAACCATATTGCAGCGGTAGGCTTGATGTTATCAGGGTGAGTGAATGTACATGAAATAACAGCACATAGTCCCTTCTCTGCTGTTATTTCTGCTGGACTGAAAGTGATGGTCCAGGGTGATGCTTTTGGTGGTGCTGCCAGTGCTGATGGAGGGAAATGAATACAGTCATGAGTAATACAGAAAGCACTTGGATACTACTTCACTTGTTCGTAAACATGTTTTATTAGATAGTGTCTACTGAGATATTTGCCATACCACTACTCCTACCACATCTACTAATGATTATCACATTAGCATTAGTTGTGATAAAAGGGACCTTACTATCGCATGTGGATCTCTCTGTCAGAGAGAGAAGTAGAGCTGCCGAGATGAGGACCCACATCCTGCTTCCACTGCCTTGATGAATCAATCACAGTACCGGGGTCTCTTTCCTCTTTCTCTTCTTGTCACTGTCTCTGTCTGTGTCTTCTGGTCTGGAGCACAAGTGTGAAATAGAATATGAAATGGTGTTGTGATAATAACAACATATAGCAATACACATCCAATATTAACGTTTCATTACATCTTTATGAGTGCTACAGTGTCATTCATAACAACCGTCTTAGCATGTTTATTCAACTAAGGCGTATTTTGCTGTAATGCCTAGAGAGTATGTCAAAGAAAAATGTATGGTCACAGTTCCTATGAGGGCCTTCTTCATAATGCATTCCAAGCACATTTATAACTCCTTATGAGTGACTCCCTATAAAACATTATAATGCCCAACATAAGCTTTAATAACTGCTCAAAAATATCTTTAACAGCATTTATAAATCTTTATGAATAAGCTACAATTGAAGTCGGAAGTTTACATACACTTAGGTTGGAGTCATTAAAACTCGTTTTTCAACCACTCCACAAATTTCTTGTTAACAAACTATAGTTTTGGCAAGTCGGTTAGGACATCTACTTTGTGCATGACATAAGTCATTTTTCCAACAATTGTTTACAGACAGATTATTTCACTTACTTCACCGTATCACAATCCCACCGGGGCAGCGTTTACATACACTAAGTTGACTGGGCCTTTAAATGATGTCATGGCTTTAGAAGCTTCTGATAGGCGGCTGATTGATATAATTTGATTCAATTGGAGGTGTACCTGTGGATGTATTTTCAGGGCTACCTTCAAACTCAGTGCCTCTTTGCTTGACATCATGGGAAAATCAAAAGAAATCAGCCAAAACCTCCAAAAGTCTGGTTCATCCTTGGGAGCAATTTCCAAACGCCTGAAGATACCACCTTCATCTGTACAAACAATAGTACGCAAGTATAAACACCATGGGACCACGCAGCCGTCATACCGCTCAGGAAGGATATACGTTTTGTCTCCAAGAGATGAATGTACTTTGGTGCAAAAAGTGCAAATCAATCCCAGAACCACAGCAAATGAGCTTGTGAAGATGCTGGAGGAAACAGGTACAAAAGTATCTATATCCACAGTAAAACTAGTCCTATATCGACATAATCTGAAAGGCTGCTGCTGCTCCAAGGAAGAAGCCACTGCTCCAAAACTGCCATAAAAGTTTGCAGTTTGCAACTGCACATGGGGACAACGATTGTACTTTTGGATAAATGTCTTCTAGTCTGATGACACAAAAATAGAACTGTTCAGCCATAATGACCATCGTTATGTTTGGAGGGAAAGGGGGAGGCTTGCAAGCTGAAGAATATCATCCCAAGCGTGAAGCATGGGGGTGGCAGCATCATGTTGTGGGGGTGCTTTGCTGCAAGGGGACTGGTGCACTTCATCATGAGGTAGGAAAATTATGTGGTTATATTGAAGCAACATCTCAAGACATCAGTCAGGAAGTGTCACGACTTCTGCCGAAGTCGTTGCCTCTCCTTGTTCGGGCGGTGCTCGGCGTTCGACGTCACCGGTCTTCTAGCCATCATTGATCCCTTTTTCACTTTCCATTGGTTTTGTCTTGTCTTCCCACACACCTGTTTTCAATCCCATTCATTACCTGTTGTGTATTTAACCCTCTGTTTCCCCTCATGTCTTTGTCAGAGATTGTTCTATTGTCAGTGTAGTTGCTTGTTGTATAGGTGCGCGTCGGGTCCTCGTACCCATGTTTGTTTGTATGTGTACATTTTAGTGTGATGGAGCATACTACGTGGACTTTATTAAAAGACTCCATTTTTACACTCCTTTTGACTCTCCTGCGCCTGACTTCCTTGCCACCTATACACCTATGTCTGACAGGAAGTTAAAGCTTGGTCGCAAACAGGGCTTCTAAACGGACAATGACCCCAAGCATACTTCCAACGTTGTGGCAAAATGGCTTAAGGACAACAAAGTCAATGTATTGGAGTGGCCATCACAAAGCCCTGACCTCAATCCTATTGAAAATTTGTGGGCAGAACTGAAAAAGCATGTGCGAGCAAGGAGGCCTACAAACCTGACTCAGTTACATCAGCTCAGTCAGGAGAAATGGTCCAAAATTCACCCAACATATTGTGGGAAGCTTGTGGAAGGCTACCCAAAATGTTTGACCCAAGTTAAACCATTTAAAGGCAATGCTATCAAATACTAATTCAGTGTATGTAAACTTCTGACCCACTGGGAATGTGATGAAAGAAATAAAAGCCTAAATAAATCATTCTCTCTGCTATTATTGTGACATTTCACATTCTTAAAATAAAGTGGTGATCCTAACTGACCTAAGACAGGGAATATTTACTATGATTAAATGTCAGGAATTGTGAAAAACTGAGTTGAAATGTATTTGGCTAAGGTGTATGTAAACTTCCGACTTCAACTGTATATAAAGTCTTATGAAGCAATGTGATGTAATGCCCTAAATGATTAATAGAAAATTACCATTACATTAACCTCTTGAAACTCCCCATCCCGGATCCGGGATTGTGACTAAGCCTCAGGCTCATTAGCATAACGCAACGTTAACGATTTCTGAAAATCGCAAATAAAATTAAAATAATGCGTTTGCTCTCAAGCTTAGCCTTTTCTTAACAACACTGTCATCTCAGATTTTCAAAATATGCTTTTGAACCATAGAAATTGACTAATTTGTGTAAGAGTATGCGAAGCTAGCATAGCATTTTGTGTAGCATGTAGCACGCAACATTTTCACAAAAGCCAGATAACCAAATAAATAAAATCATTTACCTTTGAAGAGCTTCTGATGTTTTCAATGAGGAGACTCCCAGCCACATACCAAATGCGCAGTGTTTCCTGAAAGCGTCTGTGTGTAGGAGAAATCGTTCCGTTTTCTACATTGCGCCTGGCTACCGAAACGAACCAAAAATACAGTCACCTACAACGTGAAACTTTTTCCGGATTAACTACATAATATCGACCGAAACATGGCAAACGTTGTTTGGAATCAATCCTCAAGGTGTTTTTTCACATATCTCTTCATTGACATGCAGTTCGTGGAAGCTTGCTTCTCTCTCTGTGCCCCATGGAAAAATACTGGCAGGTGACTTTTGCGCACCAATTTCGGCGCAGGACACCGGGCGGACACGTGGTAAATGTGGTCTCTTATGGTCAATCTTCCAACGATCTGCCTACAAATACGTCACAATGCTGCAGACACCTTGGGGAAACGACAGAAAGGGCAGACTCATTCCTCTTGCGTTCACAGCCATATAAGGAGATCATGAAAGACAGAGCCTCAAAAATCCTTGTCATTTCCTGGATGCCAAGTCATCTTGGTTTTGCCTGAAGCTCACGTTAAAGGGCACGCACAGAGAAGATATTTGTATTTCTGGACACGTCAGAGTGTTTTCTTTCGAACAGTAGCAATTATATGCATAGTCGAGCATCTTTTTGTGACAAAATATCTTGTTTAAAACGGGAACGTTTTTCTTCCAAAAATGAAATAGCGCCACCATAAGTGTAAGAGGTTAAGTAGTCATAATCAAGTTTTAACAGTCATTCAATGTAACAAAACAAAAATATATAATGGTTGAATAGCTTGTCTTTCGATCCATGCAGAAAGTTAGACTGAATCAGCACATTACCTCTCTGTGTGCTCTCTCCTCCTGTTGATCAGGAGCCCTGTGACTCTCTGATGGGTGTGAACTGTCACTTCATGTCCCCATTCTGTTACTCTCTCTAACTTGGTGCTGCAATCCAGGAAGTCCCTTTGTATTGTATACCGCCCAGCCATACTGTATATAGACCATAATCAACCAACCCATCAAACCAACTTGGTTGACATTTAAGTCATTAAGTAGACATTCTTATCCAGAGAAACTTACAGTAGTGAGTCAATGCATTTTTGTTTTTACTTTTTCCTGTATTGGTCCCCCGTGGGAATCAAACCCACAACCCAGGCTTTGCAAGCACCATACTCAAACAACTGAGCCACAGACTGCAATCCCAACACACCCATGCCATTTGTATTTACATGCAGTTTTATTTTACCATAAGAAAGATTTATACAAGAAAATGTGTACATATTTCAAGATTGGCTGTTTGTAACAAGTACATGTGAAAAATATTTAAAATGCCTTGCATTGGATAGGGATACACTTGCAATATTCTCTCTCATTTTAACCCTCTGTGGTCTGATAGATCATTTCCCCAATACGCAAGATCTGCTGAGAAAAGGGTGCTTCCCTTTATATGAGTTAAAAACACATTCTCTGACATATTCTTAATTAACTCACAAGCATGCTGAATGCATTCATTATGAGCAACAGGTAGCCTAGAGTGTAAAACCATTGAGACAGTAACTGAAAGGTTGCTGGTTTGATTAACCAAACAGCCAAAGTGGAAAAATCTGCGAAATAGGGTTTAATGCAGAAGACAGATTTTGGTTGAATGCATTCAGTTCCGCAACTGACTTTACGCCACTCCAGCCAACTCTTGGCATTGCGCATGGGTATTTTAGGCTTGTGTGCGGCTGCGTGACCATGGAAACCCATTTCATGAAGCTCTCGATGAACAGTTATTGTGCTGACGCTGCTTCCAGAGGCAGTTTGGAACTCGGTAGTGAGTGTTGCATCTGAGGACAGACAATTTTTAAGCGCTACACGCCTACCAATTGTTGCTCTTAGACATTTGCACTTCACAATAACAGCACGTATACAGTGGGGCAAAAAAGTATTTAGTCAGCCACCAATTGTGCAAGTTCTCCCACTTAAAAGGATGAGAGAGGCCTGTAATAAAATCACATTGTAGGATTTTTAATGAATTTATTTGCAAATTATGGTGGAAAATAAGTATTTGGTCAAAACAAACAAGCAAGAATTCTGGCTCTCACAGACCTGTAACTTCTTCTTTAAGAGGCTCCTCTGTCCTCCACTCGTTACCTGTATTAATGGCACCTGTTTGAAATTGTTATCAGTATGAAAGACACCTGTCCACAACCTCAAACAGTCACACTCCAAACCCCACTATGGCCAAGAACAAAGAGCTGTCTAAGGACACCAGAAACAAAATTGTAGACCTGCACCAGGCTGGGAAGACTGAATCTCTCTATGGAGAGTACATGTGTGTTCGATTTTTCCATTTGTCAGAAACAGGTGTGGCTGAAAAAGCTGAATCCACTCATTTGAAGGGGTTTTGACATACTTTTGAAAAAAATAGTGTATTTTGTGATGATTTTATAGCTTATTCAAAATCAGCAGCAAATTAGATTTTTTTTCTTCCACAATCATTCACTTATACATTTATATCAGACCCACATTTGAAGAGTGATGATTCCTCTTTCACAGTTGCATTATTTTTTAAACGTAAAAAAAATATTTGACCATTACTGCAATTCCTCTAAAAACAATATTACCGTAAAAGCCATTATGCCTTCTTGGTCTTCAACTCAGTTTCCCATTACATTTTTATTGTATTTTAACCAGACATGTTAGTGAATCTTCACAGAGTTTGACCAACCCTTACAACACTCTGTGGGCCCTAGTTTAGTTCCTCTTCACACTTTGAGACTGAGTTAAAGTGCTAAAGTTTTGCTATATTTGTTAGGTGGGGTTTAACTTCTCCTAAATACTTCTGTTTAAACTCTACACCATGTTCCCTGAAATATATGTGTTTCTGCTGTTGTAAAAGGGTGTAAAGTACAGGTCTCCTGAGCAGGCCTCATGCTGCAGCAGGGACAGTATAGCAAACTGTCTTTACAATACCTGCTATCGTGACTTTTATAAGGGATTCTAGATATGGCTTCATTTGGGCTGAATTCTGGTGGCATGAGCCTCAACCTGTTGGCTACTCCTGCAAATGCCTTCCAAAGTCTCTCATCAGTATGCACCAAACTACAGATACTCACACAGTTGGTACCTAAACTAAAAGCCTTGTAGAGTTGTTCTAGCCATTGTAAGTCATAGTCAAACTGAATGGAATTGAAATTAAATTTAGGGTAAACCTAAAGTGGGTTAACAACTAAGTAAAACATACTCAGCTGATGCATTTGGCACAATCGTTGTGATAAAACGGGGTTTTCTGCACAAATATAATTACATAAGTGTTGGAAGCCTGCAGTGGTTGTTTGAACTCTTTATTGTATCACAAAAATATCAGCTATCACAACCATGGTGTCAAATGCGTCGTACATCAGTTGTACAACCTAAGTGTGTATGGGGGCCAAAGATATCTGTTGAGTCAGATATTAGTGAACTATTAGTAAAGCTCAACCAGCAGCATAAAATATTGAAGTTGTATATGCTCTACCAATGACTTTTGGTTTGAATTTTGTTGTTTTTGTAATACATTGAGATGCACTAAAAATGCATTCCCAGGATAAAACAACTGACCAATGTGAACCATATGCACAGTTATTTTAATCTGAAATATGAACTGCCCTCATGCATTAGTTCAAAGACTAAACAAACAAGTATACCAAGGGCCTGAATGTTAATGCAGTATTTTAGGTTACTATGTTGACTTATAGTATATTCTTCAACTGTTCCTAATTGTACTAACATTAACACAGTGTTGTACTGTGCAACAGTTTATATTGTTTCAACACAAAATTAGGTTGTGAAAAGGGTGAACTAAAGATAGATACTGACTCTCGACTCTGGCCTCTACAGATATTTTTACATTTCCCGCAGCCAGAAATGACAGAAAATATTTAGATATCTCCACCGAACAGAGAGAGCTAAGTGAGACAGACAGAGGGCTGGTACACAGTAGGGAGTGGTAAGTTGATTTATAACAATATAAACAAGTCATTAAGTCAGCATATTATGAAGTGATGAATCATTTGTGCATTTGTTTAGCTGTTTAGGGAAATAAATTGTATACTCTCTATTACAGCATAGATTTGTATCTCATAAATCCTGATTTCGTATGTCTTGTGATAAAAGAAGATGCTGGTTGAGATCTGCACCGTGGCTATCTGCTGGGTCATAACAGCAAGCTGTAGTCAGTGCATAGGTACAGTATGATGCTCTATGACTTGACAAAAGAGTATAGTAACATGTTTTGGAATAAGATTACTCTCTTTGTAAGCTTTGGCGAGTCAATTGTTAAATGTATTACTATGCTGGACATTTTTAGAGCCTCGTGAGACAGGTACAAACTTCTCCATCACAGTGACCCAAGACGTTACAGTAGAGGCTGGACAGTGCATTCCTATATCATGCAAATTCACATACCCAGGCAACGTTACTGAATACATACGAAGAGTCTGGTTCAAAGGAGATGCACTTACACCTGTATTTGAAAAAGATGCAGAGGTGTGCTGTGTTTTTTGGCAGTTCCTGAGAGGTCCTGAAAGGTCTTGCAGCTTTTTCCTCGAAGACCAACAAGAAGGAGAAAACGAGTATAGATTCAAGTTAACATGGGGAGATGATCAAATGTATGTTTTTCCTGAGAGGGTACGAGTCTCAGTGTCTGGTACGTAAGAAACTATGTCAACAATATACTACTTTCATTCTCTTAAATCGCACTACAGATTATAATGAGTATTACTGTATTGGTCTTTGCCTGATGAAAATATCACCTTATGTGTCCAAGTGAGAATAAATGTAGCCTACACACTTCTGAATTCTAATAATGTTAAATTGCAGCATATTTTGTCACTGATTCAGAACCTCCAAATGATAATAATCGTGTTCTTCACATCACAGCATAATCTGAATTAAAATGCTTGAAAAATGAATGGTCAAAGTGATCAAACTTTGCCAAATTCTGTTTAGCTCTAACCCAGAAGAAGCCCACTGTGGAGACACCCCCTCTCATAGAGGGAGAGAGTGCCACACTGACCTGCAAAGTATATTCACTCAAACTAAATGACCTCTGCCCGCAAAGACTAGAAGAAGAATTTGTTGGAATAGCCTGGAGAGGGACAGAGAACTTAGGCATGCATTTTAGGATAATGGAGCCATCAACAGCAGAAAATGTATTCAGTGTGAATAAGTTGTATTTCACTCCTAAATTCGAACATCACAACATCAACCTCACATGTGTGGGCATCTACAAGAAGGCCAACATTACTCTGGAGAAAACGGTGACTTTAACAGTAAAATGTACATTCACCTTTCAGAGCATTCCCTCATTATCAAAATACATTACAGTACTTACTCTTCAAGTCTCTGTTAGGTAAACAAGTATTTATTTGTCTTCCCTAGACTGTCCCAAGTTCCTGAATGGCTCGGTGTGTGTGGTCCAGGCAGAGGTCCTGACCTGTGTGTGTGTCAGTCAGGGGGTTCCCTTACCAGTGATTGCTTGGCCAATGTTAGGGTTCTATATTAGTTACAGTGTCATCGTCTCCAGGAGTGCCCAAACCGTGAACAGCACAATCACCATGTCTGCCTCAGAATACAAGAACAGCAGCGTGGAGTGTGTCAGCAGCAATGTAATTGGCCAGACCGAGATGGAATTCCCCATACTACACCAAGCTGAAGGGAGCCTGACACGTAAGTTCTTCAGTTGAACATTCTATGTATGTATAGGACCAGTGTTACATTTTACAATTTGAGTGAAGAAGAATCACCAATTAATTTCTGCTCAAATTCAGCTCAAATCACAGACATCGAGAACAACATTGTCATAGAACAAAAGTTGTGTCAAGTGCAAAATTCACCATTAATCTCATTATAATCGGGCAATGTCTCAGCTCCTGCTTTTCCTAAATTTCTCTTTTTCTCACCCTCCTGGTATTGACCCTTGCCTGTCCTGACTGAGCCTGCCTTCCTGACCACTCTGCCTGCACCCCTATGCCTTTGCCTCTACTCTGGATTTGCCTGCCCCTGTTGCTGTAATAAACATTGTTACTTCAACACAGTCTGCATGTGGGTCTTATCTGAAGCATGACAGTACGAACTGGCCATGACTGACCCAGCAGACTTGGACCAGCTCCGCAACGCCATCTCCTCCCAAGGAGCCACCATTGGTAGGCACGAGGAGTTGCTTCGCGGTCTGATGGAAGTGTTCCAGGCCGTGGTCGAACGTCATGATCTAGCATTGGACGCATTGCAGGAGCAATTCTGTGGGTTGCCTACTAGGCAGCCTACCATGATGATAACCTCCCAGCCCCAGCTGGTAGCAGCGCCGTCACCCAGGTTCCCTGGGAACCTTGCTTACCTCCCCGGGAGCGCTACGATGGAGATTCCAGAACCTGTCGGGCCTTTCTCTTCCAGTTATCTCTCGTTTTCGAGCTGCAGCCTTCTTCGTATTCCTCGGACCGCACGAGGATAGCGTATATCATTATGCTGATTTCCGGGAGTGTACTCGCCTGGGTCACGGTGGTGTGGGAGCAACAATCTGTCGTCTGCCTCAGTCGGAAGGGATTCGTGGTAGAGGTGAAACAAATTTTTGAGCCCCTCACCCAGACTGCTGTCTTGTACATTTGCTTCTACTCTGGATTATCGACCCCTGCCTGACCTGACCCTGAGCCTGTCTGCAGTCCTGTACATTCGTCCCGCTACTCTGGATTATCGACCCCTGCCTGACCCTGAGCCTGCCTGCAGTCCTGTACATTTGTCCCGCTACTCTGGATTATCGACCCCTGCCAGACCTGACCCTGAGCCTGCCTGCAGTCCTGTACCTTCGTCCTGCTACTCTGGATTATCGACCCCTGCCTGCCTTGACCTGTCGTTTGCCTGCCCCTGTTGTAATAAACATTGTTACTTCAACACAGTCTGCATTTGGGTCTTACCTGACAATTATGAAGTTCATCGTATTTTTTGTACTTATTTTCCACTTTGAAAATGTCACCTGAAGTGTGAAAAGACAATTGATCAAGAAAAAGTATATCAGTAAACACATTTCCATCCAACGTTTTTTACTGGTAGTATAAAATAAATCATGACATCTGTGATGAAAACAGGAAGTTTCGGTACAATTTTATAAAAGGTAAAACTAAAATCCCACAGTTTCACACATGGGGAAGTATGGCATAAGGTCGGGGCGGCAGCGTAGCCTAGTGGTTAGAGCTTTGGACTAGTAACCGAAAGGTTGCAAAATCAAATACCTGATCTGTCGTTCTGCTCCTGAACAAGGCAGTTAACCCACTGTTCCTAGGCCGTCATTGAAAGTAAGAATTTGTTCTTAACTGACTTGCCTAGTTAAATAAAGGTCAAATAAAATTATTATCATTGTTATATTAATCTTTTTTTATCAATAAATTATGCAAAGTAGGACTGTCTGAACAAGGTAAATGATACTCAAGGAAAACTTTTTAGCTCTGTTATCTTATCTGAAATTTGCAACTAGAGACCGTAGCCTACCAGTTAGAGAGACGAGCCAGCAACCGGAGGGTTGCCAGTTCCAATTCCGGGTCCGATGGGAAAACAGGAGGGTTTCTGGTATAAAATCCTACATGCCATTGCCTGCCGTTGTGCCCTTGAACAACCCTCCACAACAACAGCTCCCCGGGCACCAAGTCACAGGTTACTGTTTTTTGGCATGAATCTCATTCTGGAGGCAGCTCTGCAGAGTGGTCAATAGCTGACACAGCCCCAAAGTCATAACATCTGATGTTAAACCTAATTAACCCTTGCCTTAACCACACAGCTAAACCTAATGCCTAAACTTAAATGACATTTTCAATTGCTTTACGTTTCTTTTGTGTGTGTGGAAGCGCAGAAACCAATTTTTATGTGAATGAATTCAAACTTTTTTTCTGAGTTAATGTCTCTGGTTTTATGCAACAACAAAAAAAGCAACATTTTAACCAAATGATGTTGTATTTTATGTAAAAGCACATAAGGAAGCTACAAGTTTTTGTTGTCTTCCTCATGTTCAACTATGTTAATAAAGATGTTATGTAGATAATCAAGGTAACACATTTGCGCATATTATCAAGTGAAATGGTTTAAAGAAAAGCTTTGTGTGATGTCGCTTCTGCAAACAATGAGGGCTGGTGTGGGAGGAATAACTGTTACATACTGTATTAATAAAGTCATACTAATACATGGAGATATAGAATGGATTTGGGGTGTATATTCCTTACTGTTTTGGGTATGAGAGAACAGATAACACACTATATAGATAAACTGAGCGGGTCACATTCTCTGTTGTTTACTTTATTTATTTATTGTTTGTAACCAAAGAAAGATGGCTTTGCTTGAGGCGGGACAGACTTGTAAAGTAAAGAGAGTGATCAAACATCATCATAGAGCTCATATTGTCATTAAGTGAAAACTGTGGTAATTTGCAGAAGGATTGCAGAATTCTGATCGGAATTATTGTGTCAAAGATATATAAAAAAAAATCATCACAATAACAATAATGATGAATACCACAAAGTAAAGAAAGTACAAATCTGCTTTCCAACACACTATGTGACAAACAAATTAGATAAGACATAAACAGCGCTTCTCCATTTTGTTTCCAGGTTTAGAAAGAAATTAACCCCCCATGTGGCGTTCAAGAGAACTGACGACAGTAAGTGTTACTAAACTGATGTCCATGTTGGCATGTCTCAATGTTGGGTAACACATCTTGAGCACTCTGACATTACTTCGAGTGACTAAACCATGTCAGAACAATTACATAAAATATGTTATTAACAGTCATGACAGCTGACATAAGCTTGACAGCTGACTTGACACTGTCATGGCACAAATCTTTGCTTCAGTCAGCTTATTGGCTTAGGATACAGCTAGCCAACTAATTTACATAAATATCCTATCCATTTGTGTCATGACAGTGTAAAGGGTTGTCACAGTATTTTGACGGTATTTTGACGGTTTCCATGACCGAAAATAACATGTGTTATGTTATGACAGCCTTATGTCACCCTTATGACAGAGAAGTCAGTTAAAGTGTTACCAAACCTGTATCCGACTTGCCTGTGTAAATCCTTGTTGTAATACTGAGCATGTACTGTACATACCGTAGTATTTTTACACATATGGCTGACAGCATAATAGTCATGCAGGGTATTTATTTACATAATGTATACTGGTATCTTTTTACCCATCCATATGCAGCTTATTAATATTATATTAACAGTCATTGTTATCAAGTGATGCCATTAGTGAGCTTGAGGATTACATTACATGAGTTGATCACGTATATTTGAACAGCACAACCAACTGGTATATCAGCTTTAATGTTATGCCACTCAAACGCCTCATCTGATACAACCTTATAGGATTAGGCTTCGATTTCACAATTCACAACCATTGAAGAAGACATTTTGGGAGAAGCGGTCGCAGGTAAAGTGATACTTTGAAACAGCCACAGTGATCAGTGTTCGCTGATCTTTCAGCACTGTTTGCACACACACACACACACACACACACACACACACACACACACACACACACACACACACACACACACACACACACACACACACACACACACACACACACACACACACACACACACACACACACACACACACACACACACATTGTCTCAACGAGATACATTTTGGCCTGCTGTGCAAGTGCTACAGTGGAGTCATGTATGCCAGATTGATCCAAAAATGTATTCTAACCCATTGGTTCCCATTTAAGGATAAGTTAACACCTATCCTTAGCAAAACAGAGATATCGTCCAAAAATACTATAATTAAATCATGGGCAACGTCATAAACAGAACATTCTGTGTTAGCCCGGCACAGTTCCCGAAGAGCAAACCACAACTCAACCAGTGCTTATAATGCATAAGAACTAAAAAATCAGCCCACTTCTTGTACGAGCAGAACCTTGTGTTCAAGGCTGGACAAACCTCTAAGAGTATCCATCTTCTCTCTTTGTATAAAATCAAATAAATATTAATTTCTCATCATCATCAAAAGCCACTGAGTCACAGCACACATCACTATTGAACTATATGTGGGAACAGAATATGTGAGATGACTGTCTTCAGTTGGATATGTATCAGGCCTGACGTTTGTTGAACACTGGTCAGTGTTGACAACCACTGGATCAGGAAGAGAGAAGAGATCATTCATTTCCTCCAGATCCAGGGTCAGAAATAGAGATAAGAAAATAAAAAGCACAAAATACACCCCTTTCCTAGACACTTCGACTGGCAGCGGACACAGTGGAGAAGGACTATAATGGACAGATCAAGATAGTTAGCCTGGTATCCAAGCTGATTGCGTTGCCTTTCACAGGAAAACTGGTGAGCGCAGCGTTCAATCTGGTTTAACCAGGCTAGCTATAAGTATGATATAGGGTGACATACAGAAGGGGAGCCCCAGAAAATGTGTTACTGTGTCCCAAGCTTGATAGCAATGCCAACAATTAATGGTATAGAGATGGGAATAGCAACATTGAATCTAGATGATACAGTACAGTAACTAAAACATTGTACCTGTTATGAGGAAATTTTGTGACTATGACCAGTAGGGTAAGAGCTGGGAGACCGACAGCTGCTGATAATACAAAGATCTTTTTACATTGTCCACTGGGCCGTGTTCCGACCTTGCAAGTAGCTACTAGCAGTCCTGGGTGGCGAGATGTCACTGGGGCTCCCCCTGGAGGCTTGGGGGTCAACTAACGGGGACATCATTTGAGATGAGTCAGGGACGGGGGGAGACGATGGGGGATCTCGGTGTGATGGTGAAAGGTGGTGATGGTGTCCACGGGGGAGGGGGGAAGACGTTTGAAGAGGGGGTGAATGACGTGAGGAAGGGGGCGACAACATGGCTGCCACTGTGTCCCGCGGTGACGATGGGTCAGGGAAGGATCGCGATTCATTTGGCCTTGATCTCGGTGTAGTCGCTGCCGTCATCCCCCCTCCCTGAGGTCCCCCCATCCCTGGAGCGCCCCCCCAGAAACTCCAGGGCGGCATAGTTCAGCTCTTGCCTCTCCAGTTCTGCCATAGAGCCCACAGGTTGATAATCCCCGTCTTCTCCCTGTTGAAGGTATGGAAAGAGAGAAGGCCCATTCAGACTCACAGGTTATACCTGCGCAGTGCCACCAAAGCCATTGACTCCTCAGAACATAGAGCGTATAAAGGAATAACATGACAGACATTGAAAGTGGAGAAAGGAGGGTTAGTAGTTATTGGTGAGCAGAGGCGTAAGACAAGGAGATTGAGGCGGTTTAGCATTTCCTGTTAGTATCGAGGCAGCCATGCAACAGTCGTGGAAATGAAAGGAGATACAGCGCATGGAAGCGGATCTCAGACAGCAGAGGAATGTGGGCCAGATCTGGTTGTTTGGTGACACATACAGTATAGCTCAGTTTTGGCACCACAATGCGTCATATGGCCCAGATCTGGTCCGAATGTAGGAGCTGCGAACTGGGGGAGGGTTGGCACTTTGCTTATGGGCCATCTCTGGCTTGATTTAAGTGGGCCTAACAACATCCCATAGTTATTGCGCTACTTTTGGTCAGAATGTGGGCCACATACACCTTGCCGGGCAAGGTCTGGACATTTCATGCTACAGATCCACTTCAGGACCGTAACACCAAGTGGTTAACTCGGCCAAACGGTAAATCGTAATATTTTAGATTATGGCCGAAATTGGGCCATCGTATAATTTTGCTGTCTGGGGTGTGTGAGGGATGCTGTCTACCACTGAGACTTGGAGTTGGGATTGGGGCGGGGTTGTTCAGGAACCTTACCGTGCTCTCCTCTAGAATGGAGTTAAACTTTGAGCCCAGAAGCTCTGTCTTAAGCTGTGCAAGAGTTCGGAAAGAGAAAAAGAGACAGAAGAACGCAGAGAAGCGATGAAGCAGAAAACAGTGGTTTGGAAAGGCTTTGGTCGCAGCTACCCCAGTGGTACTGGGACTGATAGCTATAGTGGTACTGGGATTCTCAGGCTAGGCCAGTAGTTGGCTGGGGAAGTTTACATTTTCTCTTTAACATGAGAAGTTTTATGAGTATCTCCACGGAATTAACCTTATTGTACATCACAAATGGGACATGATTTGAACGAGTATAGTATCAGTATCAGCAACGGGTAAGCTATCATCTTCCCGTCTAAGACAGATCTGAGAATGGTCATTATCTCCATTATTGTCATCATCATCAACATGTCTCACCACTTTCTTCCTCAAACATTGTTTGTCCTTCTTGACTGTGCTGTAGTACAATGCTGGGTTCTCCAGTTTAGAGACCAGGTCCTGCCCAGGGTTGCCATTCTCTCTGGGGGGTGGAGTCACAAGATCAGACTCGGTCTCATGGCCACTAACTAACTCAGGGTGACACTCCAAGCCTGGGCATCCATTTTAAAACAAGGGCCTGTTTCCCAACATAGTTAATGATCTACAGGCCTATGGTTCATGGTTGTGGTCGACGTTCATGGTTGTGGTTATTGTTTCATGGGTTTAGTTGCGGTTGAGCTGACACCCTCTCTTAGAGCGCACTTCCTTTCAAAGCTTTTGTCTGAATGTGATGTATAGCTATAATGCTGAAGCACCTTAGTTAAGTAGGCTACCATGGCTGTAGTTTTAGCATAGCAGGTCAAGGGTACAAAGCAGTATCAAAGCAGGGAATTGAGCCTGCAAACTATAGGCTACGGTTAGTCTGGCTTGCTAACCCGCTAACTCGCTCTGGCGTTAGCATAACTAATGACCATGATTCTCACGTGCGTCCATCGATCAATCATTCACTCATGAATGCACAGAGGTGTTTTAGAATGGATGGCGAGGCTGAAGTGTTTCCTTATCGTCAATTCAAACAGGAAATGACCTGTACCTGTAACTCGCATCGACCCCTGTCACAGTTAGTGAAGGGTGGATACTCACTTCTTGTTGTTATGGCCCACATATCTCACTGCTGCGATGATGAAGGCGATGACAGCCACTCCACCGATGGTGCCAACGATCACTGCCATCATGTACTTCTCTAACGTCAGACAAGAACATCATATTGAAGACAGTGTAGAAACAGAAAATACTGTTTAACTAGGTCATGGTACTATAACTTATTTACTTCGAGATAATGCCATTTCAATATCAAGCCAATGGGGTAGCTAGTTGGTGGTCTTACTTATACAGTCAATCTACATATTATATAAAGGTGCTACACATCTAATTTCAAATCAATCTCTCATGTATGCTTGGCTATACAATTGTTTGCCTTTTAATGGTATGCAGTTCTGTGTTTCACCATGAACCTGAACTTGTGTACTCACTCTCCTGCTGTAGCTCCAGATGAAAGCTCTCCGACCCGTACATGTTGCTAATGCTGCAGTGCACATTGACAGCACCGTTGCCCAGGCGCTCGCCCTTCTCCCGTAGTTTTATCATGCCCGTGGACGTGTGGCCGTCCGTCCGCGTGTAGTAGTTGTAGCGGCCGTCTGTGTCGTTGACGGTGATGTTCTTGTCGGGGAGGTAGAACTCAATGATGGGCTCAGGATTACCCGTAGCCATGCAAACACACTGGACTCCCTCCCTCACCACTGTGCACTTGGACTCGTCCAGAAGGACTGGGGCGTCTGAAGAGAGGGTGGAGGTAGGGCTATGACTGACATGTAGAGTGGGATGGGATGGTGTAGCGTAGTGTAATGTAGTGTGGTACAATACGGTGTGATATGATACCATATGTTATGATACAACATGACATGATGACCCACTCACATTCCACAGTGATGTTGAGGGAGCTGCTGGCTCGTCCGTGTTCGTTCTCTGCCAGGCAGCGGTACTGTCCGTCTCCCTGAGGGTTGAGCTTCAGAAGCTCCAGCACAGACACCTCCGCGGCCGTGATGCTGCCCACCAGCTCCCCGTCCTTCATCCAGGTGAGGGTGGGCGTGGGATTGCCTTGTGTGCTACATTGCAGGGAGATGGAGGAACCTTCCAAAATGGTCAGGGAGCCATTTACCACTGGCTCTCTGGGAGGGTCTGCAAGGAGTATAGAGAGGTGATGAAAGGTAGAGTTAAATGAGGAGAAAGAAAGGAGTTGAACAAAGGAGTCAGTTACAGAGGATGAAATGTTGTGCTGTGTATCAACAAGAGCAGGAAGCTATGGGCCAGGTTTATCACATAACTAATACATTGTTATATATATTGCGCGTTACTACTTCACAGGAGACACATTTGAATTTAAAAAAAACATTTATTCATAAAAATAAGTTTTGGGGCAGAAATGCCTTCTGGATTATGTGCACTTTCATGGGCCTTAATATCAAACTTGTATGCCATCTGTAAATATGAATATAATTGTTAAATTACGAGCCTAGTTGGTTTAGCCACGTAAAAGAGGGGACCTTCCCACTAGCCATGATTAGCTGAGATAATGGATGGGCTGGACAGGCTGAGATAATGGATGGGCTGGACAGGCTGAGATAATGGATGGGCTGGACATGCCGAGAGATGAGTTCGGACTGGTCTGCCATGTACTGACTGGTCTGCCATGTATGCTTATGTCTATAATGAGTTGCTCAGTATGTCTAGGTCATCCTTTCTAACACAGATTTTTCTGAAAGATAGTTCTCCACTTTCTGGAGGACCGAGTTTTGAAATCAGTGGAATTCCCTGTGGAAGAAGAGCATGACAGCTAAGGAGATGGAGCAAATGTAAGAGTTTTATAGCAAATGTGGAGGGAGTCAAAAAGAAAACACGGAAGTCTGCTGTATAAAACACCTGTCTCCGGATTACATATTCATAATTAAGGGCAACCATGTCATCCGTGACAGAGGGAGAAGCGTTCATCCATGTACTGTAAGAGAGTATAGCTAGCTACATTTTAAGATATTATACATTTCTAATTTTGTCAGAAAGTCATTTTCATTGCAAGTTAAAGCGTACCGTTAGCTAGCTAGCTAACGTTAGCTGGCTGGCTCGCTAGCAAATATTACGTGTATGATCTGTGTAGTAATATTATTCGTATCGCAGAGCCATTTGCTAGTAAAGCTACCTGTAGATTCATGCAGGGTACGAATGCAATGAGTTGGGATAATGGTTCATTGTTTAGACAGATAGCTAGTTATCTCTGTCTAAACAAAAGACTCCACTATATGCAATTAGCCATTTCACTGTACAGTTTACACCTTCTGTATCCTGTGCATGTGACAAATAAACTTAGATTTTATTTGTTATAGTGTGTGTTTACCAGAGACTGTAATGTGAAGAACATCATGACCTGCCCCAAAATCAAATTAGGATATAACGTTAGGCCAACGAGACAGTGTCCAAGTTAAAAAATTAAACCATAAGCTATTTTCTGTAATTAGCGAACCATTAACTTGTAAATAATAATCTTGTTGTGAGTTTATTTTCCAGTAATAATTAACTGTATACAGACATGTTGATAGAAGTAGTATAAACCAGCCTATAGTCTTAAAATCTTTGGTTGTTTAGTACATGACCACACTCACTGTTTAGCACATGTGAATCCTTACAGAGATGGGTGAGGCTATGTCTTAAGAGGGTGTGAACAATGCTGAATGGGTGTAGACAAAGAAGAGCTCTCCAGTAGGTCTACCAAAACATTCAAGTGCCATTTTCTTAAAAGTGGGGTTACAAGTTAATTAACTTTCAAAGCAGAATTAGATTGACATTGTTCCTCAACTTTAATGTTTGATATAACATTTTCTAGTCTCTACTTTTATCCAATGTAAAAAAAAACACTGTTTCAAATTTGACTAAATAAGACCGAATCGAGCCGGTCAGTCACATATGCAAGTGACAGAAACTAAAATGTCAGCTTGGTTGACATACTGTATAACTACAATGAATAAATGTAACTATTTTGTATTATTCCACAAACACCATGTTGCACAATGACACTCACACAAGACGGCCAGATACATGGACGTGTTCATGACGCCGTAGCCGTTATTCCCCACACAGGTGTAGATACCCTCCTGAGAGGGGATTAAGTCCTCCAGGGAGAGTGAGGCATTGGAGGCTGTGTCCCACAGCAGCTCCTGGTCCCCAAATAGCCAGGAGATCCTGGGAGGAGGGTTACTGTCCACCTCGCAGCGCAGCGTTACCGAGCTGCCCTCCATCACCTCCGTGGACACGTTCACCCACACCGAGCGAGGGGCATCTGGGGTGAGAGGAAGGGGAAGTTGGGGTTAGACTTGTAAAAGTGACAAGTGTATTACCTGGTTAAAACCAGGCCCAACACTGCGCTCATCATTGTTTCAAAGAAAAACAAAGGTAAAACTTAGAAAAACAAGTTCTGGATGCCAGGCTAACATACCCAATGCGTACCATGTCGCAATCATGCAATACATTGATAAATCAAGTTGTTATCCTTCTACTGTAGATGGAGAATAATGGGTGACTGCCGATATTGACAATGGTTCTGCAACGGTCAGTTGGTCACTTACACTTGACGTCCAGAGAGATGAGTCTCTCGTAGACCAGGGTGGTGTTGGGGTAGGAGACCCTGCAGCCCAGCAGCTGACCGTTGTGCATGGGCCTGGGGGTGAAGGTGAGCGTGCTGGACAGCACGGCTGTGTTGCTCTCTTCCACATATTCTGAGGTATACTCAGGTTCAGGCAGGTAGTCTGTGTACATCCATTGGATCTCTGGGCTATTCTCTGGACAGTTGTCTGGAGCATAGCAGGTCAACTCCAGATTCTCGTCAGCAACTATCTCCTCAGGGATGTCAATGTTCGGCTGGTCTGGGGGACAGAGAGGACATAAATGAACAAGTGAAAATTCACCAATTCACAATATTTACCTATTCTCGTTAAAACTACAATAATTATAATCACAGCTAGTACAATCCAAGCCTGGTCCCAGATCTATTTGTGCTTGCCATCTCCTACTGTCAGTGTCCACAGTAGTTGACAAGACAGCACAACATATATGGTACCAGGTCAGGGCAAACCAGCCCATAAATGTGGCACATTCAATTATAAAAATGGCCTCTCAGGGTCTCAGCAGGCTTACCCAGCACCTTGAGCTCAGAGAAGTCTGGGTAGGTGTAGATATTGGCACCGCCCAGGTCGGCACGGAAGTAGTACCTCCCTGAGTGCTCTGTACCAATATTACTGATGAGCAGAGTGCAGTTCCTCTGGTACAGGTCCCCGATGAGCTTGGTACGCCCTTGGTAACTTTCATGTACGATTTCTGTGCGCGTCTTGAACACCACAGGTGGGAAGAGCTGGGGGTAGGGCTGGCCAAAGTACCAGATTCCGTGGATGCCGTAGTGCAGACGGATACTGGACGGGTACATGAATGTGCAGGGGATGACCACACAGGAGTTGGTCATGGCCGAGATGTCCCTGGGTATCCATACGTTCCACTGGCCACTGACATCTGAGGGAGGAAAGGAGGGATATGGGACAAAGATTGGAAATGGGAATATTGAGAGCAAAACTGTATACTGTATTAATGAACAATAAATCTACAATACATCCAGAGTTTCAAATGGAATCACTGAGAAAAGATGAACAGAGAGACAAAGAGAACAGAGGATGATATCATGTTGTTGTCCCTGCTTGAGACGGTAAGTGCAGAGACCCTATGTGGAGGAAGCGTATGTCTCACTCTCACCACTGGCACCACTGTTTAAGTGAGAGGGACTAGGTTGAGCCAAGATGGATGCCAGCCAGCCATCACAAAGCACTGGAACAGTAGGCTGATTCCCTGCTGCCATGTGTGCCAGTTGGACCCTGTGACAACGCTGTACCCTTTTGTTTTAGTGTTGTTTGCTGTAAGTTTGACACACTCTAAAAGTAAACTGTCAATCAGTTTCACATTGCAATCGCATATCTAGATCACTGGATTTCTTAGCATTACATCTGTAGTCTTCAAGGGAATTTACAGTCTTAGTTATTGTGATGTAATCGAGTAGTTATTCACACTGACAAGAGGGAATGAGAAACATACAAGTTTTACCTTTGATGATTAGCAACAGCGGCAGAAGAAGCTCCAAACACCACATGGTGTCTATTTAACCCTGAACCAGAGGCCTCTGCAACAGACATCAGACCTCAATTACACATCCGCAACTTCACACTTTACCATTCTGTTCTGGACCAATGGAGCCCAATGCTATGTGATATATATTGAATATAATATTATAGTGACATATAAGTATGTGGTGACATATAGCTGCAATGGTTAAATGTCTTTTCTTGTTTGTTTACATATTCTTACAAGCCTATGTCGCTTTTATCTCAGGTAACAATGACATCATGTCAACATGATCGTGTGTAAAAAGACAGTAGACATTACTGACTATTACCTTGAATTGCTCAATGGGCGAAAAGTAGCCAAGACAGAAAATATCTGATTCCTCAGCTTAGTGGTCGCAGTAGTAGTAGTAGTAATGTTCACTAGAGGGTGCCCAATCACACCCAGACACCTCAACAGCCCTCTCCCTTAACTTCTCTGTAAAAAAAAAAAAAAAAAAAAACACACAAGTGACATCAGCATCAGGCGATGACATCAGCCCTGCTGCCTTAGATGGACAGCAGGCTCTTCACTGGCACTGGCACATAGACATGGTGACGTACACTCTGAGTACTAGTAGAGTCACTCATTAAGCTATTCATACGTAAGTCCCAGGTCTTCGACGGACAGTCACTGTTGGGACCTGTTCAGAGCCATGACTGACTACCCTAGTCCCTAGGCCCTTATCCGTTACATTACATCATGGCGTCAACCATCATCATTTGGTCCGTTGGTTGTTTGGACCCTTTACTCTGTATCTACCAGTCTGTGTCTCCCCCTGCATGTCATCCCTGATGCTATGGAGGCAATGACTTGTCTTTGGCCCCCCTCCGAGCAGCCGGTGGCTGCAGATGGTGGGCCTAAGAGTGGATTGTGTTGGAGAGCTCCATGATTAACACATCACTACGTCCCCAGACAGTTTATAGGCTGGTAAGCTGTGTTCCTACGGAAAATAAGGGCAAATTCTGTTGGTTTTAGGCAGTTTGGCAACAACAGCGAGAGGTTATTCTGGGCTGAGGCACGCGGACATCCCATTCTCAAACATGAGATTGTACGCACACAAACAGCATGCTCGTGCGCATTTCCAAACTGTGTCGTAACACTTATACACACAGACATACACATGTAAATCCAAAGTAAAAATACGGTCCACATACAGATCACTTATAAAGTTGACTTGGACCCTTTCAAACCAAACCATGAGGCTCTAGGTCAGGGCAATCATAGCCAATGCCAGTAAAATATTTCTTAAACATTGCGTCAAGCTGTACCATCTGCATTAGACAAAACCCCAAGAGAAGGGACTGTGTCTGAGCTGAGAGTCAAATGCATCAGCAATGGCGGGATGAACAGAATAGCCCGGAGAGCAGGGCACTGACACCCCCAGCAACAACAACGAGAGTCATTGATTGACAGACAAACGGCCAGCACAGAGACCAGCCACAGATCACTTGCCTCATACCAGCTTCAGCACCAGGCTCCGGCTCCCTCTCGGTTCCTCCCCTCGGTTCTGTCGGTTCTACGTTCTCCCCGGGCGTGTGGTTCCCTTGTGTGTCTCCGCAGGTTGTAAAATCCTGTCTGCCGGGTTCTATGGATTCTGGGACAGGGGATGGGGAGAGAAAGAGGGACAGAAGCAGAGAGAGAGAGAGACAGGGAAAGAGGGAAAGAGTGAGACTGTGTGAGCTGCAGGCTGCAGTGAATGTGTGTGGTGGGTAGTTTTGAATATGAATTCAAACATTTCTCTGCCTTTTCCTAGACCCACTCCACGCATTCCTGTCCTCTACCGCCCTCTCTGCAGTGGCCAGTCTGTCTCAGACCATGGACCAGACCTTTGACTCTCACAACCAGGTCAAAGTAACCCTGCTAGCATTAGATAACTTCCCCGCTAGAACCTACTGTATCCACAACGAGCCAGTGACCTCAGGGTGAAGTTGAGTCATAATATCACTATGACTAGTGACTATGACGAGAGGAGCATGGCTGGGTGTATACCCATACAGATGAGTATATTCTCCATTTCCAAACAGTTCCATTGGAATCATACATCCCCTCAGCTAGAGGCTTTAGTTATTGTACGGTGCCCTCGTTGACTACCGTTTGCAGCCAAAATGAGTAAAAAAAAAAAATGTTTAAACTAAGCCAAAAGATGCTAACCTGGGATTTTGATCTAGAAATGAACAACGACGGTTCTTATTTTATTACAAAAAAACAAGTATATTGGTGTTGTAAAATGTTTTGGGCATTCCCTTGGACACACAACACACACCAAATGTTTTCCCACATAAGGTATGTTTGTGGATGTGGGATGACAACAGGGTCCAGCAAGCAACTAGGAGGACCCCCTACTTTACATATCAACGCAACAAAGAATACTTCTATTTCATAGTGGAGTGGTTGTTACAGTTTAAGTGGCGTGAGTCACTGTCTCCAAGAGCCATTAAGCCATAGGCCAAATGATGACATCCACCTAGCCATGGATGTTTTCAAGGGAATCCCAACACAAACACAATTGAGGATGGGCTGAGTAGGCCTGGGTGGGGGAGGTTGGTAGAGTCAGAGTGAATACCTCATTCACAGACTGGAGCCTGTACAGACGAATGTGCAGCATGCCACAGACCCCTACACACACGCGCAGCACACGGCGTGCCAACACACTTCGCACAGTGGCCCTTACGGCGCCACGACAGCTATGTGACCTTCCTCCCTGCCCCCTCCTCTCTCCTCCCCCATCCTCCTCCACTCTCTGTCGTTCCGTTGGGACAAAGCAGTGTTTCCCTGCGCCATGGTCATTTTTTTGTGTGTGCCTGTGCCTGTGCGTGTGCCTGTGTGTGTATGTACGTGTCCACATGGGGAGGGTTCCTCCTAAGAGCTGAGAGTGTATGCATGCTCATCTGCTATTCTGACCACTATCGCACTGTCATTGTTAGCACTTTTGGCACGGCAACATTTCCAAACTGCTATACTTTAGTTAATGGTATTGAGACAAAAATAACACGTTGATGAAATCATTTTATAAAGTTGTTTCTTATTCATGATTGTCGATTTCTGTGTGTTATACAGTTATAACAACATTACACTGCTACAGGTCACAGTTCTGTATTGTGATACACACTGTAGTTGAAATGCACAGCGTAAGCAATGACCTTAGTGTGGACTTTCACTCTAGAAACATTCACATTGTATAAATGACTGCAACACAAATTCCCCTTTAGGAGTCTATGGGAGAATCTCAATTGGCTTTGCTCGCCTCCTGCATCCTCTCCTCTGTCCAGGGAATCTGGAAACAAATGTCCTTGTATGAAATGAGACTCTCCTTCTCCACTCAAGCATCAGCAGGCAAATGACGTTTCTAGAGGTGGAATCCCAAAATAAATGTGTAAAGTGATAAAAAAAATACATGTAGCTAGTTGTGCAAGACGTTTTAATGGTAAAATAATAAGTAGTGTATTGTTTTTAAATGTGTGCATGCTTTTATCATTCAAGAAAACAACAGCTGATTCAAAGGGGGTGTGGCCTAACGGCGCTAGCCGCCGCCAGGATGCTCTTGTGGACACTCCTTCGTTCGCCAACTAACGAATTGACGCTGCCCTCAACCTCTCGACCACTTATCGGTTTCCGGGTCACAGAGGAGAGGAGGACGGGGGAGTCGAGTTGCTCAATTGAGAATCTCCCTAGGCGTACACTCGATCACTCCTCCTGTCCTTTATAACGTTTCACATAGCCTGTGGGGGCTGGATTATCCCAGCGCCAACACAGGTAGTTAATAGACAGAATAATCACAGGCATCCTTATACCTATAATTTCATTCTATCAATTATTATTCAAAGATAAAATCACAGTGTACAATGTGCATATGCCCTAGTGTAGGCTATTTCCATGACGAATAGTGCAACAATGAGACTATCGACACAGAATCAGTAGGGCAGAAACAGGCCATGACACCTTGCCATATTACCATATCTCATATTCCAAATGATCAACCAACAACAAATGGCCCCACTGTCCTGAAGAGAATGAGCCAGCTTAGCCAAGATAATTTGTATTCTTAATATCATATACTTTATGTATGTGAAGCTCGCTGGTGGCTCATAGGAATAAAGGAAACACTGTACGCGGAACACTGCCCATTGTGAGGCAAAAACTGGAGGAATTCTCCGGAAACGGCCAGCTCACAGCTTGCATTGCTGTTTGCCTGTGACGAGCGTTGGTCCACAAGCTCTGGCCCCCACTAAAATACTCCAAGGAGCAGATGGTCTTAAAGCCCTTTCCCCCCTCCCACACACACAGCACTCAGAGCTGCCTGTGAGAAGCCCACCCCTCCACAATCACTCCATATGACACATTTTGTGTGAGGTAGAGTACTGCTTATAAGGCCACCATTACAACCTGTAAATTGATGACAAAATGCAGGTGTGACATGTACAGTGCCTGTACAGTTCCTACGTGTGCATGTACAGTAACAGTCAAAAGTTTGGACACACCTACTCATTCAAGGTTTTTATTTTTGCTATTTTCTACTTTGTAGAATAATAGTGAATAAATCAAAACTATGAAATAACACATAAAGAATCAGATAGTAACCAAAAAAGTGTTAAACAAATCTAAATACATTTTATATTTGAGATTCTTCAAATAGCCACCCTTAGCCTTAATGACAGCTTTGCACACTCTTGGCATTCTCTCAACCAGCTTCATGCGGTAGATACCTGGAATGCATGTCAATTAACATGTGTGCTTACTTAAAAGTTCATTTGAGGAATTTCTTTCGTTCTTAACGCGTTTGAGACAATCAGTTGTGTTGTGATAAGGTGGAGGTGGTATACAGAAGATAGCCCTATTTCAGTCCATATTATGGCAAGAACAGCTCAAATAAGCAAAGAGGTCAGTCATTCTGGAAAATTTCAAGAACTTGAAAAGTTTCTTCAAGTGCAGTCGCAAAAACCATCAAGTGCTATGATGAAACTAGCTCTCATGAGGACCACCACTCAGAAATTGCAGCCCAAATTAATGCTTCACAGAGTTCATGTACCAAACACATCTCAACATCAACTGTTCAGAGGAGACTGCGTGAATCAGGCCTTCATGGTCGAATTTCTGCAAAGAAACCACTACTAAAGGACACCAACAAGAAGAAGAGACTTGCTTGGGACAAGAAACACTTGCAATGGACATTAGAAAATATGTCCTTTGGTCTGATGAGTCCAAAATTGAGATTTTTGGTTCCAACCTCCGTGCTTTTGTGAGACGCAGAGTAGGTGGGGGTGCTTTGCTGGTGACACTTTCTGTGATTTCTTTAGAATTCAAGGCACACTTAACCAGCATGGCTACAGTATTCAGTATTCTGCAGTGATATGCCATCCCATCTGGTTTGAGCTTAGTGGGACTATCATTTGTTTTTCAATAGGACAATGACCCAAAACACACCTCCAGGCTGTGTAAGGGCTATTTGACCATGGAGAGTAATGGAGTGCTGCATCAGATGACCTGGCCTCCACAATTACCCGACCTCAACCCACTGGAGATGGTTTGGGATGAGTTGGACCGCAGAGTGAAGGAAAAGCAGCCAAGCTGGTTGAGAGAATGCCAAGAGTATGCAAGGCTGTCATCAAGGCAAACGGTGGCTAATTTGAAGAAGAATCTCACATTTGTTTGGTTACTACATGATTCCATATGTGTTATTTCATAGTGTTGATGTCTTCACTATTATTCTACAATTCTGAAAATAGTAAAAAAATAGACAAAAACCCTTGAATGAGTAGGTGTGTCCAAACTTTGGACTGGTACTGTATGTGTGCATCCAGGCATTTTTCTGAGTGCATTTGTGTGTGTGTATGCACTTGCATGCATTCAAGAGTGTATTTGTATGGGTCTATCCTAATGTGTGTATCCTCTACCTGGCAGCCGTGTGTCTCTGGACCAGTATCCAGTACAGTGCCTCCCAATGCAGTCCCAGCACAGTGGACAGATGGTGAACCACAGGCCTCCTCTCTCACTCTTCCACCCTGCCCAGTAGGGGGTGGCAAACAGAGCAGTCACCTGCATAGCCCTAAAGGCAGGAGGCCAAGACCTACAGTGGAAAGATTTGTATCGCCATTTTCAATCCTCCCCCAAACCTCCTCAATGTCTGAATCCCTTGCCTTCGCATAACCTTCTATGCTGGCATTATTTCCTTTTGTACAACCTATAGATTGAAGGTGTGTGTTGGTTTATTCCTCCCTATAAAGTACTTTCGCATCAGTGGTCACGCGGGAGAAGAGCCAGAGAAAGGAACCTATTTCTTTAGACTATTTAGCCACAATGGTTCACATGAAGAAATACATCTCTTAATATAGTTTCTGTAAAAAGCTTTTGTATGTGTTCAGCACACAAGGACATTATGGCACAATAAGCTCAAAACAGTCCGTCCGAATTTGGATTTGGAATCTTCATTTACTGTAGTATCCGCTTTCAGAATTCTAAATAATTGTGGTGAGACACTGGCAAAAGCTCTGGTAAAAGCAGGATCTGTTCATTTCTCTGTGGTACTCGGAGGAAAATCTGTCCTGTGACTTATTGCATGGCTTTCACTAGCCCCCACTCACGCGCACACGCACGCACACACACACACACACACACAATACTCAATCCCAAGATCACTCACTTGCTCATTTGCCACTTCACTTACCCACTCACATTAGAATCACGTTGAAAGATGTATTTTATATTTTTGTTTACTGCAAATTACCAATTTCGCGTCATGCCGCTGAGTATTAAATGAAAAACAACTGAAATCCAATACATTTGCTATATCACTGTATTATTGAGGACACATTGAACCCTTATAGAGACACTGCTCCTCATACCTTCAATATTACAGTAGAACAGCAAGAGTCGTTCAGGTGTAACAACTCATCCAAAGTCAACACCTAGACCAGTGGTTCCCAAACGTTTATGAACAGCGGCACACCTTGATGGGATAAACATTTCGGCAGAACACCTAACATCAACCTATTAACGTAGAATGCATTCATGCATAGTTCCTTACTCATTATGATTCATTTGAGTGCAGGCTACCCCTTTAAGAGCATCCAGGAATCCCCCCCCAAAAAAAAACAAAAAACAAATGTGCTCAGGTAGTTTTGAACGGTTTGAGCTAGAGGAGCGGTTTCTGCATTGTAAAGGTTAATCCACGGACACAAAGCCATGATTGGTTTGTTTCTATGGCAGAGGCTGTGGTACAGCTTAGCCTAATCAGACTTGCCTATGCTAATGGTTCTTGTAGGCAAAGTAAAATTATACAAATGACTTTGCTCTTGATGCCAGCCTGAGCGTATTGGACTTGAAAAACAACGGTACAGATATAACCATGTGCCAATGTCAATATATTATGTTTTCAATGTTTTATCTGAGCGCACTGGTGCTCCCAAGTCAAAATTCCATGTGCATTCCACAGGTCAGGTCACCTTTATACGTAAGGGAGCAAAACAATTCAGCACACCGGTTGAAAACCACTGACCTAGACATCTCTCACAAAATGTACGACACACAGAGAGGCCAAAAAGCACTGACCTAGACACTTCTAACAAAATGTACGACACACAGAGAGGCCAAAAAGCACTGAGCAACCAAGTCAATAGCCTCGATCAATTGAAGTAAATCATCAATCTTGGCCATAAAACCAACTAACTCCATGGATCAACTGACTCCGACTATCTCCATGGACCAACTGACTCCAACTATCTCCATGGACCAAATAACTCCATGAAAATGATATTGTCCAGAGCTTTTACTCACCTGTGCAGTCAGGTGAGTGTCGCAGGCGTTTCTCTCCCTCTCTTGGGCTTCTAGTCTCAGCGCCAACAAGCCTGTCCCCAACAACAAGCACACGTACTACTATAAGCTAACCGTCACGCCACCACTCGCGCTGCCATGAAGAGACCTCTCGCTCCTCTCTGTACCATGCCCCATCAAGAGGGAGGGGGGGGGGGGGGTAAACTGCCCACCCTCCTCCTCTCCCATATGGAAATCAGTCTCCTCAGTGTACCAGCATTGTTCAGTGCCTTTGCCTCGAGGCCCAGCCATTCATAAATGCACACCCCGCACCGCCCTAGCCACAATGACCTCCACTGTTCCCACTCATCCCAACAGACGTGGGTGAGGCTTTGAGCTCCAAGACCCTTTCCATCCAACACGGCCATTCGTTTAACATTGGATGGGTCTGAGCATATTCGTTTGTTTTGGATTGATGGAGTGCCACATCCTTGTTTGAGGTCACTACTACGCCAAAGGGGAATGGGAGAGGGGACGGGGAAAAGGGGGACAAACAGGGTAAAGAGATGGGAATTAAAATAACAATGTCATTGTATGGAAATGTTAGTTGTTGTGTGGTAGAAGACCTCTCAGAGGCTAATACAGTATATGCCACTCATGTCCATATGTAATCTATAGACCGATTTCAACTATAGCTACAGTACTTGTAACTGCCACCTAACCTGGCCAAAAGAGGACTTGACCGATACATTTTCCACCACAATCTTCTAAACGGCTGGATATTGAGAATAATGAAAGTCACTAAACTTGACCATACTGAACTGGTGTTTGAGGGCACAATGAGGAGCATGTGACCTCAAATCTCATCACTTCCTGCGTGACCAACTCATAAACCATGGACGCATGGTCAAAAACTCCCTTACAGGTCTCAAGGCGCCCTATCCTTCCCTATTTTCTATGACCTTGTCCAAGATTGAAGATTGACAACACAAATGTACTATATAAGAAGGAAGGGCAATATATTTACCGAGCAAAAATATAAACGCAACATGTAAAGTGTTGGTCCCATGTTCCATGAGCTGAAATAAAAGATTTGCCAAGACATTCCATCCACCTGACAGGTGTAGCATATCAAGAATCTGATGAAACAACATGATCATTACACAGGTGCACCTTGTGCTGGTGACAATAAAAGGCCACTCTAAAATGTGCGGTTTTGTCAGACAACACAATGCCACAGATGTCTCAAGTTTTGGGAAAGAGTGCAATTGGCATGTTGACTGCAGGAATGTCCTTTAGAGCTGTTGCCAGAGAATGTAATGATAATTTCTCTACCATAAGTCACCTCCAACATCGTTTTAGAGAATTTGGTATTATGTCCAACCGGCCTCACAACCTCAGACCACGTGTAACCTCGCTGGATTGTCTGAGACCAGCCACCCGGACAACTGATGAAACTCAGCATTTACAGTATGTCTGTAATAAAGCCCTTTTGTGGGGAAAAACACAGGTCCTGGCTCCCCAGTGGGTGTACCTATGCCCTCCCAGGCCCACCCATGGCTGCGCCCCTGCTAGAACTGTGAAATGTATTTATTTAAATTGACTGATTTCCTTATATGAACTGTAACTCAATAAAAAAAATATGAAATTGTTGTATGTTGCGTTCATATTTTTGTTCAGTATATTTACAAACATTTATTTCATGACACAAACAATTATAACAATAACAATATTTAGGGCCAGAGGAAAGGTGTAAATATGGTTAAATGCTGAAAACCAATGATATGCACATGGCATATGTCCATATCCAGATAATAATACTGCAATATTATTATGATATTGCGATATACACTGAGTGTATACAACATTAGGCATACCTTCCTAATATTGAGTTGCACACAGTTTTGTCTTCAGAACAGCCTCAATTTGTCGGGGAATGGACTCTACAAGGGGTCGAAAGCATTCCACAGGGATGCTGGCCCATGTTGACTCCAATACCTCCCACATTTGTGTCAAGTTGGCTGATGTCCTTTGGGTGGTGGGACCATTTTTGATACACACAAACTGTTGAGTGTGAAAAACCCAGCAGCGTTTCAGTTCCTGACACAAACCGGTGCGCCCGGCACCCTACTACCATACCCCATTCAAAAGCACTTTTTTTGTTGTCTTGGCCATTCACACTCTAAATGGCACACATACACAACTCAGTTGTCTCAAGCCTTAAAAATCCTTCTTTAAGGTTAACCTGTCTCCTCCCCTTCATCTATACTGGTTAAAGTGGATCTAACAATTGACATCAATAAGGGATCATAGCTTTCTCCTTGATTCACCTGGTCAGTCTATGTCATGGAAAGAGCAGGTGTTCCTAATGTTTTTAAGACTCAGTTACACACTCTGTATTGCTCAGGCCTTTATTAGAAAATAGAGCATGAAAACACAATGTTGAGGGGAGCTGCTCACTGTGCCTCTTGACTTAACCTCTCTCCACCCAAGACTCCTCCACCCCCCCCCCTCCTCCTCCTGACACAGTAGCCATTGTCTCCCAGATCCTGCTGGGAGAAAAGAACAGCACAGCTCGAGCCTGGCACCGCACAACACTGGGAAGTAGATGTGCACAGATAATTGTCTTTTAATCACAACAATCCCCTTTTCTCTCTGCTCTCACTCCTCTCTCTCTCTCTCGTTGGATTTTTCTCTCTTCTGGTGGCATTAGCTAATTCAACCCATTGCCCTTCTTGTTCTACGATTTCTCACATTAGTCTTCCATTGTTTGGTCATGGCAGCATTCAAGTGAATCATGTTTCTTCTTCTGCTTCTTCTAGTTCACTGTCATCACCACCACCATCATCACCCACTACCATCGCCAAATACACACTTACTCACTTACTCTCTCTCACACTTACTCACACACACACGCACGTACGCACGCCACTTACTCTCTCTCTCACGTGCACACGCACGCGTGCGCACACACACACACACGCGTGCGCACACACACACACACACACACACACTTACTCTCACATACATGCACACACCATCCCCTATTTTTAGTGTATGATGTAGGCGTGTTTAGGGGGTTTTGGGCTCATGTTGGATAGAGATGGCCAGGCCAGAGTGAGAGGGTGAGAGAACAGAGCACACACTGAGAAAGGATCCACACCTACCCATCCACCTTTGGTGGACAGGAGAGATGCATGATTGTCATTTGTGACCTCCCAAGTGGAGCAGCAGTCTAGCGGTGCTCAAGGCGTCACTAAAGACCCGGGTTCGATCCTGGGTTGTATCACAGACGGCCGTGTTCATAAGTCCCATAGGGTGGCACACAATTGGCCCAGCGTCGTCCGGGTTAGGGGGGGGGGGGGCTATACAATTAGGCTGTCATTGTAAATAAGAATTGCCTAGTTAAAAAAAGGTTAAATAAAATAAAATGTGAGTTATTGGTACACTTAGAAACAGGGTGTCAGTAGAGAGACATCAATCAATCAAATGTATTTATAAAGCCCTTTTTACATCAGCCGATGTCACAAAGTGCTATACAGAAACCCAGCCTAAAACCCCAAACAGCAAGCAATGAAGCACGGTGGCTAGGAAAAACTTCCTAGAAAGGCAGGATCCTAGGAAGAAACGTAGAGAGGAACCAGGCTCTGAAGGGTGGCCAGTCCTCTTCTGGCTATGCCCGGGTGGAGATTATAACAGTACAAAAGTCAAATACCTAAGCTCTTAGGGTACTACTCTCACTGATATATATATATATATATATATATATATATATATATTTTTTTTTTTAAAGAAAACTCATTATTTTCTCTCTCATTGATTAACATTCATCATCATCATCTGATGATACTAGCTTGCTATCTTGGTACATTCCTGACCTGGGTTCAAATACTATTTGAAATCAAGTACTTTATCTGGTGCTTTATTGAAGTTGCCTGGCTTAATGGATCAATAGAATAATGAAAACAATATAAACCCCATCTGGCACTTTATGCAGGCTAGAGCAAACTCTCAAAGTATTTAAAAGATTTCAAATAGTATTTGAACCCAGGTCTGGAACCTTCTGCTACATTCTACCATCATTGAAGTCTCATGACATTATGATGACATAGAATGATAATGTTGTCATTACGTCCATCTGTTCCAGCCATAGGGTCCAAATAAATAGGGTCACTAGATTATTGGATGTGTCTGTCACTACTGGCTTGTGTCCCTGTGGAACGGAGGATTTGCTCCCCAATCTGTGCTCCACTTGGCCTCATACCCAATTCTGTCTCTATCTTGGGAATTAAGTCAACTATACTGAGATATAATTCCAAGATCAACTGAATTGGTTTAAACTGGTTGTCTCTATACTGAGATATAATACCAAGATCATCTGAATTGGTGTAAACGGGTTGTCCCTATACTGAGATACAATGCCAAGATCAACTGAATTGAATTTGTTTAAACTGGTTGTCCCAATGGACCCTTCTCCCGAGGCACCTCATCTTATTTTCTAAAAGCTCAAATGGGATCACCCTCTCGAACAAGAAGAGAATAAGTGTACACAACTTTGACGGGATATGAAACAGCACTCTACCCATCTAGCTATCCTAGTTGTTCTGTTACAATGCTGCGTATAGACCCAAGACAACATACTGTACACCCCCTTGGCATTAATGAATTGGTGTGAGTCATGCTGTTGTTTTCAGCCTTAAAAAAAGACCACGGATGAGGAGAGAAACTCTGTTGCTATATCAAGGCTTCTAAAGCCGTACTGGTCTCAAACCTCCACAGCTTTCACATGAAAACAACTCGTATGTTATAAAAGGTCACCAACTCACTCTCGCAATGCCACACTCACCCTGTCACCAAAGCCTGAATGTGGCTGCCAACAACTAGGTGCTAACACATTTGAAAGACATGAGGCTGAACTCACAAACCACACCTTGTGAACTCGTTTGTGATAACCAATGAATTGTAATGGTACCCTGATACAGAGCATGCAATACAGTGTGAGGTATTAAAGGCAAACAATGGAATACAATGGAAGCATTTCAGCAGACTATCAAATAAAGTAGTATTACGCAACAAGACCAATATTGCTCTCAATAGGTATTACAGCCCTGAACAGACTGATGCAATTAAAAATAGTGATCAAAATCAAAAGTCAAGTAACATAAAAATCAGTAATCTAAAGCTAAAATTAAACATAAGAACACAAGTCCCATACATGTGGTATGGCTCTTACCTCATCAGTTGATATGCACCCAGTGAAGAGCTCTAATGCCCAGCAGATAGGAACCAGCAAGTCCTCCTCTCCTATGGCATCTGCCTTCTCTCCTACTCCCTCCCGCTCTCATTTTCTCCTTCTCTCTCGCTCTCTCAATTGTTGAATCAATCAAAGAAAACAAAGGAAAAACACAATTCTGTATCAGTTGTATTACTTTTAATATGTATTCATACCCTTAGGATAAATCTGTCAAACATAAACCACTGTCTTTATATAGGCAACAACATTTAATTGTAGTGTCAGGCAGGTTGTAGTGAGTGAATAACATTGATTTAAAGATAGTTGGGCCTTCTTTGTGGAACATTTCAATATATAGCACGGCTTTCAGCCAATCAGCATAAAGGGATCGAACCACACGGTTTGTAATTATCTATATAAAACTCATAGTTTGCATATTTGCTTTCATATCATTAGATCTATCCAAAAACAGGGTGACACAGCAAAATCTGGTGTGCTGGCAGAGTTGATGTACCAAGCAGGTGGCATCTGGGCTCTTACCTTGTACAGTACCAATCCTCATGACTTGCCATAGCAAAATTTGTCAACAATTAAATTCCTGAACACATTTCAATAACAGGTATAAACAAAGGCCACCATTCAGTCAGACCCAGTGTTACAGCACGTCCATCACGTCTACATATTGGCAGACATTGAACATGGAGATTGAACAAGCAACGTGAAAGGCCTTTAGAGTCAAATCTATGGAAATAGGAAAGTATGGTTATGATGTTCATGTGGTGAAAATAGTAGATACCCATAAAGACAAAAACAAATACTGAAATACTAGTGTGCCTTCTGTATGTTATACAGCATTCCCTAAATGATACTCCCTCAGCAAACAGCTCTTCTTCATGCCACAGAAACAAGACAGTGGCATCCGGTGGTACCTCCTAGAACAGCATGTCAGAGCCTATTATAGAATTTTCACTCAGGTTCCAATTGACATCAACGCATGACTAAGTGAATATTTGACTTAAGTAGAAGTTTGCCCCATAGACTGTATTTTTATATAGAAAAAAAACCTGAGCATTTTGAAAAAGCTTTATTGTAAAATTACGCTTGTTGTAAATCACAGTCAACACAGTACGGACAGTGGGTATGACAAGTAGACTGTACAAGAATGCAGTGAGTACATTTTTCATAGCAATAAAAACATTTTTTTTAAATGAACAAATATAATCTGCCTATGGCTGACATTATTCATGACAAATATCATTGCTGGACAGACAGTTAAAACTAATCCAAAATTCTAAATAAACAATGTAAAAATAACATGGCTATTATTTGATTTTAGTCATTTAGTAGAGGCTCTTATCCAGAGCAATTAGGGTTAAATGCCTTGCTCAAGGGCACATCGGCAGATGTTTTACTTAGTTGGCTTGGCGATTTGAACCAGCGACCTTTCGGTTAGTTGGCCAACGCTCTTAACCGCTAGGCTACCTCCCGCCCTAATAAAATCTATTCCATTTTAAATGTACAGCATGATCTAATTTTCATTTTAAAAATCCATGACTTCTCACAGTAAATAATTAAAAGTTCAAATTAATACTTGCTTTACAATCTTAAAGCTCCGGGTTACTCACATTGACTGTAAGATGACTGTAAGGTGAAAATGAATGGTGAAAAAGAGTGAATGAAAACCATTTTTGGTTTTCTTTGGCTATTGCAATTCCAGTGTAGGCTACTTTAATTAAGCCTTGGTATGTTCAACCATACACTACACTTAGTGCTTCAGTTAGAGCTATTCTGTACATTAAAAATAATTGAGAGGACATAAGGCTGACAAAGTTTTCAGTAAATATGAAGCACACAATTACTAAATTATCCCCAATAAGGTCATTTGTACATAAATATCCAGCATAAAATTTTGATATCTGAGTTTAGGTATTGAAAATAAAATCACGGTATCAAGTTTGCAACATTAGTACTATTGACATAGACGACTAGTAATTGTGTTACAGGACAGATCAGTTACGCTGGGGGATACTGAACGTCTCACACCACCAGGATCTCCCGACTCACGGCTCCATTCTGAAGAGAAAAGAAAGAGAGTTGAAACAAACAGAATGAGTTGGCCTAGTACTGTACTATAAGCATTACTGTCAGTCTAGAGACAACAAGCATACATATGAGAAAAACCTGCTAAAACATACCACCACAATTCTGGCAAAACTAGGATCTGGATATATATTTTCTTCTACTAAATATGATTATACATTTTTTTGTAACTAGCAATAAAGGGATACTTCGGGATTTTGGAGCCCTTTCTACTTCCCAAGAGTCAGAGGAACTCGCTGTAGCATCTACGAATCTGAGAGTGGAACTCTTCTCTCGTCTCTAACATATAGGCTCCCTTTTTGTGACCAGCCCCTTCACAAGTTTTCACTAGCATTAGCTTAATGACTGGAATGCTATGGGGAACAGCATGCTAGCTTTTGCTTCAAGCAAGACGCAGAGACATAAAAAGGGCATCCACGAGTTCATTGGACACTGGGGAAGTAGATCAAGGGCTTCATTGCCAAAATCCTGAAGTATCCCTTTAACTATGTTGATGAAAGTAGTTCTATGAAAGAAACAATCAATAAGGCATTATGGCAATGCAGTAAATAATGCTGTGGGCTTGAGTGGCACCCTGAATGTTCAACACCCATATTCAGAACCCTGTGATGACTGACTGACCTTGCGTAGGTTGCTCTTCTTGGAGGACGTCAAGCTCTCGTCATCGCTAATGTAGGGAGGCGGGTGAGGGGCTGGGTAGCTGTCGTCGTAGCGACGGTCGGGGTAGTTGGAAGGCGGGGACATGGGAAGTGGAGGGGGTCCGCGGGGGGCCCTGCCTCGGTCCGAGCGTTCGCTGTTGCTGTCCAGGCGCTCGCGGCTCCTCGCCCTCTGCTGCTCGCCTAGACGCTTCTTCTCCATGGCTTCCCTCAGAAAGCTATCATCGTAGGCGTCCCGCCCACCACCACGGCCGCCACCGCGCTCCCGATCACGTTCGATGTCCATCAGGTCGTCACGGCTACGGCTGCGTCTCCCCTGGAGACCACTGGCCGGGCTGCCTCCGCGGCGGCGGTCGTCAGGGGAGGGGTCGCGCCGTCTGCGGTCGTCAAAGTCACGGCCGCGGTCGTAGCCGCCGCGGCTGCTTAAGTCATCATCCGAGCTGAGGGGAGAAAAAAACCACTGGATAAACAACTGGGTCGAATCATTATCTTCTGCAGATTCGACCTTTGAGAAGTAAGGCTCATGCACTAGAAGGAGAAAGAGTGAGAGAGGCGCCAAATAAGAACCTCACCCTCTCCTTTCTCTGGCTCCTCCTCCGTCGCGGCGGTGGGGAGGGTAGTTGTCACGGGGATCCCGGGGGTCTCTGGGGTAGCGGTCTCGGCGGGCGATGTCATCTAGGTTGTCCATGGAGCGGGCCCGCCCGTGGGCCCCCATGTGGGGGGAGGGCCCACCTCCTCGCCGCGGGTAGTCGTCACGCCCCCGCTGGCCGTGTGTGGACACGCTGCTGATGGTGCTCATGGCCTCGTCCTGGTCGTACACGGTGGCGAGGGGCGGGGCCTGGGAGCGTCCACCGCCACGGCCCCGTGGGTCATCGTGTAAGGAGCTCACCTCGCTCATCCCCCCATCCACTGAGAGAGAGAGAGAGAGAGATGGGGGGGAGAAAGAGAATGGAGAAACGCACAAGACAGACAGTGAGAGAGATAAAGTGCAAGACAGAGTTAAAAAAGCCCTATCACATTAACATTACAACACATTAAAGTTGATGAAGCCAGTTGACGGCTCCGTTTGAAATGAACAAACACTTCCCCCTTTCACTTGAACAACACCCACAAAACACAACATTGAACTGATCCTAGAACAGCACTCCTACTCTGAGGCTCTCCGCAGTACTGTGCAGTTGACATGGCTGTGTTTATGTGTAGACTCACAGCGGTTGTAATTCCCAGCGGCGTCACCAGACCGGGTGGGATCCAGGTTGGCTAGCTGTCTCTCCATGTAGTAGATGGCCCGCGTTGCATTCCCATCTGGGTCCACCTGGATACGGTAGCCACTCCGAGCTGAGGAGGGAGTAAATCATGATAGATTGTGACAAGCAGGGTTGGTCTCAATTCGATTTCAAGTAAACAAAAAAACGTTGTTTGCTTCGTAAACTAAAATTCCTTTGAAAAGCAATGTGGAAAATCTGAATGGGAATATCAGTTTAATTTGTGAATTGACTGAACGCAAATGGTAATGAGCCCAAAATGCTGACATTTTTCAGCCCCCGAGATGATTCGGGAGCAGAGCTGTAGCTCTGGTTAGACTTTTGTATTATCACAAATAATCAAACAGACTAAGAATTTGCACTAAGCATTTTAACCACTCACTTTGGTCTCCTGCACCACTGTCCTGGTCATGCAGCAAAGGCACCTGGGAGCCATGTCCAACTACAAGCAGAAAACAAAAACAGAGATTATCAAAAGGTTCCTCACACCAGCATTGAAAACCACATTGCTGCGAAAATGTGCAATACTGGGATTAGCCCACAGAGGGAAAAAAAAGTTGTGCATCAAGTCCTTGCTTTTATCAAGCTAAATGTCATGTTAAAACTGGAGAGGGGCTGTAGTTACCCGAGCTGGCTCCGTCGTAGTCCCGTCCGTAGCCGTTGGGGTGTAGTGGGGGGCCGCCCATTCCCTGGGGTAAGGGCAGCATGGGTATGCCGGGCTGTTGCATGACCTCTCCGTAGGGTGGCTGGGCGTACATGCTGGGAGCGTAGAGCGTGGGGGCGTAGTTGCTGGGGATGCCTGACTTCACCGCCTTGCCTGCTTCGTACACTGAATTGAGAGGAGTGAGTTCACAGCGTTACGACACATTGACGTTGTAGTTAGGTGGCATACTGTAAATAGATATTCTGGAGGACTTTCTTCATTTGCCGGTGTGTTGTGCGTTAACTAGGCAAGTTAGTTAAGTACAAATTGTTATTTACAATGGCGGCCTACCCCGGCCAAACCCTAACGACACTGGGTTAATTGTGCGCCACTCTATGGGACTCCCAATCATGGCTGGTTGTGATACTGCCTGGAATCGAACCAGGGTCTGTAGTGACTCCTCTAGCACTGAGATGCAGTGCCTTAGACCACTGAGCCACTCGGGAGCCACAAGAAGATAAGAGTAGCAGCACATAGTGTATAAATAATATGTACATGAGAATGGCAAATGAAAGGTAAACAGTGCCAGGGTCATAAATTCACAACGTGAAACTAAATGAGAAAAAGGAGTTTGGTTGAATGGAATGGGCATACTAACGTGAAAGTGGCATCGAAGCAGGATGCTCTGTGCCAAGTAGAAAAGGGACAAGTAGGGGTGGAGGGTGGTACTTACGTGCCCGAGGGCAGCAGCATTTCTCTGGGCAGCAGGGGCAGCGGATGTAGCAGCAGCAGGTGTGGGGGCAGCACTGGCACCAACAGATTGCTATGAGGAGCAACAGCAGCAGGAAGCCAAACACTACCAGTACTACCAACAACCAGTCTGTATACAGAGAAAGAGTAGAGGGGGGGAAATTATAATTATGCATGTATAGGCAAGCTAATGTGTGTGCCATTCAGTCAAAATGAAACATCTCCTCTGCGTTCTCTGGGTGACTATCAGCGTGGTTGAATATTAATGTTTCTGTATTTACATAGCACTTGTTCATGCAGTTCTAGGTTTCCTGTGGCTCTGTTTAAACCAGAGAAGTAGAGGACTTCCATTGTTCAAAAAGCCAACTTGACAAAGCTAACATCTTCAAAAATGTGGACAAGAAAGTGACAATTTACTAGTCTATCAAGAACACTGGAGAACAGAGCCATAGTATCGAAAAATAAACATTTGTATTAGAACCTGTAGCATGGCTAGTCCAATGGTCGGTCTAGTATGCAAGGCTACAGTATGAGTAGTGTGAAAAGTCACAAGGACAAGCAGTAAACAATGGAGAATCTACACGAGAGGTTCATTTCAGACATCAGAGAAACCAGATAACACAGGTTTCGGTTTTCATTTTTTTTCAAACAATGGGTTCAGTGAGTCATTCTTGTCAGATGAGGGAGCTAGCTGCACGGGAAAGAAAAACAATACATGCCAATATACTGAAAGAGGATATATTCAACCACACATTTCCTATAAAAGTCATAGGCTGCAGTCTGACTGAAGAGTTTTTTTGCGGTTTGAGTCAACACAAAACAGACCAGAGCTATGTGCTGAGCTGCCCCATATTACAACAATGTCACAGCTTTTAGGGCTATCGTGATGTTCTGCTGAGAGTTTTGTGGTCTCGACCATGAAGGAGGGAAAAAAATGTTACAGTTGAATATAACTTTTTAACCAATGCAACCAACTAATTTTATATTTCAAAGGTTAATTATCCATTGTTTGAATTGTTGTGAGGGGACTTCACTAAAAAAAAAATTCTTTAAAGAGGTGTTTTTTGGTAGCTTTTTAGCTGTCTGTCAGTGCACATTTTGAGATGTTAAGCAATGTGGTTCCTCATTCTAAAGTTAGACCTTGAAGATGCTGTAATGTTTAAAAATAGACAACAAAGGCTTGATTCAGTACAGACAAAATCGTTGCACGAACTATCTTGATAAAAACACCAACAAGCTTGTTAAAGTCAACCAGGCTTGATCAATCAAACCAGCAAAACCGTAGTTTTGTCAGCCTTTCTCAAGGGAGGCTGCTTCTTTGACTCTATATTTTCTAACCACATTGACCACATATCGTCTCATTCAAAGCTGTGAGGTATTTGCAAGAGGGTTCAGGCCAAATGTCATTCTCCTGAAACTGAACCTAAACAGTGACCTAGTTTACTAAATAACAGGGCTCTTAGGCTAGGGTTGAGCTCTACTGGTTTTAAGGGGCAAACTGGAAAGTACCTTCCATAACCAGTAAGTCAATCTCAGGCAGGAGATCAGTGGTATTTGACTTTCTCTCTGTGAAAGAAAAAAAGCCACAATTATTTTAAAAAGCCCCAACTATCTTTCTAATTAATGACTACACTTTTGCCCTCTTGAGTCTCCCTCACAACAACTTGTCCTTCTTGGAAGTCCCTGCTAAGTGGTTCATGATTCATGAATCACTTCAAAATAGAAGTCATGGATCCTTCCGGAGAAACTTCACTCAGCCTTGGATGGGTGCCGTCTCATTTATACAGAATCCGGAGTCAAATAGCAAATTTGGAAATTGTGGAACTGCCTGAAAATTGGATTTGGATTTTCAAGATCTTTTACATTTGATTGCTACTGCTATTAGATTTTGTGTTGCTCCACATGGTGTCCAGCTAACGCAACAAATAAACCCAAGAGAACTAAGGAGAAACTAGCACAGAGAAAACAAGTGATTGTTCCTCATAGGACAGCAGTTCTGTGAGGAGCAGTAGTATAGGACTTGGTGGAAATGGAGGGGGGGTGGTGGTGGACAGGTGGAAGATGACAGCAGGTCAGGGGAGCTCTAGAAAGGGTCTGTGAGGATAGGAGCCACTCACCCAGCACTATGAGCTCAGTGTAGTCCTCGCTGTTCCCTGTCAGGTCTTGAGAAGACACCACAGAGCACACGTACACGCCGCTGTCTCCCCATGCCGTCTGGGCAAGGTTCAGGTCTGCGTCTAAAGATACAAGTAGGGTGGGTTTGAGGAGAGGACACTAGCAACAGACAAGACTCACTCTGATATAGGAGCCTTGTAATGGAAGTAACATGCAGACAGAGACAGGCACACACACCGGTGCGCTTGCCCCCCCCCACACACACACATACACATACACACACACCACATTTGAAATCACAAAAAGTCAAACTCACTGTTCAAGATGCTGACTTTTCGCCCCTGGTACTCGTCGCCCAGAGTGACAGCACTGCCCTGCTTGGAGGCCACGATGCGCACTGTCCGCATGTTGTCGGCACACTCAATGTTGGCGTTGTAGTTAGGGTTGTTCTGGGACAGGATGTTGTCAGCGCTGCTGGGGTTCAGGGCTGCCTGGATGGGGTCCCTGCAGTAGGACTTGTACCTCCAAGTGATGACAGGCGGCTGCGTGGAAGACGTCTGGAAGTTGCAGGTGAGCGTGACCGGCTGGAACAGGATGACCACGTACCTCTTGACAGGACACTGGACAGAGATGGCCATGGTGGAGCCTGGAGAGTGAATAGGAGTGTTTAAAAAGGATAGTTTATCTCAATGCAATGCAGGTAGAGATAGATATCTTCACCACCCATAACAGTGTGCAAGAAAGTGTTTGTTGTTAACTGAAGGCAGTGTACTTTTCTCGTGAGTACATTATTTGCTACATGTTCTAATTTGTAATTCAGCAGCTCTGTGAGAGTGAAGGTACTCTGGGTGTGGCAGGAAGCTTACTAGTCTGCATGTGACAGTCACAACGATATGTCATAACTAAAGACTGGTATCATAGAGAATAGATAAAATGAGTAACCAAGACCTTAAGCTGGGCATGTTCCATCAACAAAACTCTACATTTGAGTAATAGCCTAGCCCTAGATGCTGACCCCATGGTTAAGACTCAGTGAGATTATGTAATAGTTCAGCTTTGACTGAATTATTCTTTTCATAAGGGGTAAAATGGTATCAAATGTATAAGGCAGACATTGGCATTTGGCATGAACATATTAGATGTTACTTGGCTCCAACAGAAATGTCAACTTGCTAAGATTGCTTCACCGCTCTTCAATTGTCAAAAAGGTAGCATCCCTGTGGAATTCATCCCTGTGGAATTCCTGCTGGATAGACTCATCTGTTGAACTACAGTTTCATATCATATTTGGAATAGGGAGGTAGTCTGACTAGTATCGTTGATGTGATATTATCAAAATCACACCCCTTCACCTTATTCCAGGCCATGTGTGTGCACAAAACAATGTCAGGAGTCAAACATATTATGATATGATGAATACTTCATCTGAAAGTTTAAAAAAGGCTTTGACTATGATTCAGGCATTAAAATGAAAGTGTCTAGTAAACCTTAGTTTACTGTATTCTGACATGTAAATATAGATTGTTGTCCACCACTGGAGAACTGGATATCTGTGATTTAACTAATGAATCACAAATCCACTAATGATTATCTGAAAAATACATAGGACTATTATTAACGTTATACATTTTCTTTCTATAGGAAAAACACTCAATATTACTTATACGGTGGTGATTTTACAAAGCCTACACAAAACTGTATACATAGCATTTATACATGTTCAAATTAATACAGATGTAGCCATTTGGTGATCAACACCTGACAAAACAACGAACTCCAGAGATCCAAGTCACCTCTAACGATGAAAAATAAAAAATACAATTGAGCACAATGCTACTTTCCCCTACGAATTCGACATCAAAATAAGTTAATATAAACGGTTTAAAATAAGACGTTTATTAAGAAATACACAAATCAGCAACGAACTTATTGATTAAATTGTGCCCTGACCCTCCCTTCTCGAAAAACATAGCATTTCCTCTCCCTACCTGTTGCCATAAGGACGGTCACGACGAAAATCAGGAACATCTTTCGATCCGAAGTGAGTATATTTTAGAGAAGTCTCGATTTAAAAACCTTAATGTAAAAACCATGTATAGTACTTAATTAATTCAAGGCCTGCATAAATGCCATTAGAAACCTTGTAGAACCCCAAGCATGTATTGTTTTTTTTTCTTAACTAGGTAGGCCTTCCGACATTTTGTCTCACGGCGTAGGTATGCGAGTAGGAGGCGGACCAGACAGGTGAGATTGCCAAGCCTCTGGCACAATGGGGGGGACGGGACTTTTGATGCGAATCCTAGGGCGAGCCATTGGAAATTAATATTAGTTTCCAATGGCCAGCCCTAGGATTTGAATGTTAAATATGTTGGAATTTAAAAAAAACAAAGTTTTTATTACAGTTTATTTAGTTTATCGCACTCTGCATTGATAATCTACATTTGAACGTGACCTGGGATACACCCATTCCACCTCAAACTACCGGTAGCGATAGTTGGTATGGCCTAGCTCGAAACTAGTTTTTTTTTTGTTTTGCCTGTATGCTAAGCAGCAGCGAACTTTCGTTTTACACAGTTTTCACTCTGAATATCCTTAGCGATGGTATCTTACACGTTTCACATTTGTTTTGATACCGAGGTAAAGACAGTTTCAGGTTTCGATAATCGCGCTTTCAAACCACTTGAGCCACACTCCAGATAAGTGTCATGATGTTGGAAAAATTGCACACACAACATTGCAGAGGTCTTATTTTCACGATTTGGACATTATTAATTTGCTTTGCAAAGCTAATAAACATGTGGAAATGTGAGCACCATTTTCTATTCCAAATTATAATTATGTTGGCATGTGACCACTTGAACTCAAACGAGGTTCAGAATGTACACTCAGTGGGCCTACACATTGCACACCCTTTAGTTTGTCTATTTTCATCTCACACGGTTTTACATAAATTTTTCAAACTTTTATTATTTCAACAGCTCCTTGGTCATGTGACCTACTGGACTCAAACAAGGTGCAGAATGTCTACTGGCTACCCTTCTATCTTACACACCCTTTAGTTTGTCCATTTTCATCTCAAGATTTTACATGAATTTCTCAAACATTCACATTTCAATAGCTCCTTGGTCATGTGACCTGACTTTAAACACAATTCAAAATGTACAGTCGTGGCCAAAAGTTGAGAATGACATAAATATACATTTTTCAAGTTTGCTGCAGTCTTTAGATATTTTTGTCAGACGTTACTATGGAATGCTGAAGTATAATTACACGCATTCCATAAGTGTCAAAGGCTTTTATTAACAATAACATGAGGTTGATGCCAAGAGTCAATATTTGCAGTGTTGACCCTTTTCCAATACCTCTGCAATCTGCCCTGGCATGCTGTCAATTAAGTTCTGGGCCACATCCTGACTGATGGCAGCCCATTCTTGCAAAATCAGTGCTTGGAGTTTGTCAGAATTTGTAGGTTTTTGTTTGTCCACCTGCCTCTTGAGGATTGACCACAAGTTCTCAATGGGATTAAGGTCTGTGGAGTTTCCTGGCCATGGACCCAAAATATAGATGTTTTGTTCCCCAAGCCACTTAGTTTTGCCTTATGGCAAGGTGCTCTATCATGCTGGAAAAGGCATTGTTCGTCACCAAACTGCGCCTGGATTGTTGGGAGAAGTTGCTCTCGGAGGATGTGTTGCTACCATTCTTTATTCATGGCTGTGTTCTTAGGCAACATTGTGAGTGAGCCCACTCCCTTGGCTGAGAAGCAACCCCACACATAAATGGTCTCCGGATGCTTTTCTGTTGGCATGACACAGGACTGATGGTAGCGCTCACCTTGTCTTCTCCGGACAAGCTTTTTTCCGGATGCCCCAAACAATCGGAAAGGGGATTCAGAGAAAATTACTTTACCCCAGTCCAGCAGTCCAATCCCTGTACCTTTTGCATAATATCAGTATGTCCCTGATGTTTTTCCTGGAGAGAAGTGGCTTCTTTGCTGCCCTTCTTGACACCACACCATCCTCAAAGTCTTCACCTCACTGTGTGTGCAGATGCACTCACACCTGGCTGCTGCCACTCCTGAGCAAGCTCTGTACTGCTGGTGCACCAATCCTGCAGCTGAATCAACTTTAGGAGACGGTCCTGGCTCTTGCTGAACAGTGAAAATATTTTGGGGGGATTCCGTTCATTTGCATGGCAAAGAGGGACTTTGCAATTAATTGCAATTCATCTGATCACTCTTCATAATATTCTGGAGTATATGCAATTGCCATCATACAAACAGGCAGCAGACTTCGTGAAAATTAATATTTGTGTCATTCTCAACTTTTGGCCACGACAGTGCACTCAGTGGGCCTGCACATGCTTTAGTTTGTCCATCTTCATTTCATGAAATTTTACATGAATTTTCAATGTTTTTCCATGATACTAATTTCAATAGCTCCTTGGTCATGTGACCTACTGACCTCAAACAAGATTCAGAATGTCCACTAACTATCCTTTTATATTGCACACCCTTTAGCTTGTCCAATTTCATCTCGCTTTTTTTTAACATGAATTAGCCTGCTCTGCCCTTCTGAAGGACAGTGTCACTCATACACCTATTCACTTGGGCCTTCTCCCTGGGGAATTCCTGATCTCCAGGGAGGCCCCCATTGACCTGGTGACCTCTGACTCCTGGCCTCTCGGCCTACACTCCCTGCCTACCCTCTCCCTGGACCTGAGTGTACAGCTGACTCCCTGGAACTACAGATCTCCAGGCCTCTACACCTACTCTCCCTACCCGGTCAACACCCCTCTCCCTTGGCCTTAGAGTATAGCTTACTCCCTGGAATTACTAAAATGTCTATAGTCCCGCTGTCAGGAACCACGTGCACCTGGTAACCTGAAACAAGCTTTGTTCACCTGGTGACCCGCCCGCTTTTATCCGCTCAGAGACAAAGTCCCCAACCCAACCTCCACAGCCTGAGTGCTGCCCCCATTCACTGAATCTGGCCGCCCCTGCTCGGACTCTGAGTGCCCCCTGCCTTGGGGGAGGCCTCCTCGTGCACCTGGTGACCATTTGTCTTCCACAGCGAGTCCTAACCTGACTCACAGTCCCATCAGAGGATGGGCATGGGCGGATGGGCGACCACAACCTAGCCCCCTACCTATCCAGAGCCAAATGTCTTATGCCTTCGACCCACCTGCCTGGGCTCTCTCACACTCTCTGAGTCTGGCCCCTGGTCTTTCTGCGTTCACCTAGTAACCCGTAAGTAAAGGAGGAGGATGGTGGAGCAAGACACCCTCCGTCCCCGACAAAAGCTTGGATCGAGGGCTGACTTTCAATAGATTGCAGCGAGTGAGTGAGCTGCTCTGCTGCGTATGAAACCCTGACCCGGAATCAGATTGTCTACGAGTGATTTAGCACCAGGTTCCCCACAAACATGCGGTGTGCATCAGGAGAGGGGCGACAACTTATCCGTCCGCACCCCAACCCCGTCACGGACGGCTCTACTCACCTTCCAAAAGAGGCAGGTTATTCCGGGCCAACCAAAGATCCGCTGTGCTATGGTATTGTTACATTTAAGGGGATTCTGACTTCGAGGCATTCAGTCATAATCCCACAGATGGTAGCTTCGCACCATAGGCTTCTCAGCCAAGCAAATACACCAAATATCATTAGTCACGCCCTGTGGTATCATCAGAGACATTTTCTGTCTTACAAACTGGACATCAGTTGCCGCTACTAACCTTCAGCGGACTTTAACTGTGTTTTTACAGCCAATCGACATCAAGTGCCAGTGCAATACTTATAGGCTTGAGAACCAAATACCCATTGCAGTATCTAGCGGCACTACCCACATCAGATGTAGGCCTCCCTCCCCAGACAAGCTGGAGATGCCTCTCCCCACTTCGTAGGGCATGAGCCAGATCCATGAAATGCACTATCACTGCGGGGCCAATGGGTTTAGTCTCTGCCTCAAATCAAATAGTGAGCATAGAGGAGACCTCCCCACCTTCATTGTGTGGGGCCGGCGAGCACTGTAGCTGAGGAGTTCCACGAGAAGGGCCGCCAACTGCTGGACCCCCCCCCCCAAAAAAAAGGTCCGCCTTCGGCCCTCCGACGGACGCCACCCCGACGAACCCCCGCATGCAGCCCCTTGCGAGACCACGCACGAGAGACTGCGAGATGGGCCGCACAACGAACTTCTAATAGTGTTGAGCGGAGGGCGACAGAGCAACTGCTCCCCCAGACGCAGATCGAGCCCAGCCCCGCTTCGCACCCCCGACCGACCCAGCCCTTAGAGCCAATTCTTATCCCGGATCTTTTTTGCCAACTTCCCTTACCTACATTGTTATAACATGCCAGAGGCTGTTTACCTTGGAGACCTGCTGCGAATATGGGTACGGCCCAGTGTGAGATTTACACCATCTCCCCTGGATTTTCAAGGGCCAGGGAGAGCTCACCGGATGCAGCCAAAACCACAAGGCTTTCCAGGGCTTGGACCCCTCTCTCAGGGCGAACCAATTCCAGGGCGCGATGCCCTTCACAAAGAAAAGAGTACCCTCCCCGGGGCTCCCGCCAGCCTCTCCGGGATCGGTCGCGTTACTGCACTGGATGTCTCGCTATTTAAATTATTTAAACTAGTACAAGATGTAAATCAACAACAAAAAGTGTGTGCAATGTGTGTCTATGCCATTCGGTTAGCTACAACTAGTTTTAGGAGTAATGGTTAAAGAGCTATTGAAATCTGATAAATTAGATTTGTCACTATGTTGACGGCCCCTAACTGCTGTTTGTGAACGTATGGAAAACTACAGACAAATATCCGTTGAATATCCAACCTGAATCTGGCTTTACCTCGGTTGTTTTGATTGGGATTCCTCAATCCCCTTCATACAGATGCTTACCCATGAAGTACATTTTTAGTTTAGCTGGTTCGGCTTTTTCACATCACTATCACATATGAAAGATAAGAGGTCCCTTTCAATGCAATGAACATAATAATAATGTAATCCAGATGCATAACATAGGAGACAATTTATTCTGGTTTCACACTATGAGGTTTTCTCAGTAGGCCTGGCTACATAGATGGTGACAAAATATTGGCAGTCCAATAATTTTGTTTTACTTTTGTCAGATTTGATTCAATAGTAAATCAATTCACAACCTTCCACATAAGGTGCATATGCCTACTGTAATATAGTTGTGGTTAGAAAGCAGACACCTCAACAAATGAATGTCACTATACATGTATGTCTCAGGGTGTAAAGCAACAGGTTATTTTCTATCTGGGTTGATCATGCAGTGTGAAGCAGAGACCGAACACAAAGGACAGCAGATTTATTGTGGAAGACGGAATTCACCTGGGTGAAAATGGCTCCCGGCTGTTGTCATCAAACATTGGGAACGTTGTTGGTCAACTAAATAGACATGAGGACAATATTAGCATTACATGTAAGTCAGTTTTTACCATCTCCTCATTGGTCACTGTGAGAGTTCCACATGTTGTCTGAAAGTGGTGACATGCCAAATGGTGCTAACTGGAGAAATGTCATTGCTATTCCTGCTTTGTTTTCCTAACAGGTATAATCCAATCTTTGAGTATCTTGTTCTGAAATCTCAAATCCATATGATTTTAAATGCAGAAAAAGTTTGACATTTTTACATGTCAATATTTGTAGTTTATTACCTAAAATTGATAATGTCAAGATCTGGGCCTCACAGGCAGACCCTGATATTTTTATTGTATCTGAGACCTGGTTAACTGATAGAACCCTGGACTCTGATGTTGCTACGGATGGTTACAATGTGTTCAGGGCTAGTAGGAAAGGCAAAGGTGGTGGTGTTGCTATTTACACAAAGAATCCTTCTGTGTCTGTTAAAGGCTACTTCCCGTCCTAAACTATTTGAATTGTTGGCTTTAAGTCTTCAGTTGTACAAACTCTCAAGAATAACAGCTATCGGAATCTATCGTCCACCTTCTGCCAAGAAGTGTGTACTAAACGAACTCACTGATTAAATTGCCATTTTCATTACCCCAGAGGTGTCGATCGCTGGAGATTTTAATCTTGCATGGTGAACGCAGGATGCGGATTGTCTAAATGATTTTTGTTCTAATCTAAATTTGACTCAGCTAATTACAAAGCCCACACGTCCAAACTTAAAGGACCCTACAAAGTCGACATTGACCTCATTTACAAATACTCCAGAGAAATATGCTGGGAGTGAGGTATTTGCTTTGGATATTAGTGACCACTGTCCCATTGCATGTGTCAGGGATATATGGATGCTTCAATCCAAACCTTGTTTTATCAACAAGATACATTTCAATGAGCAGGACTTTTATTTTTGACCTTTTATTTTGGTGACTTTGATTGTATTGCATCTATACCTGACCCAGACTTGGCTCTGAACCACTTCTCAAATGTTTTCAATTGTATTATAGATAAACATGCTCCCTTTAAAAAATGTGAATACAAAATCGATCTTGCCCTTGGTTCAGTCCAGAGCTATCTTAAGTTCTATAAAACAGAGATGCTGCCTAGGCCAAAGCTAGATTCACAAACTCGGGCCCAGACTTGCAGTTGAGAAATCTGTGTAAAATTAGTTTTTAAAAATAAATAAAATAAAAAGAAGCAAAAGTGTATTAACATAATAATCAGATATCTGAATGTACAGGGAACCAAGCTCCATTTTGGAAAGCTGTTAATTCACTGAAGGGTTGTGCCGTGGCGGAGATCTTTGCGGGCTATACTCAGCTTTGTCTCAGGATGGTAAGTTGGTGGTTGAAGATATCCCTCCAGTGGTGTGGGGGCTGTGCTTTGGCAAAGTGGGTGGGGTTATATCCTTCCTGTTTGGCCCTGTCCGGGGGTGTCCTCGGGTGGGGCCACAGTGTCTCCTGACCCCTCCTGTCTCAGCCTCCAGTATTTATGCTGCAGTAGTTTATGTGTCGGGGGCTGGGGTCAGTTTGTTATATCTGGAGTACTTCTCCTGTCCAATTCGGTGTCCTGTGTGAATCTAAGTGTGCGTTCTCTAATTCTCTCCTTCTCTCTCTCGGAGGACCTGAGCCCTAGGACCATGCCCCAGGACTACCTGACATGATGACTCCTTGCTGTCCCCAGTCCACCTGGCCGTGCTGCTGCTCCAGTTTCAACTGACCTGAGCCCTAGGACCATGCCCCAGGACTACTTGACATGATGACTCCTTGCTGTCCCCAGTCCACCTGGCCGTGCTGCTGCTCCAGTTTCAACTGTTCTGCCTTATTATTATTCGACCATGCTGGTCATTTATGAACATTTGAACATCTTGGCCATGTTCTGTTATAATCTCTACCCGGCACAGCCAGAAGAGGACTGGCCACCCCACATAGCCTGGTTCCTCTCTAGGTTTCTTCCTAGGTTTTGGCTTTTCTAGGGAGTTTTTCCTAGCCACCGTGCTTCTACACCTGCATTGCTTGCTGTTTGGGGTTTTAGGCTGGGTTTCTGTACAGCACTTTGAGATATCAGCTGATGTACGAAGGGCTATATAAATAAATTTGATTTGATTTGATATCTCCTCTTCTCTCCCCAATAAATGAATTTAGATTCTGTCCCTATTACTGACAAAATTGATATCATTAATGCATTTAATCACAGTTTTATCTCTGCAGGCTTTATATTTGAATGTATTTTCAAGCCAGCTCTTGAAAAGAGTAGTTTGGATGTAGATGGTGAAAGTTTATTGAATGATACTGAAAATGCTAGTCAGGAGTTCTCGTTTCGGAAATTCACTGATAAAGAAGTCCTAGATGCTTTGTTAACATTAGACCCCCAAAATATCCACAGGGGCTGATCATTTGGAGCCTGGTCTGCTTAAGTGTGCAGCACCCCTTATTGCTGACTCAGTAGACCACATTTTTAATTTAACATTGTTATCAGGAAGTGATCCAAAAGCTTGTAAATCTGCATATGTGCTGACACTCCATAATGGTGGGGACACACAAGATCTTGACAACTATTGCCCCACTTCAAGACTCATTGTTTAGCTAAAATTCTCGAATCCTTGGTTCATGTACAACTTTGTTCCTTTTTATCTGATAATTGTATTAATATAAACCAATCTGGGTTTAGGCCTGGGCATAGTACTACCACAGCAACCACGCTAGTTGTTAATGATCTTGTCAGATGTCTTCGATGCTAAAAAAAGCTGTGCTGCCTTGTTTATTGATCTGTCAAAGACAGTCGACACTGTTGATCATTCTGTTTTGCTGAAGAAATTATCAAGAGTAGGCCTGGGATATAGAGACTGTTTACGGTTTTAGAATTATCTTAGTGACAGAACTCAGGCCATCTTGATCGATGGGGTTAAATCAGAATTTCTTGATTCAAAAACATGTTCCTCAGGGTTTGATTTTGGGTCCATTATTGTTAACTTTGTATATTAATTAATAGGAAACACTTAATTATTTTAACATTCATCTCCATGCAGATGACACACCTCAGTGCAGCAGGCCATTCGTGAACTTCAACATGACTTTGATTCAATTCAGAAATCACTTACAGATCTTAAATTAGTGTTAAATACAAGTAAAACCAAGCTCATGCAGTTCTCTAGGTCACGAAATGTTAACCCTAAGGACCTGCATATGTGCGCTATAAATGGAGCACAAATTGAGCTTGTTTCTCAATATAAGTACCTGGGTGTCTGGATTGATGACAAGTTATCCTTTGTAATGCATTGTAAAAAATCTGACTAAGAAGCTAAGATCCAAGATTGTTCTTTTTATATCGAAATAAATCATGCCTTAGTATTAAAAATAGGAGAAGGATTGTTCAAACAACACCTCTCCCTGTATTGGATTTTAGTGAAATTGTTTACATGCATGCGGCAACCTCTGTTTTAAAACCCTTCCGCAATACATTTTATCACAGGGGACAATATTAGGACTCATTGTAGTCTGTATAAAATGTGTGATGGACCTCTCTGTCTGTAAGAAGAGCTCTGCATTCTCTTTTAGTTATTTACCAAGTAATCTTACAGAAACTCCCTCCGTATATAACTTCATTAATTAAGATAAGAATCATAAGTTACCAAACCCGTTCACAGGAATGGACAGCACTACAGATCCCTTCAGTCTCCACAGATCTGGGAAAATCGTGTTTGGTTTTTGCCCCTAATTTGTGGACCAATAGAAAGAGTTCACTGCAGCTCGATGTGATGGTGCCACTCAGGCAGTTTTAAATTATTGATTGAGGACCTCTATGTAGTTAAATGTGATTGTTTTTATTAAATGTTTATTTTTGTTAATTGTGTGCTGAATTATATTGTTTTAATATTCTGTTTTTATTGTAATGTGTACAGGGCTCTCTTGTAAAAGAGATTTTAATCTCAATGTGACTCCCTGTTAAAATAAAGGTTAAATTTAAAAAAAGACAAGCATGGTTTTATCCACAAAAACTGTTCCAGAATATTCTCTTATTCTTTTGTGATTTCTTTACTATTCTTCTTATCAATCACTGTTTACTTTTAAAAAACATAGTTAAAATTGGAAAAACAAAGAACCGGAAAGCAGTGCAGCACAAAAGGCAGGCGACGGTCTTTAGAATTATTACCATTACAGCTCTCAAACTTTATTAGCCATGTGCTCCCATCAAACAGGATCCACCATGCCTCTCGACTGCATCTCTCCCTGTGGTCAGCTGTCTAGAACTACAAATGACAGGGTTTAAAATGCACCGAGCTCAATTTACATGATCACTTTATTCTTCATTCAGCATCATTCTTAAAATAGTGGTGATCCTAACTGACCTAAGACAGGGAATTTTTACTAGGATTAAATGTCAGGAATTGTGAAAAACTGAGTTTAAATGTATTTGGATAAGGTGTAGGTCAACTTCCGACTATGGAAAACATATAGGAAAGAAAATGTTTCTAAAGGCATGCACTGTCATTGTAACCTTTTACCCCTTATAGAAGTGTCCAGCACAAACGATACAATTGTAGTTTCTACTAGTGTTAACAACTCATAAGACATGTTTGTTTGAAAATGTAGAATGCTTCACTGTTCCTCTCCCAAATGCTCCACTGCATGTTCCTCATACTTTTGTCTACAGAGCTTCAGGCCTATAGAAAGAAATTAAAATGGATCAAAACCCTTACTTAGGCCAATAAGAATAAACGTGTGTTGTTAATAGCTGTCTTACCCATCACCTGAGGGGTGGGGGACAAATTTAACCAAACCTACCTCCTTTCTTGACGATCGCTGTAAAAACACAAAAGGGGAGAGAGAAAATAACATTTGAGCCATAAGTTTAGCAATTTTATTGGTTGTTGCTGTTTTAATAAATACATTAGTATTTTATTGTATAGAATGTTGTGGTTGGATTATGATATAAAATAGAGAATAGCCTTCCTAATTATAACTATCATTTCATCTGTTTTAAAGAGGTCATAAAATCTGGATAAGAGGACCCTTTAAACTTTTAATCTTAAATTGTGTACATACCGTTCAATCTTGCGATAATAGAAATAGATTGACACTGACACGATGCCAATCCCAGCACAGCAGACCACTATGGATAAACAAACTCCAGGTTGTTTTAGGTTGCTTATTTTTTTGCTGTCTTTCAAAGAATTTGTAAAAATCCAAATAACTTCACAGATCTTCATTGTAAGGGGTTTAAACACAGTTTCCCATGCTTGTTCAATGAACCATACACAATTAATGAACCTGTGGAACGGTCATTATGACAGCTTACAGACGGTAGGCAATTAGGACACTGAAGAGGCCTTTCTACTGACTGAAAAACACCAAAAGAATGATGCCCAGGTTCCCTGCTCATCTGTATGAATGTGCCTTAGGCATGCTGCAAGGAGGCATAAGGACTGCAGATGTGGCCAGGGCAATAAATTGCAATGTCTGTACTGTGAGATGGAAAAGACAGCACTTCAGGGAGACCGGATGGACAGCTGATCATCCTCGCAGTGGCAGACCACGTGTAACAACACCTGCACAGGATCGGTACATCTGAACATCACACCTGCAGGACAGGTACAGGGTGGCGGCAACAACTGCCCGAGTTACACCAGGAACGCACAATCCCTCCATCAGTGCTCAGACTGTCCACAATAGGCTGAGAGAAGCTGGACTGAGGGCTTGTAGGCCTGTTTGTAAGGCAGGTCCTCACCAGATATTACCGACAACGTCGCTCACCTATGGGCACAAACCCACCGTCGCTGGACCAGACAGGACTGGCAAAATGTGCTCTTCACTGACAAGTCGTGGTTTTGTAAAACCAGAGGTGATGGTCGGATTTGCGTTTATCATCAAAAGAATGAGCGTTACACTGAGGCCTGTACTCTGGAGCGGGATCGATTTGGAGGTGGATGGTCCGTCATGGTCTGGGGCGGTGTGTCACAGCATCATCGGACTGCGCTTGTTGTCATTGCAGGCAATCTCAACACTGTGTTACAGGGAAGACATCCTCCTCCCTCATGTGGTACCCTTCCCACAGGCTCATCCTGACATGACCCTCCAGCATGAAATGTCACCAGCCATACTGTGCGTGATTTCCTGAGATTTCCTGAAAGACAGGAATGTCAGTGTTCTGCCATGGGCAGCGAAGAGCCCGGATCTCAATCCCATTGAGCACGTCTGGGACCCGTTAGATCGGAGGGTGAGGGCTAGGGCCATTCCCCCCCAGAAATGTCTGGGAACTGGCAGGTGCCTTGGTGGAAGAGTGGGGTAACATCTCACAGCAAGAACTGGCAAATCTGGTGCAGTCCATCGGAGGAGATGCACTGCAGTACTTAATGCAGCGGGTGGCCACACCGGATAATGACTGTTACTTATGATTTTGACCCCCCCCCCCCCCCTTTGTTCAGGGACACATTATTCCATTTCTGTTAGTCACATGTCTGTGGAACTTGATCAGTTTGTCTCAGTTGTTGAATCTTATGTTCAAACAAATATTTAGACATAAACAACACCAAAAGTATATTTTAAAAAAACACTACTGGTACATGGATACATACCAATAACGGCAATTCCACCAGGGTTGAGGGTACCAGATATATCACCAGGGATAAGGTCTTAGGGGATACAAAATCATATTTGATTTAGAAATATGGTATTGATCTTTATAGGTGAATATCACTTTCTATTTTCTAACACCAATGTTTTAAGATGTTTACCTGTTACACGATCAGTCTTCATGGCTGGGCAGTCTGTCATTAAAACAGTTCATGATTATAAACATCAATCGAGGGAAGGGCATTTAAATTACTAATTTCTAGAATAACAAATCACATTTTAAAAAACAAAAGACAATATGCAACTGTGAAGATACATTTCCCATCCTGACAGTTGAATAGTGTTATATCAAAACCTGTTTTGTCACATTTGCTTTTTTAAAACTTTTTTTTTTTTTTCACCTTTATTTAACCAGGTGGGCTAGTTGAGAACAAGTTCTCATTTGCAACTGCGACCTGGCCAAGATAAAGCATAGCAGTGTGAACAGACAACACAGAGTTACACATGGACTAAACAATTAACAAGTCAATAACACAGTAGAAAAAAAAGGGGAGTTTATATACATTGTGTGCAAAAGGCATGAGGAGGTAGGTGAATAATTACAATTTTGCAGATTAACACTGGAGTGATAAATGATCAGATGGTCATGTACAGGTAGAGATATTGGTGAGCAACAGAGCAGAAAAGTAAATAAATAAAAACAGTATGGGGATGAGGTAGGTGAAAATGGGTGGGCTATTTACCAATAGACTATGTACAGCTGCAGCGATCGGTTAGCTGCTCAGATAGCAGATGTTTGAATTTGGTGAGGGAGATAAAAGTCTCCAACTTCAGGGATTTTTGCAATTCGTTCCAGTCACAGGCAGCAGAGTACTGGAACGAAAGGCGGCCAAATGAGGTGTTGGCTTTAGGGATGATCAGTGAGATACACCTGCTGGAGCGCGTGCTACGGATGGGTGTTGCCATCGTGACCAATGAACTGAGATAAGACGGAACTTTACCTAGCATGGACTTGTAGATGACCTGGAGCCAGTGGGTCTGGCGACGAATATGTAGCGAGGGCCAGCCGACTAGAGCATACAAGTCGCAGTGGTGGGTGGTATAAGGTGCTTTAGTGACAAAACGGATGGCACTGTGGTAAACTGCATCCAGTTTGCTGAGTAGAGTGTTGGAAGCAATTTTGTAGATGACATCGCCGAAGTCAAGGATCGGTAGGATAGTCAGTTTTACTAGGGTAAGTTTGGCGGCGTGGGTGAAGGAGGCTTTGTTGCGGAATAGAAAGCCGACTCTTGATTTGATTTTCGATTGGAGATGTTTGATATGAGTCTGGAAGGAGAGTTTACAGTCTAGCCAGACACCTAGGTACTTATAGATGTCCACATATTCAAGGTCGGAACCATCCAGGGTGGTGAAGCTCGATGCTTTAATTCACTATTGAGTACGATTTTTAGCCATATGTTATACTTACCAACCATAAAGATGTTTTTCAATCGGATGCCATCAACCTCCCAGTCGAGCGGCCCAGCTGCTTCCCAGCTGTCTGAGCAAAAGAGGGTTGTATCTCTGATATCAGCAAGACACAAAACACACCTCCGACTCTGAGGAGGTGGTGCAGAGGTGGTGGAACAACTTGTGAGGTTTTCGATGGGGTTACTTCTCTGATACACTATGGTGTCATTCGATCCATATATTGTCTGCACTTTTGCACATCCGTCGTCATTGCAGGCTGAACAGCTTCCTGAGGTAACACGAAAAGGAGGCATGGATGAACACAAAGGCAGCAAGTAGGAACATTAAAATGAACACATTTGGAATATTATGTTTTCCTCAGAAGGTTGACCATATAGATGGATTTAACTTTAAAAATCTCCATTACATTTTTATTGATGGATTTGAAAATAATAATAAAATGCCACACAACAAAAAATCTGTGGTTGTTTAAAGCAGTACATATCTCATACAGGGTGGGAAAGAGACATAGGGAGAGGGTGAAACAGAGGGAGTGAGATAATGACACTACTAGTTTCAACTGATCACACAGCCTCACTTACAGGAGTGTTCCTGAGAGCGAGTGTTCCACTTCCTGCATGTGTGTCAGTCAAGTTGAGCTCATTACATGACTGGCTGCTCTATCAATCTAAACACACATCAGAATGTATAGAGTTTTACATTGCAAAAAATAATCTCAACGTTTAAAGAGCAAACAGATAAAAAGGCAGAGCTCACCATCAGAGTCTTGAATTAGTGCGGTGATGATTAAGAACTGAAGAAACACTGGAAACACAGGACATTATGGTTATTTTGTTTGTTTTCATTGTAACAATCACCAAAAAGCACCTATTTTGTTCAACGTTATTGATTCCAACACTAGCTGGAATAGAACATGAATGGATTGAAAAAGTATCAGAAGTACTGCAAACATAGTGTACTGTTTGACAGAGCGATAGACTGTTACATCAACGTGAAAGAGGATGATGGCATTGGTGTTTCTCTACAAGTAGGGTGAGTCAACATGTCTTTTTCTACTTGCACGAGCACACAGAAATCCGAACCATGGACAGCCACACGATATTTAGCTCACGTTAATTGGACTAAGTTGTTTTTGATATTTTAGTTGACACTGTATTAGACTAAGCATAGGTGTTTTGATAAGGTTGAAGTTGAAATGGTGCTGGAATAGTGGATGCAGCTCCTGTTTTCTTCGACTTGTAACTCTCCGTGGTTCTAAATCAATAGTTTAGTGGTTAGACAATTTCTGAAACATTAACTTGCTTGACCATGCTCTAGATCATGTAACTGTTATATGCAATATGCTTGCTTTGTGGACTTCCCCGGACAGAGGTTGCTCTCTGGTCTTGTGATGAAACAAAGGTGTGTTTGAATTTTTTTCTGCCACTGTCTTCTTATTGTCTCGGCCTTAGGCCTATATATCACAGTCGCAAGGCATATGAACTAACAGGTTATAGAGTAAACAACGCATGGCTTGGCTTCCCCAGTGATTTTTACTCTCGCACCGCAACTGCAAACACCTAACAATGCAAGTGAAAGGAAAAATACATACCAGTATATGTCACATGCTCCATCCCAGCCCCTCTTCTGTAAAAGGTCATTTTAATTTGTTGACGAGCTGCAAGTTCACTCACACACTGGGTAACAGGAAGTCGCTGGGTAAGGGGAAGTGGGAGGCCTTTCAACTCCTGACTTTGAGCCACGGTTAATTTAAGATTTGGGGCCTCTTCATCTCTTCTGTAGGTAGCAATGTTCCATTTTGCACCTCACTTGTACCCCGTTACACCATCCATTGTTGCTGGGCCTTTCTTTGGAACCAGAGCTCGATCCAGAGTATGATGGTCGGGGATGGACTGCCTCAGCATCTTTTCCAGAGTTGGTCTCTGGTTCAAAGGCAGATATGGATTTGCTGGGTGCTGCTATCACCCCCATTTCGTATTGGTGATCCCCTTGAGGACTCATACATTTTCTTCACCACTGTAGAGACACAACCTGGGCGGGTAGATCTCTGGTCAGTCCCATGAGTGTAGAAATCATCCACTTGACCATTTTTCTTAACATGACCAGAGATAACTCGATGATCCTCAGGGCTTTCAGACACTTCGCACGGGTAGATTAGCACAAGTAACAGGCACTCCTGGTGTCCTGTAGCTGTTGAGTCCTTTTGTTCTCTCTGTTTTGCTAGGGATAGGCCTTACAAAACAGTCACTCTCAGCTTGATGTGATGTTTTCTCAGGGTAATGATCAGTCCAGATGCTGTGCTGCATATCTGCTGAGAAGCTATAATAGAAAGACATGTAATCAATGTATCATCTGGGTCCACCTGCCATGGTCAATGCCAATCCGTGATCTAAGCAAACATGTGCACACACAGACAAGTTATTTGTAGACTTACCCACTTTCCTGAGCATGCTGCAATGATCCACCTGTGGGGTAAATAAAAACAGTAATTATGTATCATTATCGTCACGTTGGGAAAACGTAAATAGGGGCCTGGGGAATATGATGTTGGCATAGTTAAATTCATCAGCAGTTAAATGCTTACACATTAATAATCTACTGCCAAATAATGCCAAGAAAAATAAAACGCTACGTTTTTGTAGAGTATGAGTTGCGTTATGGACCTTGTGATGTCTGAGGACAGGTCTTTTTTCTTTACTAGGCTACTAACTATTGGAATTGTAAATGGCATGTCACACGTTATTGGAGTTACACGCGCCTTGTCTAAACATGTAAAAAAAATAAACAGGTCAAGAGAAATAGCATAGGCTAATAGAAATACAAAAGTCCTATAATATCTTATATTTGTCCAATTACACACACTAAATAGGATAACGATTAAGCTGAATTAACCATTAATCTTCAAAAATGTGATAATCATAAATGATGTCGATGATTCACCTGGCAAAATTGAAGTCGTATTAAAACTACGAGTTTAAGGCAGGCAAAACCATTTTATTTAGTACTACCCCACGAAATACAGGCTATTCTGCACGGGCTACAGACATTTTTTTTAGGCTATGCTTTATCAAACTATTCATCATTTATTCAAGATTTCGCTTAGCTACCAAATGGTTTCGGCATGGAATATCTCCAATATTGGATTCCGTAATTGATTTATCTAGCAGGCTATTTACTTTTTTCAGGCTTTCTGGGAGCCCCAGGCTATACCATTTATTGATACAGCATAATTAGCATAACAGCATTCATTGCAATTCTGACTGTCATCCAAGTTCATAGACATTGTTTTAAGAAAGACACATTTTAAACGTGTTATTTTATGACCTCGGCTTACACAAGCTGGAATAGAACATGAATGAATTGAAAAAGTATCATAAGTACTGCAAACAGTGTACTGTTTGACAGAGTGATAGACTGTTTCATCAACGTGAAAGAGAGGATGATGGCATTGGTGTTTATTTGTTTTTTTGGGCTAGAACCACGGAGTTACCACAAGTCGCGAAGAAAACAGGCGCTGCCTCCACTATTCCGGTCTCATCAAATCACCTTTGCTTAGTCTAATACAGTGACAACTAAAATATATCAAAATAATTTAGTCCAATTAACCTGTGTTAAATATCATGTGGCTGTCAATGGTTCAAATTTATGTGTGCTCGTGCAAGTACAAAAAATACATGTTGACTCACCCTACTTGTAGTCAAGTAGGGTGAGTCAACATGTCTTTTTCTACTTATCTTACAGTTTTCACCTTTCCTCCGTGACCGTATTATCGGAGAACAATTATCGGCTTCTGCGCGCAACATGTCTACAAAGTTCGGAAATAGCTTAGCAGGCCTTACTCAGCCCAACCGGTACCGGTAAAAAAAAAAACTCCGGCACCGTATAGGCTATTCCGAGCACAATAATGAACATTCAAATCATACAAGTTAAGTTAGATGATATATTTGAATGTAGACTTACTCAGCTTTGTGATAATAATAAGCATTGTCGCGAAGTTTGAGGTGAGCCCAGTACGTGTCGGGTGTAGCCTACAGTATGCTTTAACTGACTTTCAAGAAAATACACATGCTGGACTGGATAGTACCGGTATGATCCTTATATAAAGAGTAATTGAAATTTGAGAAACATCTCCGCCTGGTGTTTCAAATGGGCATAATAGGCCTATTCATATTAGCCTAAAAATAAAGTTGTATTACATATAGAAAACCGGTTCTAAATGGCTCTTCTTCGGGGGCAAGGGTTCCTTCTCTTTGGAATAAAGGCTTCTAAACTTTGTTGGGTGAAAAGGTTCTACTTGGAACCATAAAGGGTTCTTCACCTTGGACAAGCTGAAGGACCCTTTATTGTTCTAGGTCGGGTGTTCCCAAACTTGGGTACGCGCAGTACCGTCGGGGGATCGCCAAATACAAATGTGAATCACATTTATACATGTATATATTTCACATCACATTTTCAAACAGTCCATTTCTATTTTCCAACGGGGCTATACATTTGGGTGTTTTTTTTCTTGCCCGAGTAGTCTCGTTTAATTACTCAAATAAAATTAAACCATCTAGTGTTCAGCGAAATAATAACACAATGTGAAATACAGGTAGCCTAGTCAAATAATTAACATTCAATCACATTCACCGTAACTCTCTTGCGGGAATTCCACTAAACGTCCGTATGTAGGCGAACGTAACTGCTGCTCATTCTGTTTGTTTGAAAATTCATAATAAAATAAAAAAGGCCCGCGTCCATAGATGCACATACCAGCTCTACTGGTAGTACTGCTACTCGCAGCAGTACTACATCTGCACCTGTCGATGACACAAGTTGTTCTGCTTCCACAAGCACATCCACTGCTAGCATCAGTAATTCTACATTTGTTGTTAGCCCAGCTAGCATGGACACTGACCGTTGTGAATCTGATGTAGCCGAGGAGCTACTGCCCCCTTACCTGGGAAAGCACCGAACAACAGACCGGGACGTTGGACAATGGAAGAGGCACAAATATGATGAGAACTACATTTATTTGGGGTTCACTTATATTGGGAGTAGTGCCGTTCCTCAGCCACAGTGTGTTATATTTACAAAAGTATTATCTCATAACTCGATGAAACCTTCACTCTTGCGCAGACATTTAGAAACAAAACATGCCAATTTGAAAAATAAGCCACAGAAGTTATTTGAGTGAGAATTAAGATGACCTTTGAGTAGTAAGACATGTATAAAAGAAACATACCATTAATAAGAAGGGGTTAGAAGCGTCTTATATGGTGAGCTACCAAGTGACTAGGACAGGCAACCCCTATACTATTATGGAGGACTTAATTGCTCCTGCTGCCACAGATATGGCTGGGACAATGTTGGGGGAAAAGGCCAAAAAAACTATACAGATAATGTCTTCATCAAACAACACTCTTTCATGACGCATCAGTGACATGGCAGGAGATGTTTTGAAAAAAATCTGTTTTGCATACAAGCCAGTGAATTCTATGGTTTAACAGCTGGATGAGTCAACAGACTTGGCGGGCCTGGCACAGCTCTTGGTATATATCCTTTACATTTATGGGGGGTCAATTAAGGAAGACATCCTCTTCTGCAAACCACTGGAAACTAGGACAACAGGAGAGGATATTTTTAAAGTACTGGACAGCTTTGTTACATTAAATGGACTTTGGTGGTCAAGATGTGTTGACATCTGTACTGTTGGCACAAAAGCCATTGTAACGGATGTGAAATGGCTAGCGAGTTAGTGTTTCAATCGGTGACGTCACTTGCTCTGAGACCTTGCAGAGCAAGGGGAACCACTACTTCAAGGTCTCAGAGCAAGTGATGTCACCGATTGAAATGCTAACTAGCCAGCCGTTTCACATCCGTTACACTCACCCCACTTTAGACCTCCTCCTTTTCCGCAGCAACCAGTGATCTGGGTCAACAGCATCAATGTAATAGTATAACTTTAGACCGTCCCCTCGCCCATACCAGGGCGCGAACCAGGTACCCTCTGCACACATCAACAACAGTCACCCACGAAGCATCGCTCCACAAAAGCCGCGGGGAACCACTACTTCAAGGGCCGCGTCTTTTGTGGAGCATCCACCCAGAGGCTCCACCCAGAGGCTCTTGCTGCCAAGAGAATGCCTGACAGCTTGAAAGACGTTTTGGACACTACAGTGAAAATGGTTAACTTTGTTAAAGCAAGGCCCATGAACACATTTACAAAAGAAGTGGGAAAAGTATTGACACTTTTTTTAAAATTGAGAGATGAGCTTATAGCTTCCTTTACTGACCATAATTTTCACTTGTCTGACCGCTTGCATGATGACAAGTTTCTCACACAACTGGCTTATCAGGGTGTTTTCTCTCACCTGAATGATCTGAATCTAGAATTACAGGGACTCTCCGCAACTATATTCAATGTGCGGAACAAAATTGAGGCTATGATTAAGAAGTTGGAGCTCTTCTCTGTCTGCATTAACAAGGACAGACACAGGTCTTCCCATCATTGTATGTTTTTTTGTGTGCAAATGAACTCAAGCTTACGGACAATGTCAAATGTGACATAGTGAAGCACCTGAATGAGTTGGGTGCGCAATTACGCAGGTACTTTCCTGAAACGGATGACCCCAACAACTGGATTCGTTTTCCCTTTCATGCCCTGCCTCCAGTCCACTTACCGATATCTGAACAAGAGAGCCTCATCGAAATTGCAACAAGCGGTTCTGTGAAAATTTTATTTAATCAGAAGCCACTGCCAGATTTCTGGATTGGGCTGCACTCAGTATCCTGCCTTGGCAAATCACGCTGTTAAGACACTGATGCCCTTTGCAACCACTTACCTACACTACCGTTCAAAAGTTTGGAGTCACTTAGAAATGTCCTTGTTCTTGAAAGAAAAACAACTTTAGACATTGTTAATGTTGTAAATTAATGACTATTGTAGCTGGAAACAGCCGATTAAAACATTTTTTTTAAATGGAATATCTACATAGGTGTACAGATACCCATTATCAGCAACCTGTGTTCCAATGGCACATTGTGTTAGCTAATCCAGGTTTATCATTTTAAAAGGCTAATAAATCATTAGAAAACCCTTTTGCAATTATGTTAGCACAGCTGAAAACACTTGTGCTAATTTAAAGAAGGAATTAAACTGGCCTTTAGACTAGTTGAGTGTCTGGAGCATCAGCATTTGTGGGTACGATTACAGGCTCAAAATGGCCAGAAACAAAGACCTTTCTTCCAAAACTCGTCAGTCTATCCTTGTTCTGAGAAATGAAGGCTATTCCATGTGATAAATTGCCAAGAAACTCAAGATCTCGTACAACGCTGTGTACTTCTCCCTTCACAGAACAGCACAAACTGGCACTAACCAGAATAGAAAGAGGAGTGGGAGGCCCCGGTGCACAACTGAACAAGAGGACAAGTACATAAGAGTGTCTACTTTGAGAAACCGATGCCTCACAAGTCCTCAACTGGCAGCTTTATTAAATAGTAACCGCAAAACACCAGTCTCAATATCAACAGTGAAGAGGCGACTCCGGGATTCTGGCCTTGTTGAGACCTGTGTTTTGCGGGTACTATTTAATGAAGCTGCCAGTTGAGGACTGCCAGTCAAAACTGTAACTCAGCCACTCAGGAGCATTCACTGACTTCTTGGTAAGCAACTCCAGTGTAGATTTGGTCTTGTGTTTTTAGGTTATTCAAATAAAATGTTATTTGTCAAGTGCCGAATACAATAGGTGAAATGCTTACAGTGAAAGGCTTACTTAAAAGCGCTTAACCAACAATGCAGTTTTAAGAAAAATAACTGTTAAGTAAAAAAGAGAAGTTAAAAATAACAAATAATTAAAAAGTAGCAGTAAAATAACAGCGTGGCTATATACAAGGGGTACCGGTACAGAGTCAATGTGCAGGGGCACAGGTTAGTCGAGTTAATTGAGGTAATATGTAGGTATAGTTAAAGTGACTTTGCATAGATAATAAACAGAGTAGCAGCAGTGTAAAAGAGAGGGGGGAAATGTAAATAGTATGGGAAGCCATTTGATTAGATGTTCATGTGTCTTATGGCTTGGTGGTAGAAGCTGTTAAGAAGCCTTTTGGACCTAGACTTGGCGCTCCGGTACCGCTTACCATGCGGTAGCAGAGAGCACAGTCCATGACTAGGGTGGTTGAACTATTTGACAATTTTTGGGGGGCCTTCCTTTGACATCACCTGGTATAGAGGTCTTGGATGGCAGGAGGCTTGGCCCCAGTGATGTACTGGGCCATACACATTACCCTCTGTAGTCACAACCGTGTATATCACCCCAAGCAGATACCTCGATGGCTGTTACTGTAATTTCATTATTTCCAATATGTTTTCATTAATTTAATTCACTTAGTCTATTTTATGAACATTTGTAAGATTCTTATTTGCATAAAATAGACAGAGACCAGTCTTATCAAAAATGGATAATAGTATTTATTCTCGGAGCGCGCTGCCACGTAACCACGAACAACAGTTTATATACAGAACATGACGTCATTTCATTGCTTCTAGAATGAATCTCCTCCTCCCGACCAAGAATAAAGCAAGTTCAAAAGTTCATTCCAACTCACTAACACACACACAGGACACAACATAACTGAATTAACTCTTGACCCCTCACCATTATCGATCACCACTTAGCTGACAGTTCTAGTTAACCTAAAACACCCCAGAGCTAAGTTTCGTAGGTTCAACCATAGGGTCGTTAACCTATCTGCTTACTTAACCCATTCCTCCCCAGACTAGTTGGAATGGTGTTCATTATGTTTAATTACTCCTTGGCCGTGCCACATAATCCCTTCTTATGAACTCATATTGTTAATCGGATATAATAAAACAGAGTATAAGTTTACTTAGTTACAATTCTATTTAAAATGAGGATATTGTTTAGTCATTTATTCATACAATTCCTAACAATGGCCCTGAAAGAACTTCACTGGATTCTATGTAAACTTGAAACTTTATATCCTGAGTCTGCATGTATTGTAGCTGGGGATTTAAACAAAGCTAATTTGAGAACAATGTTACCTAAATTCTACCATTCTACCACATTGATTGTTGCACCCGCTCAAGCAAAACATTTGACCACTGCTACTCTAACTTCCGCGATGCATACAAGGCCCTCCCCCGCCCTCCCTTCGGCAAATCTGACCATGACTCCATCTTGTTGCTCCCCTCCTATAGGCAGAAACTAAAACGGGTCGTGCCCGTGCTTTGGTCAGACCAGCGTTGGACAGACCTATCGGATTCCACGCTTCAAGATTGCTTCGATCATGTGGACTGGGATATGTTCCAGGTAGCCTCAGACAATGACATCGACGTATACGCTGTCTCGGTGAGTGAGTTTATTAGGAAGTGCATTGGAGATGTTGTACCCACTGTGACTATTAAAACATTCCCTAACCAGAAACCGTGGATTGATGGCATTATTCTAGCAAAACTGAAAGAGCGAATCACTACATTTAATCATGGCAAGGCAACTGGAAACATGACCGAAAACGATCAGTGTAGCTCTTCCCTCCGCAAGACAATCAAAGCGTCAGTATAGAGACAAAGTAGAGTCTCAATTCAACGGCTCAAACACAAAACCTATGTGGCAGGGTCTACAGACAAATCACATTATACAAAAGAAAACCGGCTCCGTTGCGGACATCGACGTCTTGCTCCCAGACAAATTAAACAGCTTCTTTGAGCGTTTTGAGGACAATGCAGTGCCACCGACACAGCCCGCTACCAAAGATTGTGGGCTCTCCTTCAATGTGGCCGGAGTGAGGATTTTTTTTTAAACGTGTTAACCCTCGCAAGGCTGCTGTCCCAGATGGCATCCCTAGCCGTGTCCTCAGTGCATGCGCAGACCAGCTGGCTGATGTGTTTACGGACATATTCAATCAATCTCTATCCCAGTCTGCTGTCCCCACATACTTCAAGATGGCCCCATTGTTCCTGTTCCCAAGAAAGCTAAGGTAACTGAACTAAATGACTATCGCCCCGTAGCACTCACTTCTGTCATCATGAATTGCTTAGAGAGACTAGTCAAGGATCATATCACCTCCACCCTACCCTACATCCACTCCAATTTGCTGTGCAACTGGGTCCTGGACTACATGACGAGCCACCCCCAGGTGATGAAGGTAGGAAACATCTCCACCCCACTGATCCTCAACACTGGGGCCCCACAAGGGTGCGTTCTCAGCACTCCTGTTCTCCCTGTTCACCCATGACTGCGTGGCCATGCACACCTCCAACTCAATCATCAAGTTTGCAGACGACACTACAGTGGTAGGCTTGATTACCAACAACAATGAGACAGCCTACAGGGAGGAGGTGAAGGCCCTCTGAGAGTGTGTCAGGAAAATAACCTCTCACTCAATGTCAACAAAACAAATGAGATGATCGTGGACTTCACCCGATGTCACAGGAAGGCCAAAAAGATCATCAAGGACAACAACCACCCGAGCCACTGCCTGTTCACCCCGCTATCATCCAGAAGGCGAGGTCAGAACAGGTGCATCAAAGCTGGGACCGAGAGACTGAAAAACAGCTTCCATCTCAAGCCCATCAGACTGTTTATACAGCCATCACTAACATAAGAGGCTGCTGCAAACATACAGACTCAAATCACTGGCCACTTTAATGAATGGATTTAATAACGGCATCACTAGTCACTTTAAATAATGCCACTTTAATAATGTTTACATATCCTACATTACTCATCTCATATGTGTATATACTGTATTTTATACTAGAGGTCGACTGATTTAATCGGAATGGCCGATTTTAATTAGGGCCGATTTCAAGTTTTCATAATAATCGGAAATCGGTATTTTTGGGCGCCGATTTCCGATTATTTAACTAGGCAAGTCAATTAAGAACACATTCTTATTTTCAATGACTGGCTAGGAACTGTGGGTTAACTGCCTTGTTCGGGGGCAGAACGACAGATCTTCACCTTGTCAGCTCAGGGGTTTCAATCTTGTAACCGCAGTTAACTAGTCCAACGCTCTAACCATTGCACTCCACGAGTAGCCTGCCTGTTACGTGAATGCAGTAGAAGCCAAGGTAAATTGCTAGCTAGCATTAAACTTATTTTATAAAAAACAATCAATCATAATCACTAGTTATAACTACTAATCCAGTTTAGCAGGCAATATTAACAAGGTGAAATTGTGTCATTTCTCTTGCGTTCATCGCACGCAGAGTCAGGGTATATGCAACATTTTGGGCTGCCTGGCTCATTGTGAACTAATTTGCCAGAATTTTACGTAATTATGACATACATTGAAGGTTGTGCAATGTAACAAGAATATTTAGACTTAGGGATGCCACCCGTTAGATAAAATACCGAACGGTTCTGTATTTCACTGAAATAATAAACGTTTTGTTTTCGATCATATTAATGACCAAAGGCTCGTATTTCTGTGTGTTATTATGTTATAATTAAGTCTGATTTGATAGAGCAGTCTGACTGAGCAGCAGCAGGCCCATAATCATTCATTCAAACAGCACTTTCGTGCGTTTTGCCAGCAGCTCTTCGCAAGCACAGCGCTGTTTATGACTTAAAGCCAAGAGGAATAACTACTCCAAATCTAAAAGCGAGTGACGTTTGAAACAGTATTAGCGCACACCCAGCTAATGGCTGGTGTAACCAATGTGAAATGGCTAGCTAGTTAGCTGGGTGTGCGCTAATACTGTTTCAAACGTCACTCGCTTTTAGATTTGGAGTAGTTATTCCCCTTGCGCTGCAATGGCCACAGCTTTTGTGGAGTGATGGGTAACGATGCTTCGAGTGTGGCTGTTGTCGATGTGTTCCTGGTTCGAGCCCAGGTAGGGGCGAGGAGGGGGACGCAAGCTATACTGTTACACTGGCAATACTATAGTGCCTATAAGAACATCCAATAGTCAAAGGTATATGAAATACAAATGGTACAGAGAGAAATAGTCCTATAAATACTATAACTACAACCTAAAACCTCTTACCTTGGAATATTGAAGTCTCATGTTAAAAGGAACCACCAACTTTCATATGTTCTCATGTTCTGAGCAAGGAACTTAAACGTTAGCTTTTTTACATGGCACACATTTTTTCATGGCACATATTACTTTCTTCTACACTTTGTTTTTGCATTATTTAAACCAAATTGAACATGTTTCATTATTTCTTTGAGGCTAAATTGATTTTATTGATGTTTTATATTAAGTTAAAATAAGTGTTAATTCAGTATTGTTGTAATTGTCATTATTACAAATAAAAAGTAGACCGATTGATCCGTATCGGCTTTTTTGATCCTCCAATAATCGGTATCGGCGTTGAAAAATCAGAATTGGTCGACCTCTACTTTATACCATCTATTGCATCTTGCCTATGCCGCATGGCTATCGCGCATCCCCATATTTATATGTACATATTATTCCATCCCCTTACATTGTGTGTATAATGTAGTTGGTGTGAATTTGTTATAAACTGCACTGTCGGACTAGAAGCACAAGCATTTCGCTACACTCGCATCAACATCTGCTAACCAAGCAGTTGCCATACGGTCGGAGGCCAAGCAGTTGCCATACCAAGCAGTGATGTAACCAGTCAGGATGCTCTCGATGGTGCAGCTGTATAACTTTTTGAGGGTCTGAGGTCCCATGCCAATAGGTTTTGTTGTGCCCTCTTAATGACTGTCTTGGTGTGTTTGGACCATGATAGTTTGTTGGTGATGTGGACACCAAGGAACTTGAAACTCAAAACCTGCGCCATTACAGCCCCGTCGATGAGAATGGGGGCGTGCTCTGTCCTACTTTTCCTTTAGCCCACAATCATCTCCTTTGTCTTGATCACGTTGAGGTTGTCATCCTTGCACCACCACACGGTTAGGTCTCTGACCTCCTCCCTATAGGCGGTGTCATCGTTGTCGGTGATCAGGCCTACCAATATTATGTCAACTTAATGATAGTATTGGAGTCGTGCCTGGTCTGCTGAAAGGTTAATTAATCTTCCAGTGTCTGGTGGAAAGCAAACTGAACCAGGTTTTCCTCTAAGGTTTTACATGTGCTTAGCTCTATTCCGTTTCTTTTTATCTTGAAAAACTCATCATTCCTTAACGATTACAAGCATACCCAAAGCATGACTAAGCCACCAATATGCTTGAACATATTGAGAGTTTCGATTTTCCCCAAACATAACATGTATTCAGGACAAAAAGTTAAATGCTTTGCAATTTGTTTTTGCAGTATTACTTTAGTGCCTTGTTGCAAACAGGATGCATGTTTTGGAATGTTTGTATTGTACAGGCTGCTTTCACTCTGTCAATTAGGATATCGTGGAGTAACTACAATGTTGTTGATCCAGCCTCAGTTTTCTCCTATCACAGCCATTAAACCCGGTAACTGTTTTAAAGTCATCATTTTCCTCATTGTGAAATCCCTGTGCGGTTTCCTTCCTATCTGGCAAGTTAGGAAGGACACCAGTATCTTTGTAGTGACTGGGTGTATTGATACACCATCCAAAGTGTAATTAATATCTTCATGCTTAAAAGTATAGTCAATGTCTGCTTTTTGACATTTTTACCCATAGGTGCCCTTCTTTTCAAAGCATTGGAAACCGTCCCTGGTCTTTGTGGTTGAATCTGTGTTTGAAATTCACTGCCCGAATGAGAGACCATACATATAATTGTATGTGTGGGGTACAGAGATGAGTTAGTCATTAAAAAATCATGTAAAACACTGTTATTACGCACAGAGTGCAACTTATTATGTGACTTGTTAAGCACATTTTTAATCATGAACTTATTTAGGTTTGCCATAACAAAGGGGTTGAATACTTATTGACAATTCAGCTTTTCTTTTTTTATCGATTTGAAGAAAGAAAAATCGAAAACATAGTTCCACTTTGACATTATGGGTTTTTGTGTATAGGCCAGTTACAAGCAAATCTAAATTGAGGTATTTTACAATTCAGCCTGTAACACAACAACATTTGGAAAAAGTCAAGGAGTCTGTATACTTTCTGAAGGCACTAAATATTATTCACTACCAAAGTTAGGCTGCCTGTTAGGCTGCAAAAAAAACAAAGGCTCATTGCAGTCATAAAGTGTTGTCATGTACATTGTTATGGAAGGATACCAAAAGATAGCCCTAATTTGGTGAAGAACAGAACCCAGCAGTGTCTGTATTATAGAGCAGCAGCATTAGATGGTCTCTAACTGAATCATGTGACATTTTTGTCCCCTAAAAAAATCAGCTTTTGTCGCATTTGAATCCATGTCCTTTCCATACCATGGCTCAACTCCTGGCACACTTTCTCTATGTGTTGTAAAAAATCTTGCGGACCACTCGAGAGGTGGGACAAGTACTGGATTGAGCAGAGTAGCTCAGGTGTCCGAGGCTTGGACACTCAACACAGTTATAACAAACAATGATCTTTATTAGAAAATACCAATTCATAGGACAGCGTGGACCAAAGATGTATTTACAATGACGGCCTAGGAACAGTGGGGTAACTTCCTTGTTCAGGGGCAGAAAGACAGATTTCTACCTTCAGCTCAGGATTCAATCTAACCTTTTGGTTACTGGCCCAACGCTCTAAAAACTTTCTAGGGAGTTTTTCCTAGCACCGTGCTTCTACATCTGCATTGCTTGCTCTTTTTCGGTTTTAGGCTGGGTTTCTGTATGAGCACTTTGAGACAACTGCGGAAGTAAAAAGGCCTTTTACAAATCAATTTGATTGATTAAACGTAAATCTAGGACACTCCAATTAGTATATGTTACGTTTCATATGGTAAGTATTAATTTGTGAATCTCCATCATCCATTTCGTATGACATGTTACGAATTGGAATTTGTACAATGTTACAAATTTGAAAAATATGATGTTACAAATTTCTAATTTGTTGTGGCTAACGTTAGCTAGGTGGCTAACATTAGCCAGGCTTGGGGTTAAGCTTAGGTAAAGGGCTAGGGTTAGGGGAATAAACATTAAACGCATGTAATAACGCATTTACTGACTGTTGTCTGCCTGTGGCCTAACCATGCAATTGTGGCTTGCACACTGTGTCATAACCCTACCCTCCCCCTCCCCCTGCGCACGTTTTGCCAGACATCATTACGCATTGAATAAACGGTCTTTTATTATACCTTATCTGCCTTGTCCAGAGTCTCAACTTGATCTCATTTCCCATATACTTATTCATCAACATTAGCTAACATAGTTGCAAAGTAGCTAAAAAGTAGTAAGTCGTTGCTAAAATGCTAACGGGCAACCTTTTAGGTTTCTAGACATTTGCATTATACGCCCACCCATCTTGCGTTAAAGGTACATGTTATGGGTGTAAAATGGCACAGTGATGCCATCTGTTGGTAAATGTTCATTACTGCAACTCTTGTGTTTTACCGGGGTGCTTGAGATACCTGGATGTGTTGTGATGTACTGAACAAGACAGGTTACTCGCATCAATGCCTCTGTCTCGTCATTTAACATTCAAACAGGATACTATGGGATTTTGACAATGAAGGCCTTTATCTACTTCCCCAGAGTCTGGTGAACTCAAGGATACCATTGTTATGTCTCTGCATCCAGTATGAAGGAATTTGGAGGTAGTTTCACAAGCCAGTGCTAACTAGCATCAGCACAATGACTGGAAGTCTATGGTATCTACTAGCATGCTATAAAAATGTATCCACAGTTCATCTGACTCTGGGAATGTAGATAAAGGGCTTTATTGACAAAATCTTGAAGTAACCTTCTGTCTTATGCAGGGGTTGGAACCAAAAATGATTTCCCAATCATTTAATTCTGAACAGAACCATTATAACCAGCCAAATACAGTTCTGAATCGGTTTTTAAACCTTTGAAATCTGATTTTAACATTAAATTACTACGGATAGAGCAGCTTGCTATGGAGTGGGCAAGCGCTGGGTATCTAGTGATGACATGCATTATCTGAATTAGGCTCAAAGAATTATCTGGAATCCTTGGGACATCCCTACCCCATTTGAAGTTTAACATTTAAAAAGATTAAGGTAAGGGTTGTGGTTAAGATTAGGGTAGTGGTTAAAGTTAGGTTAGGGTTTACGGTTGGGACATTCCAAGGATTCTGGGTAGCACTGACCTTTGGCATTTCAGATCGGCAAATCAGATCGTGACTCGCTCCATTGAGAAATCAGAAACGGAGATTATGGACTGCTTTGCTAGCGCTGGTTGGAATATGTTCTGAGACTCCGTCGATAACATTGACAAGTGAATGCATCGGCGAAGGTTCGCTGCTCCTCCAATCAAAAGCCCTGGATAAACTAAAGTACAGGGCTACCGCACACAGGGCTATCACAGACAACCCTGAGGCTACGGCTGAGGATAGGAACAAGTACAATAAGTCCCGCTACGACCTCCGCAGACTCATTAAACAAGCAAAAGGTCAATATAAGAATAAGGTGGAATCATACTACACAGGCACCGACGCCTGCCGAATGTTGCAGGGGCTACAGTCCATTACGGATTACAAAGGAAGACGCAGCTATGGTCTACCCAACAATGCCTCTCTTCCAGAAAAACTCTATGCATTTTATGCATGCTGAGACATTAACACTGTACTGTGCATGAGGGCCCCCACCGACCCAGAGGACTGATCTCGCGCTTCGAGGCCGACGTGATTTAAGTTCTTTAATGAGATCAACACTGGCAAGGCCGTGGGCCGGAGAGAATTCCAGGGCGAGTTCTCAGCGCATTCACAGATCACCTGGAAGGCATATTCATGGTCATTTTCAACCTCTCCGTGTCCCAGTCTGTAATCCCAACATCTTAAAATGACTGCCATCATTCCTGTTCCCAAGAACTCTAAGGCTTCTTGCCACAATGATTACCACTCTGTGGCCCTCGCATCTAATCATGAAGTGCTTTGAAAGGCTGGTTATGGAACACACCAGCAGACACCCTAATAAACCTGAACTGCGGATACTTGCAAGGGTTACAAAACACAATATATATACATCAAAGCACCAGCTCCCCCGCCAAGACCTGCCTGCGCTCTCGGCCCTGCCTTATATCAGAGTCCCGGGCAGAGTTTAGCAAGCAGGAGCAGGTATGAGCAATTAGTTAATTATTTGGACATGTCTTTTCTTACAAGCTGTCCCACAGTTTCATCACAGTATGACACCAGATAAAGGGGCGTTAATACTTTAGGGGTGGGGCAGAGGAGAAGTAAAAAACACAGACAACTGTGTTCTCTCATGTTTAAACCTGACACAGCAAGACAGCAGCCATTCCTGAACTAAACTGACTGAGGTAGAGGTAAGATTATTTTATTTTTTTAAGATATAAACTGTATTTGATTAACTTCCCATTTATAAGAAGCATTACCTTAATCAACTTTCCTTTTTAATGTAGAACAAAGGAAATTGTGATTTTTTATATGAATATGTTGTATCAATATCCAATTAAATATAAGTAGCTACTCGAGAGGATTGCATATGTTATTGCCTATCATGAGGCATTAAAAAAACATGTATATCTGGTTTCTAGAGGTGTCAGCGTAATTTGCCCAATGTGGCCAATAGTGTAAAGGCAATGTCAGGAGAGCTGCACATTGCTGGGGGGGGAAAAGTAATTTTCATTATTGTATATTTACAGTGCCTTCAGAAAGTATTCACCCCGCTTGACTTTGTCTACATTTTGTTGTGTTACACCCTGAATTTAAATTGGATACAATTTCGATTTTTATTCACTGGCTTACACACTATACCTCATAATATCAATGTTTTTTGCAATAAAAAAAAAATGAATCTGAAATGTCTTGTCAACTATTCAACCCCTTTGTTATGGCAAGCCTAAATTAAGTTCAGGAGTAAATATATGTTTAACAAGTCACATACTAGGTTGCATGGACTGACTTTAAAACAATTACAGAGTTGAATGGCTATGATGGGAGAAAACTAAGGATGGATCAACAACATTGTAATTACTCCACAATACTAACCTAATTGACAGTGTTAAAAGAAGGAAGTCTGTACAGAGTAAAACATATTCCAAAATGTGAATCCTGTTTGCAAGAAGGCACTAAAGTAATACTGCAAAAGATGTGGCAAAGCAATTAACTTTTTTTTGGGGGGGGGGGGGGGGATTCCAATACAACACATTACTGAGTACCACTCTCCATATGTTCAAGCATAGTGGTGGCTGCATCATGCTATGTTTTTTTTGTTTTTTTTATGCTTGTAAGCAGGACAATAACCTAAAACACAAGACCAGATCTACACTGGAGTTGCTTACCAAGAAGACAGTGCATGTTCCTGAGTTGCCAAGTTACAGTTTTGACTTAATTAAATCTACTTGCAAATTTATGGCAAGACCTGAAAATGGTTGTCAAGCAATGATCAACAACAAATTTGACAGAGCTTGAAGAATTTTGTAAATAATAATGGGCAAATGTTGCACAATACATGTGTGGAAAGCTCTTAGACTTACCCAGAAAGACTCACACTAGTGACGCCTCAAGGCACGGCATCTCAGTGCTTGAGGCGTCACTACAGACACCCTGGTTCGTATCTAGGTTGTATCACATCCGGCTGTGATCGGGAGTCCCATAGTGCATAGCCCGCAATTGGCCCAGCGCCCACCAGGTTTGGCCAGAGTAGGCCATCATTGTAAATAAGAATTTGTTCTCAACTGACTTGCCTAGTTAAATAAGGTTAGATGTTTTTGTTTTTTTACAAAAAATGATAATCACTGCCAATTACTTTCTATAAAGTATTGACTAAGGGGTGTGAATACTCTTGTTAATGAGATATGTATTTCTGTATTTCATTTTCAATACATTTGCAAAATTAAAAATGTTTTAACTTTGTAATTATGGGCTATTGTGTGTGTAGATGGGTAAGAATTTTGTACAATTTTATTCATTTTGATTTCAGGCTGTAACAGCCAAATGTGGAATAAGTCAAAGGGTATGAATACTTTCTGAAGACACTGTACATGCTCATAGTTGAGCAATTCACTCTTTTGCTTAAATAGCATGAGCTATGAATTCATTATTGTAATGCGTTGTCACTCCCAACATCAAATCTTTTCAAATAATTGTAGTGTTGGGAACAGAAGTAGGGGTCACATTATATTTGATGGCAGGCCACAAATGGTTGCTGAAAGGTATTTACCTATCTTGATGGCTGCCCCTCAGACAGCTTTCCTCCTATACATAATTTATGTCTTGCTATGTCTCTGTCTAATCTCCACTGAGTGTACAAAACATTAGGAACACCTTCCTACTATTAAGTTGCACCCCCTTTTGCCCACAGAACAGCCTCAATTCGTTGGGGCGTGGACTCTACAATGTGTAGGGATGCTGGCCCATGTTTCGGGTGGTGGACCATTCTTAATTCACATGGGAAACTGTTGAGTGTTAAAAACCCAAGCAGTGTTGCCGTTCTTGACACACTCAGACCAGTGCGCCTGGCACCTACTAACATACCCCTTTCAAAGGCACTTTAATATTTTGTCTTGCCCATCCACCCTCCATTCATGTCTCATAAAAAGTCTCCTGCCCTTCATCTACACTGATTTGAAGTGGATTAACAGGTGACCTCAAGGGATCATAGATTTCACCTGGTCAGTTTTGTACACTCAGTGTATATTGTTACTATGCAAATGGATGACACAACACAGGATGTGACTTTTTGTTTCTGTGCAGAGTATGAAACAACCTGTTTGACATCATTTTACCCCGCTGGCATAAATAGGGTACTGGCTATCAGGAATCTGGGAGTGCCTCAATTGTTGTTGGTTGGTATTGAATGGATTAGAATACCAGTTTAGAATTAATAGAATTTCCACCTTAATATATGAGAAATTGGTAGTGTCCGAATACCCATACTGCATACTTAAACTGCATACTATGTACTCATCGTTGCATAATATTTAGCACGTACCATTTAATAAAAAGTATGTCACGGCTGCAACGCAGTAGCAGCTCCTGACTGGCTGAGTAGGTCAGGCGGGACCGAGTGCAGGTAGATTTTTCCAAATTCAACAGACATGCATCGTATTAACCAGCATGATAGTAGCTCATTTCCAATTTGATTAATTTCTGTAAACTCGGAATAGAAAATAGGAATGGAGTTATAGGCCTACTCAGTCTGCTTAATCACATTCGGCCCCATAGCCCATACAGCATCTCTTCTATTTAAAAAGGACTGAAGACAGAAAAATATAATTTGGTTCCATTTCAACATATTTATTAGTTAAACCAAATGGCCTAGTACACAAAGCAAAACACTTCAAATGTTCAAATCGAAAGGTTGTTGCACAGGAAAAACGTGGACAGTCGGGTGCATCTCAAATTCAGAACCGCGTGACAGCAACATAATAAACTAAAGCACAGATCATTGAGAACGAGATCAGAATGACTGCTAAGGCTTGATCCATAAAGTAAATAAATAGGTAGCCTAGACTAAATTTAAACAAGCCATATGTTCAAATCAAAAGGCCTGGTTCAAAAATGACATCAATAACACAGCCGCATCCCAAGTCCCCGGTGCAGGCACATTCAGAAATCAAACGATGCTTTAGTAGGCCTATTTAGTTTAAAAAGCTCAGAGGAAGGCCAAGCGAACAATAACTTTTCAATGAGAAAACAGAAATCCACTTTGGATTAAAAAATAAATAAAACTTGTTTTCAAAGAAGTAGCCTACGATGCAATACTCGTGATCATTTTAAGGAAAACAAAAACTACTTAGCCTACATTTGAACACTACCACAGAACCTTCGCTATTTGGCATCTTCACAATTAAGTAGCCTAATTTTGTTTGGCTATTTGAAGAGACCTGGGGCCTTTCACTCGCAGCCCACCTCTTCCAATTCATTGTGGAATAGTGTGCATCGAATTTAAACCATATTCGATTTTCAAAAATTCACATATTAAAACATTCGATTTTCTCATACTGACAATGCGTCATGCGCGTTGTTTCCCGCTATTCGTTGATTCCGCCAGGGCATCCCCACCCATATCCTGTGGTGTAAATTAACCTACTTAAGTAAACCACTTTTACTTCACTATATTCCTAAAGAAAATTATTTACGTTTTACTCCATGCATTTTCATTACATTTTGAATGCTTGGCAGGATAGGAACAGAACATCCTGGTCATCCTTACTGGCTCTGATCTGGCGGACTCACTAAACACAAATGCTTTGTTTGTAAATTACGTTGGAGTGTGCCCCTGGCTATCCGTAAATAAAAAAATATAAATGTACAGTCTGGTTTGCTTAATATAAAGAATTTGAAATTATTTATAATTTTATTTTTGATACTTAAGTATATTGTAGCAGTTTTAAATTTGATACTTTCAAATAAAATTAAAAATGCATTTGTCACATGCGCCGAATACAAGTGTAGACCTTACCATGAAATACTTGCTTACTTAAGCCCTTAACCAACAACGCAGCTCAAGAAAGTTCAAATATTTACTAAATAAACTAAAGTAAAATATTTTAATAAAAAGTAACACAATAACGAGGCTATATACATACCGATATTGTGTCAGTGTGCGGGGGTAGAGGTTAGTCAAGGTTATTTGTACATGTAGGTAGGGCTAAAGTGACTATGCATAGATAACAAACAGGGAGTGGCAGCAGTGTAAAACAAAGAGGGGGGTGTCAATGTAAATAGTCCGGGTTGCCATTTGATTAATTGTTCAGCAGTCTTGTGGTTTGGGGGTAGAAGTTGTTAAGGAGCCTTTTGGACCCAGACTTGGTGCTCCGGTACCGCTTGCTGTGCGGTAGCAGAGAGAACAGGCTATGACTTGGATGAATGGAGTCTTTGACAATTTTTTTGTGCCTTCCTCTGACACTGCCTAGTATATAACTCCTGGATGGCAGGAAGCTTGGTCCCAGTGATATACTGGGTCGTACACACTACCTTCTGTAGCACCTTACAGTCGGATCCCGAGCAGTTGCCATACCAAGCAGTGATGCAACCGGTCAGGATGCTCTCGATGGTGCAGTTGTACAACTTTTTAAGGATCTGGGGACGCATGCCAAATCTTTTCAGTCTCCCGAGGGGGAAAGGTGTTGTCGTGCCCTCTTCACGACTGTCTTGGTGTGCTTGGACCATGATAGTTTGTTGGTGATGTGGACACCAAGGAACTTGAAACTCCCGACCCGCTCCACTACAGCCCGTCAATGTTAATGGGGGCCTGTTCGGCCCTCCTTTGCCAGTAGTCCACGATCAGCTCCTTTTGTCTTGCCCACATTGAGGGAGAGGTTGTCCTGGCACCAGACTGCCAGGTCTCATATCTCCTCCCTATAGGCTTTCTCGTTGTTGTTGATCAGGCTGTTGTGTCGTCAGCAAACTTAATGGTGTTGGAGTCGTGCTTGGCTACGCAGTTGTGGGTGAACAGGGAGTAGAGAAGGGGACTAAGCATGTACCCCTGAGAGGCCCCAGTGTTGAAGATCAGCGTGGCGGATGTGTTGTTGCTTACCCTTACCACCTGGGGGCGGCCCTTCAGGAAGTCCAGGATCCAGTTACAGAGGTAGTGTTTAGTCCCAGGGTCCTTAGCTTAGTGATGAGCTTTGTGGACACTATAGTGTAGTTGAACGCTATGGTGTTGAACGCTGAGAACACTAGACGCTGGTGCGCTATGGGAATTGGAGTGGGTCTAGTAGTCATTTCGGCACGTTCCCTTCGCTTTCTTGGGCACAGGGACTATGGTGGTCTGCTTGAAACATGTAGGTATTACAGATTGGGTCAGGGAGAGTTTTAAAATGTCAGTGAAGACACTTGCCAGTTGGTCTGCGTATTCTCTGTGTACACGTCCTGGTAATCCGCCTGGCCCCGTGGCCTTGTGAATGTTGACCTTTTTAAAGGTCTTGCTCACATCGGCTATGGAGAGCGTGATCACACAGTTGTCCGGAACAGCTGGTGCTCTCATACATGCTTCAGTGTTGCTTGCCTCGAAGCGAACATAAAAGGCATTTAGCTTGTCTGGTATGATCGAGTCACTGGGCAGCTCGCGTCTGAGTTTCCCTTTGTAATCGTTTGCAAGCCCTGCCACATCCGACGAGCGTCAGAGCCGGAGTATTAGGATTCAATCTTAGTCCTGTACTGACGCTTTGCCTGTTTAATGGTTCATCTTAGGGCATAGCGGGATTTCTTATAAGCGTCCGGATTAGTGTCCCACTCCTTGAAAGCGGGCGGATCTAGCCTTTAGCTCGGTGCAGATGTTGCCTGTAATCCATGGCTTCTGGTTGGGATATGTACACACGGTCACTGTGGGGACAATGTCGTCTATGCACTTATTGATGAAGCCGGTGACTAAGGTGGTATACTCCTCAATGTCGTTGGATAAACAACGGAACATATTCCAGTCTGTACTAGCAAAACAGTCCTGTAGCGTAGCATCGACTTCATCTGACCACTTCCGTATTGAGCTAGTCACTGGTACTTCCTACTTTAGTTTTTGCTTGTAAGCAGGAATCAAGAGGATAGAATTATATTCATGTTAACCAAATGGACGGCAAGGGAGAGCTTTGTATGTGTCTCTGTGTGTGGAGTAAAGGTGGCTAAGAGTATTCTTTCCTCAGGTTGCACATGTGACATGCTGGTAGAAATGAGGTAAAACGGATTTAAGTTGCTGCTTCTGGATGAGCATTTTCTTGTTTGCTTATGGCCTTTTACAGCTCGTTGAGAGCGGTCTTCGTGCCAGCATCAGTTTGTGGTGGTAAATAGACGGCTACGAATAATATAGATGAAAACACTCTTTGTAGATAGTGTGGTCTACAGCGTATCATGAGCTACTCTACCTACTTGATTTTTGAAATGTTGCATACTATTAAACTTTATTTTTTCACATACTCAAACAACATACTATTTAGGACGCAAGTATGGATAGGCTATTCGGACACGGCCGCTGTCTGTAGAATTTCTCTGTTCTACAGTTGCAACATTGTTTGCTTTAGTTTGTAGTCAACAGACACACCCTTCTCATCCACTCCATGATTTTCTTTGGAATTCTCTCTGTCTTTGTAACTTTGAGAGAATTGACTTTGTAGGGTGTACTTTAACCTTACAATAGTACTATAACAATTGTTATGCAGAGGTCAATGCTTTAGTAGTTTTTGGTCACATTTCTATCAGATCTTGACCCCACTGCTCACCAAACCCCCTAGATGGAGTATTCCACCAAAACTATTGCTGCTGGCTGCTTTGGGAAGATCTACAGGGAGAAGTACAATGACACCTGGGCTGCAATCAAGAAGGTGCCACACCACTTAATCAATAGGAGAGACCTGGAGAGAGAGTGTCAAGTATACAAGTGAGTATGACAGACAATGTGCTATCATGGTAGGTTGCTAAATGGTGATATCAGCCCAGAGGGAAAGTATTTTGCTCAGTGGTCTTCTTTTCATCTCTGTAGAAATATGGGAGATCTCATTTTTGTATCATTTATCTGAACTGTTTCTCCTAAGAGAATGAATTCTTGAAACTTTCTTGAGACAAATGGGCTCGGATTGAGACTTCCATTTGAGAAGCATGAGAAATAGATGAGATCTTATCATTGTATCCTCATGAGCTAATTTATTGCACCAGAAATGCCTTTTTGAGCATTAAGGAGATGCATTATAAAAATGTGCATGCATTAAACACATTCAAGTATCACAACAACAGATTCCTTAAATGTTAACAACTTTTAATGTTTAATGGGGTTGTTTTATACAACATTGTCAAACATACAAAGATAATGACTGGGAAGGGGTTAGATTGCTTTTAATACAAAATAGTATTGCTTGTAAAATATCAAAATAGTCCAAATATGGCCTTCTCTAAAATAGGTGTGAGACTGAAAGTGCTGTCATTAACCCCATATAAAAAAAGGGCTGGCGCACACAATAAATAAAGTTGGTAGAGGTGCTGACTGACGGCAAGTAAAACTGTATGCTATTTAAAAATAGAGTCCAACACTATATACAGGCTCCCAGTAATTTATTGGGTAAACCACAAACGTTTCGCCACCCTATTTAGACAGAGCCAAAGTGGAAAACTCCCTGAAAAATGCCTGGGGGAGATGTCTAAAAGGTTGTCAGTTAGCACCTACCAGCTCATAACTGGTACAAACTGTACCAACTTCACACTTAGCGAAACTCTGTATAAATACTGAAGTCTGAAATTGAAGGTGTCATCACTAACCCGTGAACACTTGAACAGATGATTGTAAACATCTTACATGTGTCAAAATGGACCTGGGGTTCACCTGAAATGCAGATTAACCCAAATGAAATTCCATAATTTATAGGGATTAGGGCTGGGAATTGCCAGGGACCTCGTGATACGATATGTTTTTGCGATTCTCACTATTCTATATGTATTGTAATTCCATACTGAGATTTTATTTCGATTCGGTATTCCAAACATATTGTTCACCGACCATATGTCTGCTGCAGAGAGATGAGAGAGCCATGCGAAAACAAGTTTTGATCAGTCACGGAAATAAGTGATGAGAAAAAAATTGGCTCCCTTTTTAAAAAGAAGCGTTTTGGTGCAGGTACAGCCAACTAGCGCACAAAATTATATTGCGACATTGTCAAAACGATACAATATAGTGTCAAAGATTATATCCCGATATTTAACTGTATAGATGCTTAGCTTTATTACTATTAGGGTTGTCCTGATGCCAAAATATTACCCACAAAACAATGCATGTATAATGAGTATGATGGGAGACAGAGTGCTGGTTTCAAGCGCAGGGCTCAGTAGGTGTTTTATTTGGTAAAGGAAGACACAGGTGGCAGGGTCCAGGGACAGGCAGAAGGTCAACAGGCCAAAAACCTTGTCAGTGAGGATGGCCAAAAACTACAACACACGGGAGGACTAATATGGAAATAAACAGTGCCCTGACTAGAATGTGTACAAACACAATACCTCACAATGATGGAGTGTAATGAACTGAACTAAATAATGTGTGTAAATGACATACAGGTGTGTGAACAGGTGATCAGAATTCAGGTGATTGGGATCTGGAGAGTGAGCTGCGTTCAGAGGATCTGTGTGTTTGAGAGTGTGAGTTGGAAGCAGAAGTTACAGCATGTGAAAGTATCACGATCCTACTGCAGAACTTTTTTATCACTGATATCCACATCTTGTATCAATATAACACTGGATTTTACCTCACGCTATTCACAAACTGTATATGACTGTGGTAGCTGCTGTTGTTGTGTGAGTGGTGGTTACGGTGTCTGCCATGGTCTCTGGAGCCCAGGCTGTCTCATCTGTAGACCATTTCCCCGCTCTCTCTCTCTGAGTGGTGCCAGTGGTGGGAATACAAATGCTCTGTCACATGCTCCCTCTCTGGCCTCTAGATCACCAGGCTGCTCGTTATGGCGCACACGTGCACCTGTGCATCATCAGACTCACTTGGACTCCATCCCTTCCTTGATTACCTTCCCTTTATATGTCACTCCCTTTGGTTCCTTCCCCAGGCGTTATTGTTTATGTGTCATGTCTGCATTCATGGTTCTTATTTTGTATTATGGTGTGTTTATTTATTAAAACACACACTCCCTGAACTTGCTTCCCGACTCTCAGCACACATCGTCACAGAATAACGCCACACCTAAGGGAAGCATCAGGGAGTGTTTTTTGTCAGGTGGAATGACGTCGGGTCTGGGAGCCGCTACAATCTTTCATCCCTCCGCCAGCTCGCCAGGCTCCGCCATCCTCCCCTGCCTCCGCCAGGCTCCCCTGCCTCCGCCAGGCTCCCCTGCCTCCGCCGGCTCTTGTGCCTCAGCCGGATCGCCATGCTCCCCTGTCTCAGCCGGTTTGTCAGGTTACCGTACATCAGCAGGGGTGACGGTCCGCTCCTGATCCCCGGGGTCGTCCCTTTGGTTGGCCACCTGCGACTGGAGCCGAATGCGCCGGGGAGGGTATACCGTCACGTATGCTTTCTCCCCGGCACTCTAGGTTGTCATGCTCCCTGCTCAGCCAGATTGCTAGGTTTCCAGCACCTCAGCAGAGGTGACCAGTCCGCTCCAGATCCCCGGGATCGCCATTTTGGTCTGCAGCTAGAGCAGCGTGTCGGGGAGGGTGTACTTCCTCTCCGGCCTCTAGGTCACCAGGCTGCTCATTATGGCGCACACCTGTCACCATCGTTACGCGCACCTGTGCATCAGACTCACCTGGAATCCAGCACTTCTCTGATTACCTTCCTTTATACGTCACTCCCTTTAGTTCCTTCCCCAGGCGTTATTGTTCCTGTGTCGTGTCTGTGCGTTGTTCGTGTTTATTATTTTGTCTTATGTTGTGTTTTATTTATTAAAACACTCACTCCCTGAACTTGCTTCCCAACTCTCAGCGCACATCGTTCCATGCTCTAGCTTAACAGCATCTGTATGTAATAGAACATACGTTTGGCATAGAGGAACTAGGTCACTACATCTGCTTGGATAAAATAGTAGCTAGCAAGATGGAGATCAGAGGTTCTTTTAAATAAATGCATTTCACAAGTGGCTAGTTTTCATCAACTATCTTCAGTAAAACCACAGCAAAGGTTTTGCCTGCAAACGTTTTTTTATTGTATTATTTTTATTTCACCTTTATTTAACCAGGTAGGCTAGTTGAGAACAAGTTCTAGTTTACAACTGCGACCTGGCCAAGATAAAGCAAATCAGTGCAACACAAACGACGACAGTGTTAAACATGGAATAAACAAACATACAGTCAATAACACAATAGAAATGGTGTGTATATATACAGTGTGTGCAAATGACGTAGGGCAATAAATAGGTCATAGTTGTGAAATAATTACAGTTTAGCAAATAAACACTGGAGTGATAGATGTGCAAGTAGAGATACTGGGGTGCAAAGGAGCAAAAATAAATAACAGTATGGGGATGAGGTAGTTGGATGGGCTATTTACAGATGGGCTATGTGCAGTGATCTGTGAGCTGCTCTGACAGCTGGTGCTTAAAGTTAGTGAGGGAGAGTCTCTAGCTTCAGTGATTTTTGCAATTCGATCCAGTCATTGGCAGCAGAGAACTGAAAGGAAAGGCATCCAAAGGAGGAATTGGCTTTGGGGGTGACCAGTGAAATATACCTGCTGGAGCACGTGCTGCTATGGTGACCAGTGAGCTGAGATTAGGCAGGGCTTTACCTAGCAAAGACTTATAGATGACCTGGAGCCAGGGGGTTTGGTGACGAATATGAAGGGAGGACCAGCCAACAAGAGCATACGAGAGCATACAGGTCACAGTGGTGGGTAGTATAGTCACTTTGGTGACTAAATGGATGGCACTGTGATAGACTGCATCCAATTTGCTGAGTAGAGTGTTGGAGGCTATTTTGTAAATGACATCGCCGAAGTCAAGGATCGGCAGGATAGTCAGTTTTACGAGGGTATGTTTGGCAGCATGAGTGAAGGATGCTTTGTTGCCAAATAGGAAGCCAATTCTAGATTCAATTTTGGATTGGAGATGCTTAATGTGAGTCTGGAAGGAGAGACTTTGGTTTGCCTGGTGATTTGTTGGGAGAGTTGTCTGTCTGAAGAGGACCCACCCGGAAAAAAATATCCCTTACCAAAGATGCCAAAATAGTCCGACATTGAAATCAGACCCTAGTCACTTGCCCAGGGTCGGATTTTCTAGACTACTGTTATGCATGTTTATAGCCTAATGTTATATTTGTATTATCTTCCATAGACTCAATGTCACCCCAACAGGGTGTAGGGTGTTTCAATTCAATTAACCTTTATTCCCTGAGGGAACTTCATGTGTGGTGACATGACGGACTGACCTGGCAACAGAGTAGCCCGAGTCCTGTGAGAACGGAGTCCAGGAGTGAGGTGTGTAGTGCGTTCCTTTTCCCAGGGAGGAAGCAGAGGAGCCTGGGGTGTAGGGTTCCCCCATGGAGGGGGGGGCATGTCTAGATGCTGTTAACTGAAGCTCGTGTCCACAGAGCAGGGGCTGGTGCATCTGGGGGTAAGTGCTAGCATCCCTGCTGCCACAGCCAGTTATCTCAGAGGACAGCTTCCGCCTGATATCCGAAGACTGCACAGAAACAATGAGAAGAGCGAATTAGGTAGATACATTACACAAAAGCAGGCAATGAGTCTCAAGCATGAGGGACCATAAAGGTAAATCATAAATATTACATGAAAATTATGGTTGTGATAAGCCTCACGTCAGAGCCTCCTGTAGGCACAGTCTGGGCTGTGTATGAGCCATTCATCAGGTCATAATAGTTCTTCCTCTACTGGCCTGCAGATACACACACTCGCACACAGACAAACATGTCTATAAAAAAATATATATAACTTTATTTGTCACATACACATGGTTGGCAGATGTTAATGAGAGTGTAGCGAAATGCTTGTGCTTCTAGTTCGACCATGCAGTAATATCTAACAAGTAATCTAACCGAAAAATTTCACAACAACTACCCTATACACACAAGTGTAAAGGAATGAATAAGAATATGTACATAAAAATATATGAATGAGCGATTGCCGAACAGCATAGGCAAAATGCAGGAGATGGTATAGAGTACAGTATATACATATGAGATGAGTAATGTAGGGTATGTAAACATTATTAAAGTGGCATTGTTTTAAAGTGGCTAGTGATACATTTATTACATACATTTTTCATTATTAAAGTGGCTAGAAATGAGTTTGTATGTTGGCAGCAGCCACTGTTTTTCAGTCTCGGTCACAGCTTTGATGCACCTGTACTGACTTTGCCTTATGGATGATAGCGGGGTGAACAGGCAGTGACTCGGGTGGTTGTTGTCCTTGAGGATCTTTTTGGCCTTCCTGTAACATCGGGTAATGTAGGTGTCCTGGAGGGCAGGTAGATTGCCCCCGGTGATGCGTTGTGCAGACCCCACTACCCTCTGGAGAGCCTTACGGTTGTGGGCAGAGCAGTTGCCGTACCAGGCGGTGATACAGCCTGACAGGATGCTCTCGATTGCATCTGTAAAAGTTTGAGTGCTTTTGGTGACAACGAATTTCTTCAGCCTCCTGAGGCGCTGCTGCACCTTCTTCACCATGCTGTCTGTATGGGTGGACCATTTCAGTTTGTCCGTGATGTGTACGCTGAGGAACTTAACTTTCCACCTTCTCCACTACTGTCCCGTCGATGTGGATAGGGGGCTGCTCCCTCTGCTGTTTCCTGAAGTCCACAATCATCTCCTTTGTTTTGTTGACGTTGAGTGTGAGGTTATTTTCCTGACAACACACCTCCTCCCTGTAGGCCGTCTAGTCATTGTTGGTAATCAAGCCTACCATTGTAGTGTCGTCTGTGGACCTATTGGAGTGGGTCTAGGGTGTCAGGTAGGGTGGAGGTGATATGGTCCTTTACTAGTCTCTCGGAGCACTTCATGATGACGGAAGTGAGTGCTACGGGGCGATAGTCATTTAGGTCAGTTACCTTCGCTTTCTTAGCATGTGGGAACAGCAGACTGGGATAAGGATGACTGAATATGTCCGTAAACACACCAGCCAGCTGGTCTGTGCATGCTCTGAGGACGCGGCTGGGGATGCCGTCTGGGCCGGCAGCCTTGCGAGGGTTAACACGTTTAAGTGTTTTACTCACGTTGTCTGCAGTGGAGGAGATCCTGCAGGTTTTGGTAGCGGGCCGTGTCAGTAGCACTGTGTTGTCCTCAAAGTGAGCAAAGAAGCTGTTTAGTTTGTCTGGGAGCAAGACATCGTGGTCCGCGACGGGGCTGATTTTCCTTTTGTAATCCGTGATTGACTGTAGACCCTACCACATACCTGTTGTCTGAGCCGTTGAATTGTGATTCTACTTTGTCTCTATACTGACGCTTAGCTTGTTTGATTGCCTTGCGGAGGGAATAGCTACACGGTTTGTATTCGGTCATGTTTCCAGTTTTGCACGAATGCTGCCATCAATCCACGGTTTCTGGTTGGGGAATGTTTTAATAGACGCTGTGGGTACAACATCAGTGATGCACTTGCTAATAAACTCGCTCACCAAATCAGCGTATTCATCATTGTTATTGTCCGACGCTATGTGGAACATATCCCAGTCCACGTGATCAAAGCAATCTTGAAACTGGTCCGACCAATCGCTGTTCCGATTGGTCGGACCAGCGTTGAACAGATCTGAGCACGGGCGCTTCCTGTTTTAGTTTCTGTCTATAGGCTGGGAGCAACAAAATGGAGTCGTGGTCAGATTTTCCGAAAGGAGGGCGGGAGAGGTCTTTATATGCATCGCGGAACAATGATCCAGGGTTTTGCCAGCCCGGGTCGCGCATTCGATATGCTGATAAAATTTAGGGAGCCTTGTTTTCAGATTAGCCTTATTAAAATCCCCAGCTACAATAAATGCAGCCTCAGGATATGTGGATTCTAGTTTACATAGAGTCAAATTAAGTTCTTTCAGGGCCATCGATGTGTCTGATTGGGGCGGGATATACACGACTGTGATTATGAGCGAAGAGAATTCTCTTGGTAGATATTGCGGTCGCTATTTGATTGTAAGGAATTATAGGTCAGTTCCTGTATGTTGTGATGATCACACCACGTCTCGTTAATCATAAGGCATACATCCTCGCTCTTCTTACCAGAGAGATGTTTGTTTCTGTCGGCACAATGCGTGAAGAAGCCAGGTGGCTGTACCGACTCTGATGACGTATCCCTAGTGAGCCATGTTTCCGTGAAACAAAGAACGTTACAGTCTCTGATGTCTCTCTGGAAGGCAACCCTTGCTCGGATTTCGTCTACCTTGTTGTCAAGAGACTGGTCATTGGCGAGTAGTATGCTCTGGAGCGGTGCGCCCGTCTACGGAGCCTGACCAGAAGACAGCTTCGTCTGCCACTTCTGCTGCGCAGTTGTTTTGGGTCGCCGGCTGAGATCTGATCCATTGTCCTGGGTGGTGGACCAAACAGATGATCCGCTTCGGGAAAGTCGTATTCCTGGTCGTTATGTTGGTGAGTTGACGTTGCTCTTATATCCAATAGTTCCTCCCGACTGTATGTAATAAAACCTCATATTTCCTGGGGTAACAATGTAAGAAATAACACATAAAAAAACAAAATACTGCATAGTTTCCTAGGAACACGAAGTGAGGCGGCTATCACTGTCTCTATATGACAAGGTTGTCATATAAAGAAATGTAAAAACTTTCCAGTACAAAGATATCGAGTACAATAATTTCTCATGTCTCTATGACACAACTCTATGCATCGTGTAAAAAAGGCCATTCTGTTCCTCCTCTCTAGTCTCTAGCTACCCAGCTTTCCCGCAGTCCCCTTCGTCCTGTTAGTTTGGTAGCTGATGCATTGTAAATGTTAATCATAAGAACTAGCCTAAACACATTGGCACTGACAGTTAAAATTGTCAACACTAAATAGACACTTGTTAACTAGCTAGCTATACATTTCACGATTGCAGAGGTAAGAATAAACAGTCTATCAGCCTGGTCTCATAGACCAGACGTAACATAGTAAATGTAAATCCAGGACACTCAAATTAGAATATGTTACATTTGGTATGGTTACATAAGACAGAAGGTTACTTCTGGCAAAAACAAAATGAGGGTGGTTAGTCGGGGTTGATGGGTAGGGGTATAACGCAAACCTCTAACAACCTGAAAGTTGCGTGTTTGAATCTCATCACGGAAGACATTAGCATTTTAGCAAATTATCAACTTTGAAACTACTTAGAATTTTAGCTAACCCTTCCCCTAACCCCTAGCCTAGCTAACATTAGTCACCTAGCTAGCTATATCTAAAAACAATATTTAAAAAAAATGGTTAGCTGCTAGCTAAATAGCTACTCAGTTTGATATAGCAAGTTAGCTTGCTTGCTAGCTGGATAGTTGGCAAACAACCTAGCTAGCTAAAGTTAGTTTGAGAAAATATGTTAATCTCTGGTAGCAAGATAAGTTAAGTAGGTGACTTTAGCTAATAAATAGTTAAATTTACAGCATTTGCTGTTCGGACACTATCGTTAGTTAGCTAGTCAAGGTGAGCCAAAGAATCTACCTAGCTAACATTACATTTTGTTAATGTAGCTAGCTAGTTATCTAAATCATAACTAGTGGGTTGAAAATATTGTTATACTAACATTAGCCAGCTAGCTAAACACAGCTAACGTTAGCAATTTGCAATTCATACAATATGTTACAAATTTGAAAATACATATGTTGTGAATTTGTATGATATGGATAACATTAGCTAGTGTTAGCCACCTAACGTTAGATATACTGTGTACATTGTTCCCTTACCCAAGTTTTTTGAAGTCTTTTAGTAGTCTACTTTGTTGAAAATGTTGAAGTCTTCTCGTTGAAATCACGGCTAATATTGTGTAGAGGCTTGATAATTGAAAAGACTACAGTGAGTGAATCTCTAGTGAGCTAGATAACTCGCACTGAAATTTAAAAAATCCTGCCCGAACGTGATGTGGTTGTGGGCCAGTTGCAGCAGTTGGTCACGAAAGAAATGCAGCAATGAGAATATTATGTGAAAACAGACATGTTTGAGAAGGAGCATACAAATAATTGCAGTCATAATATAGTCAAATCAAGTTTTATTTCAGATCTAGCTGTAATCGCATTGTCTCATGCATGGAGACCTGTACAGGTGAATTCAATTATTTAAGATAATTTAGATCTATTACTACCGATTATTTGATTTGAATAAAACGAATATGAGCTACACGACATAACCAAAGGTATGTGTAATACTTATTTTCCACCATAATTTGCAAATTAATTAATTAAAACTCCTACAATGTGATTTTCCTTTTTTTCTTTTTTTTTCTCATTTTGTCTGTCATAGTTGAAGTGCACCTATGATGAAAATTACAGGCCTCTCATCTTTTTAAGTGGGAGAACTTGCACAATAGGTGTCTGACTAAATACTTTTTTGCCCCACTGTATATAGTGTATGTGGTTGTTTCTAGACATTTTTAAAAAAAAATAAGAAAATGATCTGTGTCTCATTTTGGTGTTAAAGTGAGCTCATTTTTGTCTATGGTAAAAAATATATATACATTTATCCTTTATTTAACTAGGCAAGTCCGTTAAGAACAATGACGTCCTATACGGCCAAACCCGGACGACGCTGGGACAATTGTGCGCAGCCCTATGGGACTCCCAATCACGGAGAGTTGTGATACAGCCTAGATTCGAACCAGGGTGTCTGTAGTGACGTATCAAGCACTGAGATGCAGTGGCTTAGACCGCTGCACCACTTGGGAGCCCAGTGGGAAACAAAGGGGGAAAATATGATCTCTTCTTGGATTTTGCTTTACTGATGATGAGGGTGCTGATGAAGGTCACTACATAAGTGATTAGTTGTGCTGTCTGTAGACTCCAATCCCCTCATAACCCTTTCTCACCATTTTCTTTCACACTTTCTCTGTGACCTGGGACTCCAGTAAGGCAATTCATCCTAACATAGTGAAGCTTCTGGGTAATCCAACACTCAAGGACTCTAAGTGGATCATCCCCATGGAGTTCATCTTTGGAGAAGAACTGGAGACAACCATCTTCAAATCACAAAAATCTCAAATCCAGGTAGGCTTATGAATCCCACTGCTGCTACCAAACATGCATGTGAAAGTGTTGATGAAGGTTCACATAGAAAAACTCTAAATATATTTGATAAATAAGTATCTAAGCATACAGGATTTTCAGGGTGCCTTCCATACCTATTACAAAAAAGTGCAAGTTAACTCATCAGTTGATTATGAAAGCCTTTGATCTCCCACAGTTAACTCCATCTGTAAAGGCCACCATCATCACAGGCATGTGTGAAGGACTACTTCACCTACACAGCAAAGATATCGTCCATCAGGACCTCAAGCCTGAGAACATCATGGTGAGACAGGCATTAAAATAATTTTTGTGGTTTTAATGTTCTTCATTTAATGATGCAAGACTTTAGAAGCAGTTGTTCACCTGTTGTTGGGAATAAAGGACATTGTCACACTAAATGCTTAGATTAGATATAAAACAATCTTTTTTCATCCCTCTCAAATGATCTCTTCCAGGTAGAACATGACACTCACCGAGCTGTGATCATTGATATGGGGCTGGCCAAATTCTTCCGCAATGGCCTAAATTCTGCTGTGGATATGGGCAACGAGGCCTACTCTTCCCCAGAGGTCCTGCAGAGGCGGGGCCAACGAGACCAGCGTTCAGACGTGTGGGCTATGGGTAAAATCATTGCTGAGCTCTGTGCCAGAGTTAGGCTGCACACCCCTAGTGTCTGTCCGGCTATGATCTATGAAATCCTCAGTCTCCAAGGCCAGCAGTACTGTAATGCTGTCTGTAGGATGGTGCAGAGCGACCCCACAGTGCGAGCCACCATGGCCGGGATCATGCCAGAGATGCGAAGGGCAGGGGGAGGTGGCAACACCGGGGAGCAACAAAGAGGACATCTTCCGACACCCTTTCCTCACACTGAGGTAAAAGACACATCGCCACGTCCTCATGCTCCCCCGCTATCAAGAGCTGAGTGCACAGCCTTGCCAAAGATTGAGGTCAAGACGACACTGCAACCACAACCCATACAGCGGTCACCTTCCCCGGCAAGATGGGAGCATGCAGCCTTGCCAATGACTGAGGTCAAGATGACACTGCAACCACAACTCGCACAGCGGTCACCTTCCCCGGCAAGATGGGAGCATGCAGCCTTGCCAATGACTGAGGTCAAGACGACACTGCAACCACAACCTGTACAGCGGTCACCTTCCCCGGCAAGATGGGAGCATGCAGCCTTGCCAATGACTGAGGTCAAGACGACACTGCAACCACAACCTGTACAGCGGTCACCTTCCCCGGCAAGATGGGAGCATGCAGCCTTGCCAATGACTGAGGTCAAGACGACACTGCAACCACAACCTGTACAGCGGTCACCTTCCCCGGCAAGATGGGAGCATGCAGCCTCTCCAAAGCCTGAAGTCAAGAACTCACCATCTCCCCTTCCAAAGGTAGACCAGGGTAATGCACTGGTGGTTCCATCAGGCATGGTTCAACCCAGTCAAGATGTCATGAAACAACTTCTCTTCAAAGAGGCCCCAAAGGGTCTCCCATGCCCACTCCCCACAACGGGAAAGGTGCGAATCCGCCGCTATGAGCAAAGGAATGGGGAAGTGGAGACTTGGGAGCAAAATGAGGTAGAGACTGAAGGAGGGAGGATAGTCAAGTTTGAGAATGTGATGTTTAACAACAAGTCATAAGTAGGTTATTGAGAGGTTGTGAAATAGTTGGGAATTGATTTGACTCTGCTTCTGAAATAGTTGGGAGTTGATTTGACTCTGGTCACTCTCCTTCCATCCTTCATTGTAAAAGTCTGACATGTTTATGGAGAGGGGGAAGAGTATATTTGGGAGGTGGGATAAACTAATGGAAGAATTCTAATGTCCAGTGAAACTATACCGGACGTACTGTGCCTAAAAACAAAGCGACACAATATCCCACTACGTGAGACCAAAATATATATATATTAACAACAAATGTTGTCTTGCACTGGTAAGAAGGAAACCTTGGAGTTTGTTAAGGTTGAGTAAGGACTTAGGGATGATCTTGAAAGTACTATCACTTCTTCTAATGCTACATCATGTTACAATGTTGCTCATGTGGTTAGGTGACAGTGTACAGAGGCAGCTGGAATCAAGTAACTATCTTTGAATGGTTTTGAAACCTTTTTGTTTTGGGAAACTTATCCCTGTTTGCTAATCAGTTGTCTCTTTAGCTCTATATCATACATTTGACTGTGTGCATACAGTACCAGTCAAAAGTTTTGGGCACACCTACTCATTCCAGGGTTTTCCTTCATTTGTACTATTTTCGACATCGTAGAATAATAGGGAAGACATCAACACTATGAAATAACACATGGAATTATGTAGTAACCAAAAAAGTGTTAGACAAATCAAAATATATTTTACATTTAATATTCTTCAAAGTAGCCACCCTTAGCCTTTGACAGCTTTGCACACTCTTGGCATTCTCTCAACCAGCTTCACCTGGAATGTTTTTCCAACAGTCTTGAAGGAGTTCCCATATATGCTGAGCACTTGTTGGTTGCTTTTCCTTCACTCTGCAGTCCAACTCAATCCAAACCTTCTCAATTGGGTTGAGCTTGGGTGCTTGTGGGGGCCAGGTCATCTGATGCAGCATTGCTCTCCTTCTTGGTCAAATAGCCATTACACAGCCTGGAGGTGTATTGTATCATTGTCCTGTTGGGAAAACAAATGATAGACCCATAAAGCGCAAACCAGATGGGATGGCGTATCGCTGCAGAATGCTGTGGTAGGCGTGCTGGTTAATTGTGCCTTAAATTCTAAATAAATCCGTGTCACAAGCAAAGCACCCCCACAACATCACACATCCTCCTCCATGCTTCACGGTGGAAACTACACATCCAGAGATCTAATGAAATTATTCTCTGCAGCAGAGGTAACTGAGTCTTCCTTTCCTGTGACAGTGCTCATAAGAGCCAGTTTCATCATAGAGCTTGATGGTTTTTGCGACTGACTGCACTTGAAGAAACTATCGTGAAGTTCTTGAAATGTTCCGTATTGACTGACCTTCATGTCTTAAAGGAATGATGGACTGTCATTTCTCTGCTTATTTGAGCTGTTCTTTCCATAATATGGACTTGGTATTGTACCAAATATGGCTATCTTCTGTATACCACCCCTATCTTGTCACAACAGAACTGATTGGCTCAAATGCATTAAGAAGGAAAGAAATTCCACAAATTTACTTTTAAGGCACACTGGTTAATTTAAATGCTTTCCAAGTGACTACCTCATGAAGCTTGTTGAGATAATACCAAATGTACAAAGCTGTCATCAAGGCAAACAGTGGCTACTTTGAAGAATCTCAAATATAAAAATAAAGAAAAACCCTTGAATGAGTAACTTGTCCAAACTTTTGACTGGTAGTGTAGAAATAAGCAATTGTTTGTATCAAATTTTTCTTACTCTTGAGAATAAAAGTAATTTTTCATGACAATATGCTGTTATCCTCTTTACAACAACAGTGTACAAAATAACCTTTTGCAAGACTGCCAACCAGAGCTGTGTTCAGCTACAGAAAGGGTATCCCACACAGTTCATCCAGTCAGAAGGAACTTCACAGGTGTTTGACTAATCTTTTTGTTTATTAATCATTGTATAAGGCCACTCTGGACTGTGCAGACTTGATTGATAGAGGAGAAATGAAATCAGAAATATCATGTTGTCAGTGAGCTCCCATCTTCTGGCGCTGTCACCCTGGACAGCAGATCCACATCATAATGGAGTGAAAGTCAAGCTATACATCACCTGAAGCCAAAGAGCACAAATACAGACATTAAAATACCATATAATAAACCACTACATGAAGTGTTAAAAGGTACATATAGCATACGTCTTATGAATCACTACACAAGCATACACTTCAGCATGCTTCTGGAAACTCAAATGTGAATTCCTGTCACAGTGGTCTGTGTGTGGTTTTCTGTACATTCCACTCATCTAATACAGGGTCTGTGTATCATGCATAATCAGGCTTCATATGGAGTAGAAAAGGTCAAGACATAGCCTACATAGTGAAGCAGGTCATCCAAGAGATTCCTAGATCAGATAGTAGTGCGCACACAAAAACACACAAACCTCAGCATTCCTGCAGTCAGTGGAACAACCCATATGCTACTGCATTATCAGTGACCGAAAGAGGTTTTTCATTTATCTATTCTATCTCGTAATCTTGCTATCACTAGAAACCGGTTCCATTCATAACTCTTGACCTGAAGTTTTATTAAAAGTAAAGTATGAGTGAAAGGACAAATAGAAAACCTGTTTTGTTCTAAGGCAACATGGTTTTCAGCAGCCACCCAGGTGCTGTACATACAGTATATTTAAGCAATAAGGTCCGAGGGGGTGTGTTAGATGACCAATCCACCACGACTAAGGGTTGTTATTCTAGATATAGCCTTAGCCGTGGTATATTGGCCATATGCCACAAACCTGAGGTGCCTTATTGCTATTATAAACTGGTTACCAACTTAATTAGAGTAGCAGAAATATATTTTTGTCACACCTGTCACCATTGTTATGCACACCTGTGTGTCATCAGACTCACCTGTACTCCACCACCTCCCTGATTACCTTCCCTATATATGTCACTCCCTTAGGTTCCTTCCCCAGGTGTTATTGTTTCTGTTCCAGTGTTACGTCTGTGTGTTGTTTGTGTTCCTTGTTTTTGTATATATGTTTATTTATTAAAATCAAATCAAAGTTTATTTGTCACGTGCGCTGAATACAACAGGTGTAAACCTTACAGTGAAATGCTTGCTTACAGGCTCTAACCAATGGTGCAGGAAAAAAAGGTGTGTGTGTGTGTGTGTGTGTGTGTGTGTGTGTGTGTGTAGGTAAGTAAAGAAATAAAACAGCAGTAAAAAGACATTTGAAAAAAGAGTAGCAAGGCTATATACAGACACCGGTTAGTCAGACTTATTGAGGAGGTAGGTATGCATATATGTAGGTATCGTTAAAGTGACTATGTACATATGATGAACAGAGAGTAGCAGAAGCGTAAAAAGAGGGGTTGGCGGGTGGTGGGACACAATGCAGATAGCCCAGTTAGCCAATGTGCGGGAGCACTGTTTGGTCGAGCCAATTTAGGTAGTATGTACATGAATGTATAGTTAAAGTGACTATGCATATAAGATAAACAGAGAGTAGCAGCAGCGTAAAAGGGAGGGGGTACACAATGTAAATAGTTTGGGTAACCATTTGGTTACCTGTTCAGGAGTCTTATGGCTTGGGGGTAAAAACTGTTGAGAAGCCTTTTTGTCCTAGACTTGGCACTCCGGTACCGCTTGCCATGCAGTAGCAGAGAGAACAGTCTATGGCTGGGGTCTTTGACAATTTCTAGGGCCTTCCTCTGACACCGCCTGGTGTAGAGGTCCTGGATGGCAGGCAGCTTTGCCCCAGTGATGTACTGGGCCGTACGCACTGCTCTCTGAAGTGCCTTGCGGTCGGAGGCCGAGCAGTTGCCGTACCAGGCAGTGATGCAACCGGTCAGGATGCTCTCGATGGTGCAGCTGTAGAACCTTTTGAGGATCTGAGGACCCATGCCAAATCTTTTTAGTTTCCTGAGGGCGAATAGGCTTTGTCATGCTTTGTCGTGTTGTTGATGTGGACACCAAGGAATTTGAAGCTCTCAACCTGCTCCACTACAGCCCCGTCGATGAGAATGGGGACGTGCTCGGTGCTCCTTTTCCTGTAGTCCACAATCATCTCCTTGTCTTGGTAACGTTGAGGGATAGGTTGTAATTCTGGCACCACCCGGCCAGGTCTCTGACCTCCTCCCTATAGGCTGTCTCGTCGTTGTCGTTGATCAGGCCTACCACTGTTGTGTCGTCAGCAAACTTAATGATGGTGTTGGAGTCGTGCCTGGCCATACAGTCATGGGTGAACGGGGAGTACAGGAGGGGACTGAGCACGCACCCCTGGGGAGCTCCAGTGTTGAGGATCAGCGTGGTAGATGTGTTTCTACCTACCCTCACCACCTGGGGGCGGCCTGTCAGGAAGTCCAGGATCCAGTTGCAGAGGGAGGTGTTTAGTCCCAGGATCTTTAGCTTGGTGATGAACTTTGAGGGTACAATGGTGTTGAACGCTGAGCTGTAGTCAACAAACAGCATTCTCACATAGGTGTTCCTTTTGTCCAGGTGGGAAAGGGCAGTGTGAAGTGCAATAGAGATTGCATCATCTGTGGATCTGTTTGGGCGGTATGCAAATTGGAGTGGGTCTAGGGTTTCTTGGAAAATGGTGTTGATGTGAGCTATTACCAGCCTTTCAAAGCACTTCATGGCTACGGACGTGAGTGCTACGGTTCTGTAGCCATTTAGGCAGGTTGCCTTTGTTCTTGGGCACAGGGACTATGGTGGTCAGCTTGAAGCATGTCGGTATTAGACTCAATCAGGGACATGTTGAAAGACACCTGCCAGTTGGTCAGCACATGCCCGGAGCACACGTCCTGGTAATCTGTCTGGCCCCGCAGCCTTGTGTATGTTGACCTGTTTAAAGGTCTTACTCACGTCGGCTACAGAGAGCGTGATCACACAGTCATCCGGAACAGCTGATGCTCTCATGAATGCCTCAGTGTTGCTTGCCTCGAAAAAAGCATAGAAGTGATTTAGATCGTCTGGTAGGCCCGTGTCACTGGGCAGCTCGCGGCTGTGCTTCCCTTTGTAGTCTGTAATAGTTTGCAAGCCTTGCCACATCTGACGAGCATCGGAGCCGGTGTAGTATGATTCAATCTTAGCCCTGTATTGATGCTTTGCCTGTTTGATGGTTCGTCGCAGGGCATAGCGGGATTTCTTGTAAGCTTCCGGGTTAGAGTCCGCACCTTGAAAGCGGCAGCTCTACCCTTTAGCTCAGTGTGAATGTTGCCTGTAATCCATGGCTTCTGGTTGGGGTATGTACGTACAGTCACTGTGGGGATGACGAACTCAATGCACTTATTGATAAACCAGTGACTGATGTGGTGTATTCCTCTATCATCGGAAGAATCCCGAAACATGTTCCAGTCTGTGATAGCAAAGCAGTCCTGTAGTTTAGCATCTGCTTCATCTGACCATTTTTTTATAGACCGAGTCACTGGTGCTTCCTGCTTTAATTTTGCTTGTAAGCAGGAATCAGGAGGATAGAGTTGTGGTCGGATTTACCAAATGGAGGGCGAGGGAGAGCTTTGTACGCATCTCTGTGTGTGGAGTACTGGGGATCTACATTTTTTTCCCTCTGGTTGCACATTTAACATGTTGATAGAGATTTGGTAGAACTGATTTAAGATTCACTGCGTTAAAGTCTCCGGCCACTAGGAGGGCCGCCTCTGGGTGAGTGGTTTCCTGTTTGCTTATTTCCTTATACAGCTGACTGAGTGCGGTCTTAGTGCCAGCATCTGTCTGTGGTGGTAAATAAACAGCCACGAAAAGTATAGCTGAGAACTCTCTAGGCAAGTAGTGTGGCCTGCAGTATATCACAATATACTCAACTTCAGGCGAGTTAAATCTAGAGACTTCCTTCGATTTCGTGCACCAGCTGTTGTTTACAAATATGCACAGACCGCCCCCCCTCGTCTTACCGGAGTCTGCTGTTCTATCCTGCCGGTGCAGAGTGTATCCCGCTAGCTGAATATCCATGTCGTCATTCAGCCACGATTCCGTGAAGCATAGGATATTACAGTTTTTGATGTCCCATTGGTAGGATATTTGTGATCTTACCTCTTCTAGTTTATTGTCCAATGTTTGCACATTAGCGAGTAATATTGACGGTAACGGCAGCTTTCCTAGTTGTCTTCTGCAGCTCCGGACGAGGGATCCGGCTCTTCGTCCTCTGCGTCGCTTCTTTTTGTGAATAATTGGGATGTCTGCCCTATGGGGTGTTTGGAGAATATTGTGTGAGTCCTGCTTGCTGCTGTTGTTGTTGAAGAAATCTTTGTCTAATCCGAGGTGAGTGATCGCTGTCCTGATGTCCAGAAGCTCTTTTCTTTTGTAAGATACGGTTGCAGAAACATTATGTAGAAAATAATTTACAAATATCGCGAAAACAAATACATAATAGCACAATTGGTTAGGAGACCGTAAAACGGCGGCCATCTCCTCCGGCGCCAAACACTCACTCCTTGAACTTGCTTCCCGACTCTCAGCGCACATCATCACAGAATAACGGCTCACCTAAGAGAAGCATCAGGGAGTGTTTTTTGGGGGTTTTTTTTGTCGTCAGTGGGAATGACGTTGGGTCCAGGAGCAGCTACAGGCTCCCCCGCCTCAGCAGAGGTGACCGGTTCGCTCTTGATCCCCGGGATGTCATTGTGGTTGGTGTTTCCTCTCTTCCTCTCCCCATACCATAAGCCCCTTTTTGTATGATTTGAAAGACAGTGGAGTGGTGAGATATAGCTGGAGAAGCTAGTACCAGTACCGAGTCGATGTGCACGGGTAGGCCCAAATGCTTCTACACCTGCATTGCTTGCTGTTTGGGTTTTTAGGCTGGGTTTCTGTACTGCACATTGATATATCAACTGACGTAAGAAGGGCTATATAAATACATTTGATTTGAAATATGATTTGGGTACAAGGTAATTGATGTAGCTATGCACACAGGGGTAAAGTGACTAGGCAACAAGATAGATAATGGACAGTAGCAACAGCGTTGTGAAAGAGTGTGTGTGTGTGCCGTCAGTATGCATGTGTGCACGTTATGTGTTTGTGGGCATATGTATTGTGTGTGTTTGGGTGTCAGTGTAATTGTGTGTGGGCATAGAGTTAGTGCAAGAAAGTTAGTGCAAAAAGGGACAATGCAGGTAGTCTGGGTGGCCGATGTGATTAGCTATTAAGCAGGCTTGTTTAGCAGTCTTACGGCTTTGGGGTAGAAGTTTTGCACGAATGCAGTTTTGCATGAATGCTGCCATCTATCCACGTTTTTTGGATTGAGTAGGTTTTAATACTCAAGGTGGGAACAATATCCCCTATACACATCCTGATGAACTCAGTTACCGTGTCCGTGTATACGTCAATGTTATTCTCAGAGGCAACCAGAAACATATCCCAATCCCCGTAATCAAAACAATCTTGAAGCATGGATTCCAATTGGTCAGACAAGCGTTTCTGCCTATAGGAAGGGAAGAGCAGGATGGAGTCGTGATCTGATTTGCTGAAGGGAGGGCGGGGAGGGCCTTGTAGCCGTCCCGGAAGAGGGAGTAACAATGGTAGAGAGTTTTTGATGCGCGAATAGTACAAGCAGTGTGTTGTTAGAACTTCGGTAGCGTTTTCCTCAAATCTGCTTTGTTAAAGTCCCCAGCTACAATAAATGTGGCCTCAGGATATGTGGTTTCCAGTTTTCACAAAGTCCAATGTAGTTCCTTGAGGGCCGTCGTGGTATTGGCTTGAGGGGGAATATACACGGCTATGACTATAACCGAAGAGAATTCTCTTGGGAGGTAATACGGTCTACATTTGATTGTGAGGTGTTCTAGGTTGGCGTGAGTAGTTAATTATTAAACATACACCACTGCCTTCTTTCCTGAGAATTCTTTATTCCTGTCTGCGCAATGTACTGAGAACCCAGCTGGCTGTATGGACCGGGACAGTATATCTGGAGAGAGCTATGATTCCATGAAACAGAGTATGTTACAAGTACTTGATGTCTCTCTGGAAGGAGATCCTCACCCTGAGCTCATCTACTTTATTGTCCAGGGACTGAACATTAGCAAGTAATATATTCTGAAGCGGTGGATGGTGTCCATGTCTCCTGAGTCTGCCTCGAAGCCCACTCCAAATACCTCTTCTCTTTTTGTGCCTGTGTAGAGTTTGACAACATTTGACTGTGCTGACATAAATAGTGTACTGTGCAATCTGGGAATGCTTCAGTTAGAGATGGTTGGTTGGTTTTGAATGGATTAGAATATCAGGCTACATTTTCTACAGAATTTCCACCTTATCATGTGAGAAACTGTCTGTAGAATTCCTCTGTTCTACAGTTGCAACACTGTTTCCTTTCATTTGTAGTCAACAGACACACCCTTCTCACCCACTTCATTGTCATATTTTCTTTGGAATTCTCTCTTTGTCTTTGTGACTTGGAGAGAATTGACTCTGTAGTGTGTTCTTACCACTACTTACCCTAACAAATGTTATGCAACAATAGTATGCACATGCGCCTCGCACACTTTCTGTGTATGACAGACCGACTACATTCTCTGTCATATCCAGAGAAAGGGGTGTGACTACTTTAGGGGTGGGACATGCAAGAGGTAAAAAGACACACAGCTGTGTTATTTTATGTTTACACCTGACACAGCAGGACAGCAGCCATACCTGAAGTAAACTGACAAGAGGTAAGGATAATTTAATAAGATTTGACCTTAATGTCCAGGTAGCAGATAATGGACCTTATCTGACATTTATGTAGTTGATTCTGTATATTAATGTAACTAATATCAATGGGTTCTAACTTGACAAAATTCTTTGTTAGTTTACAATTTTACAATTTATGCAACTCACATATAAAAACCAATAAGACTGCTGGAATGCCCTGAGCACAAGCTAGTAGAGGAACATATTGCCTGTAGCCTACTTTACATGGTAAGCTGTTGCGCACCAAGTGGCACTTAACTCCACATCACTTCACTTAGTTATGGAAAATGGCTGTGAGGATTTTTGTACACTATTCACAACATATTGAAACAATTACTATCTTCATATCATCAAAATCCTATTTCAGCAATAACATGTGGAAAAACCAGTGGTGGAAAAAATACCCGATTATCGTACCTGTGTAAAAGTAAAGATATCTTAATAGAAAAGGACTCAAGTAAAAGTGAAAGTCACCCAGTGAAATACTACTTGAGTAAAAGTATAAATGTATTTTGTTTTAAATATACTTAAGTATCAAAAGTGAAAGTATACACCTTTTCACATTCCTTACATTAAACAAACCAGATGGCACAGTTTTCTTGTTTTAAAATACAAATGTATAGCACTTTTTATGAGTGTTTTATTCACCGTGTGACAATGACCACAGGGTGTTGTGGGATTGTTTCCAAAGTTGGAGCTGATTTGGAGAAAACCTCAAACACAACTTTTAGAACAGCATAACAATATTAGAACAATTGATTTTAGAGTTTGCAATTTGGGAATGTTGTTTTGGGGGTCCTCTAAATTACTCTTTATATTTGCGTTTCTGGCATTTAGAAATAGGTGCTACACTGCCTTTAAGATTATATTAACTGCATTTGATTAACTTCCCATGTATAACAATCATGAAGTTTGCTTTTTGTAAATAGAACAAATGAGATTTTGCGTGTTATATCAGTATCCAATGAAATCCCAGGAGGTTGGTTGCACCTTAATTGGGGAGGACGGGCTTGTGGTGATGGCTGGAGGGGAATGGGAGAATGGTATCAAGTACATCAAACACATGATTTGATGCTATTCCAATCACTTTGTTCAAGCCATTATTATGAGCCGTCTTCCCCTCAGTAGCCTCCACTGAATGAAATAGATGTAATGTAAAGAGGATTGCAAAAGTTGTTGCTCCATTCTAGAGGTGTCAACTTAATTTGCCAAATGTGGCCATTTCTGTGAAGCCAATGTCAAGAAAGCTGTATATTGATGGGAAGAAATGGCATTTTCATATTCTGCGTACTTACATGCTCAAAGTTTAACAATTCCATCTTTGTTTGAATAGCATACGCTCTGAATATATTACTGCAATGTGTTGTCATTCCCAACATCAAATCTTTTAAAATCATTGCAGTGTTGGAAACAGAAGTAAGGGCCACATTATATATGATGGCAGGCCACAAATGGTTACTGAAAGGTACACAACATGATCAAAAGCACTTCTAAAAACATTTAGTCATTATGGGGTATTGTGTGTAGGCCCTGAAGGCACTGTGTATATATACACTACATGACCAAAAGTATGTGGACACCTGCTTGTCGAACGTCTCATTCCAAAATCATAGGCATTATCATGGAGTTGGTCCCCCTTTTGCTGCTGTAACAGCCTCCTATCTTCTGGAAAGGCTTTCCACTAGATGTTGGAACATTTCTGAGGGGACTTCCATTCAGCCACAAGAGCTTTAGTTAGGCCTGGCTCGCAGTCGGCGTTCTAATTCATCCAAAGGTGTTTCATGGGGTTGAGGTCAAGGCTCTGTGCAGGCCAGTTCCCACCCTTCTTGACAAATAATTTATGTATGGACCTCGCTTTGTGTGCTTTGGCATTGTCTTGCTGAAACAAGAAAGGGCCTTCCCCAAACGATTGAAACAAAGTTGGAAGCACAGAATTGTCTAGAATGTCATTGTATGCGGAAGTGTTAAGATTTCCCTTCACTGGAACTAAGGGGACTAGAACCATGAAAAACAGCCCCAGAGCTTATTATCCAATGGTGGCGAGGCTTCTGTGTGGCTGCTTGGCCCATGGAAACCCATTTCATGAAGCTTCCGACGAACAGTTCTTGTGCTGACGTTGCTTCCAAAGGAAGTTTGGAACTAGGTAGTGAGTGTTGCAACCGAGGACAGACAATTTTTACGTGCTACCCACTTCAGCACTCGGCGGGCCCCTTCTGTGAGCTTGTGTGGCCTACCACTTTGTGGCTGAGCCATTGTTGCTCCTAGACGTTTCACTTCACAATATCAGCATTTACAGTTGACCGAGGCAGCTCTAGCAAGTCAGGAAAGAGAGTGCAAAGTTGTCATCAAGGCAATATATTTATATTTTTTAAAACACTTTTTTTGGTTACTACATAATTCCATATGTGTTATTTCATAGTTTTGATGTTTTTGCTATTATTCTACAATGTAGAAAATATTAAAAATAAAGAAACCCTTGAATAAGTAGGTGTGTTCAAACCTTTGACTGGTACTGTATATGACAATGAATGTCATAACACAGCATGTGACTTTTATGTTTCTGTGTAGAGTTTGACAACCTTTGACTGTGCTGGCATAAATAGGCTACATTGCTATCAGGGATTTGGGAATGCCTCAGTTAGATATGGTTGGAATGGATTAGAATACCAGTTTAGATTTTCAACAGAATTTCCGCCTTACTATGTGAGAAACTATCAGTAGAATTCCTTTGTTCTACAGTTGCAGCACTGTTTTCTTTAGTTTGTAGTCAACAGACACACCCTTCTCACCCACTTCATTGGGAATGCCTCAGTTAGATATGGTTGGAATGGATTAGAATACCAGTTTAGATTTTCAACAGAATTTCCGCCTTACTATGTGAGAAACTATCAGTAGAATTCCTTTGTTCTACAGTTGCAGCACTGTTTTCTTTAGTTTGTAGTCAACAGACACACCCTTCTCACCCACTTCATTGGGAATGCCTCAGTTAGATATGGTTGGAATGGATTAGAATACCAGTTTAGATTTTCAACAGAATTTCCGCCTTACTATGTGAGAAACTGTCAGTAGAATTCCTTTGTTCTACAGTTGCAGCACTGTTTTCTTTAGTTTGTAGTCAACAGACACACCCTTCTCACCCACTTCATTATCGTCTTCTGTTTGGAATTATCTCTTGGTAACTTTGAGAGAAGTAACTGTAGGGTGTACATACTGGTACTTACCGTAACAATAGTACTATAACAAATGTTATGCAGAGGGGAATGCTTTAGTCCACTGGTTCTCAATCCTGGTCCTGGGGACCCAAAGGAGTGCACATTTTAGTTTTTTCCCTATCACTACACAGCTGAATCAAATTATTAACTCATCAAATGGCTTTGATGATTAGAATCAGGTGTGTAGTGCTAGGGCAAAAACCAAAATGTGCACTCCTTTGGGTCCCCAGGACCAGGATTGAGAACCACTGCTTTAGTCATTTCTATTGGACCTTGACCCCACTGCCCACTCCCAACCAAACCCCCTAGATGGCGTATTCCACCAGCACTCTTGCTGCTGGCTGCTTTGGGAAGATCTACAGGGAGAAGTACAATGACACCTGGGCTGCAATCAAGAAGGTGCCACACCACTTAATCAATAGGAGAGACCTGGAGAGAGAGTGTCAAGTATACAAGTGAGTGTGACAGACAATGTGCTATCATGGTATGTTGTTAAATGGTGATGATATCAGAGATGGTGTTGATGAGGGTGCTGATGATGGTCACTACAGAAGTGCTTAGTTGTGCCCTCATAACCATTTCTCCCCATTGTATTTCACACTCTCTCTGTGAACTGGGACTCCAGTAAGGCGATTCATCCTAACATAGTGAAGCTTCTGGGTAATCCAACACTCAAGGACTCTAAGTGGATCATCCCCATGGAGTTCATCTTTGGAGAAGAACTGGAGACAACCATCTTCAAATCACAAAAATCTCAAATCCAGGTAGGCTTATGGATCCCACTGCTCCCACCAAACATGCATACGACGGTGTTGATGAAAGTTCACATAGCAAATATCTGAAATATCTGATAAAGAAGTATCTAGGCCTACAGGATTTTCAGGGGGGCCTTCCCAACATTATTAAAACATTTATATGTGCAAGTTAGCTCATCAGTTGATAATCAAAGCCTTTCTTCCCCCACAGTTGACTCCATCTATAAAGGCCACCATCATCACAGGCATGTGTGAAGGACTACTCTATCTACACAGCAAAGATATTGTCCATCAGGACCTCAAGCCTGACAACATCATGGTGAGAAAGGCAATAAAGTTGTTTTTGTTATTCTGATGTTCTTCATTAATTATGCAAGACCTTAGAAGTAGTTGTTCATCTGTTGTTTATCACTATCACATTATCACTGTCAATGAATAGACTAGAAATAAAACAATATTTCTCAACCCCTCTCAAATGATCTCTTCCAGGTAGAACATGACACTCACAGAGCTGTGATCATTGATATGGGACTGGCCAAATTCTTCCGCAATGGCCTAAATTCTGCTGTGGATATGGGCAACGAGGCCTACTCTCCCCCTGAGGTCCTGCAGAGGCAGGGCCAGCGAGATCAGCGCTCGGACGTGTGGGCTATGGGTAAAATCATTGCCGAACTCTGTGCCAGAGTCAGGCTGCACACCCCCAGCGTCTGTCCAACTAAGATCCAGGAGACCCTCAGTCTCCAAGGCCAGCAGTACTGTAACGCTGTCTGTAGGATGGTGCAGAGAGACCCCACAATGCGAGCCACCATGGCTGGAATCATGCCGGAGATACAAAGGGCAGGGGTGGATGGCGGTGGCGGCAACACCGGGAGGCAGAAAAGAGGACATCTTCTGACACCCTTTCCTCACACTCAGGTAAAAAATGCATTGCCACGTCCTCAAGCTCCTGTACAGCGTTCACCATCTCCATCGAGATTTGAGCGCAGTGCTTTACCAATGCCTGAGGTCAAGACAGTAGTGCCATCTCCTGTGCAAGCGCCTTCTCCATCGAGATGGGAGCGGGCAGCCTTGCCAAAGACTGAGGTCAAGAACTCACCATCTCCCCTTTCAAAGGTAGACCAGGGTAATGCTCTGGTTCCATCAGGCATAACTCAACCCAGTCAAGATGTCATGAAACAGCTTCTCTACAAAGAGGCATCGAGGGATCTCCCATGCCCACTCCCCACAACGGGAATGGTGCGAATCCGCCGCTATGAGCAAAGGAATGGGGAAGTGGAGACTTGGGAGCAAAAGGAGGTGGTGACTGAAGGAGGGAGGATAGTCAAGTTTGAGGATGTGATGTTTAACAACAAGACGTAAGAAGGTTATTGAGAGGTTGTGAAATAGTTGGGAGTTGATTTGACTGTGCTTCTCCAGAGCATGGGCCACTCCCCTTCCGTCCTTCAATGTAAAAGTCTGACATGTTTTTGAAAAAGGTGAAAGACTGTATTTGGGAAAGGGATAAGCTAATGGAATAATTCTAATGTCCAGTGAAACGACACTATGTAATCATACATTTACACATTTTCTTACTACGGTAGACTAAATGTATATACTGTATGAATATATATATATATATATATATATATATATATATATATCTCAACAACAATAAAAGTTGTATTGCACTGTTAAGAAGGAAACCTAAGGTTGAGTAAGGATTCACGAATGATGTTTGAAGGACTATATCACTTTACAGTATTGCTACAATAACTATCTGTGAACGTTTTTGAAATCTCATCCCTCTTGCAAATCAGTTGTATCTTTAGCTTGATATACATTTGACTGTGAACATAATAAAAAGCATTTGTCTTGTATCATCTAAGACAAGAAGATCTTACATTTAGCTTACACTTAGGACTTAGTCATTTTTCACAAATAGATGCTGTGTTATATCCTCTTTACAACAACAAAGTGTACAAAATGGCCTCTCTTCGAGACTTTGTCAACCAGAGCTGTGTTCAGCTACAGACAGGGTATCCCACTCACAGTTCATCCACTTCATCCCATCAGAAGGAACTTCAACACAGGTGTTTGAGTAATCATTTTTTTTGTATTAATCATCATATTAAGGCCAATCTGGACTGTGCAGGCTTCATTGAGAGAGGAGAAACAAAATCAGAAATCCAGTATCACTTTGTCCTTGACCTTGTTACATTTTCAGTGCACTGCGGAGAGCTCTATCTTCTGGAGCAGTCGACCTGGAAAGTATATCCACATCACAATGAAGTGAAAGTCTAGTTACACATAAACTGAAGCAAACTAAAGAGCACACATACAGACATGATAATACAGTATCATGATTTGAAAAGCCGCTGCATGAACTTTTAAAAGGTACATGGTGCATATCAGTGGCGTTCGTGCCGTTTTAGATCAGGGAAGACATTTTTATTTCTATTACAGCATATTGAATGACTGTCATTCATATTCCATTCACCCAGCTCAATGTAACATCGATAGGTTTAGGCTACTACATGATACTGAAAAATTCCCTATAGCCATCATGAGGTTGCTACAACCTAGCCTACGAAAAAAGTTTACAATGTAGGTGTAAGGGTTTTCGTCCTTCTCTTCTGAGGAGGTGTAGCGAGAAGGATCGGAGGACCAATGTGCAGCGTGGTAAGTGTTCATATTGTTTATTTGAAAGACAAACTGAACACTAAAATACAAAAACAATAAACGTGAACAAAACCAAAACAGTACCGTGTAGCTATAATGAGAACTGTGCTGACACCAGCAACTAACATAGACACGGAAACAATCACCCACAAAACCCAACACAAAACAGGCTACGTAAATATGGTTCTCAATCAGAGACAATGACTACGTGACAGTACCCCCCCCAAGCTGCGGTCTCCGGCCACAAAACCTTAACCTATAGGGGAGGGTCTGGGTGGGTATCTGTCCGCGGTGGCGGCTCTGATGTGGACCCCACTCCACCATAGTCTTTGTCCGCTTTAGTCTCCTCCTAGGAACGGCAACCCTCGCCGCCGACCTAGGATTGGCAACCCTACTAAAGGGCCCTACTGGACTAAACAAACTCCTCCGGACTGAGGGGCAGCTCCGGACTGAGGGGCAGCTCCGGACTGAGGGGCAGCTCCGGACTGAGGGGTAGCTCAGGACTGAGGGGCAGCTCAGGACCGAGGGGTAGCCCAGGACCGAGGGGTAGCTCAGGCTGGTTGACGGCTCTGGCAGCTTCTGGCTGACTGACGGCTCTGGCGGATCCTGGCTGAATGGCGGCTCTGGCGGATCCTGGCTGACTGGCGGCTCTGGCGGCTCCTGGCTGACTGGCCGCTCCTGGCTGACTGGCGGGTCTGGCGGCTCCTTGCAGACTGGCGGCTCTGGACAGGTGGAAGACTCTAGTGGCTCTGAACAGGCGGGAGACTCTAGTGGCTCTGGACAGGCGGGAGACTCTAGCGGCTTTGGACAGGCGGGAGACTCTAGCAGCTCTGGACAGGCGGGAGACTCAAGCAACTCTGGACAGGTGGGAGACTCTAGCAGCTCTGGACAGGCGGGAGACTAACAGCTCTGGACAGGCGGGAGACTCTAGCAGCTCTGGACAGGCGGGAGGCTCTGGCGCCTCTGGACTGAGGGGCTCTGGCGCCTCTGGACTGAGGGGCTCTGGCGCCTCTGGACTGGGGGCCTCTGGCGCCTATGGACTGAGGGGCTCTGGCGCCTATGGACTGAGGGGCTCTGGCGCCTATGGACTGAGGGGCTCTGGCGCCTCTGGACTGAGAGGCTCTGACGCCTCTGGACTGAGGGGCGGAGGCTCTGGCGCCTCTGGACTGAGGGGCGGAGGCTCTGGCGCCTCTGGACTGAGGGGCGGAGGCTCTGGCGCCTCTGGACTGGCGGGAGACTCCGGCAGCTCTGGAGAGTAGGAAGGCTCTAGCAGCGCTGGACAGGCGGGAGCACCTGTAGCCAAAGGACGGAGAGACAGCCTGGTGCGGGGTGCCGGCACTGGTGGTACCGGGCTGGGGACACGCACCTCAGGGTGAGTGCGAGGAGCAGGAACAGGACACACTGGGTTGTGAAGGTGTACTGGAGACCTGGTTTGTGTATAGCATCAAATCTTCAGGAACTCTAACACAAGTTTCAGGCTGAGTACGAGGAACTGACACAGGTGGCATCGGACAGCTAACACGCTCCTCAGGGCGAATGCCGTGCATACTACGCCAAACCAACAGCTCTCTCTCTTCACTCTCCTCCAATTACATCAACAACTCCTTGAATGTCTCATCATCTCCCATCCGTTCACTCTCCTCCAATCTGTCCAATAACTCCTCGACCCTCTCAGACTCACCCCTCAGCTTCGCCGACCGCTCCAAGTGCCCCCCCAATACATTTTTGGGGCTGCCTCTCAGGCTTCCTTGCCAGTCGCGTTCCCTCGTATCGTTGGCTCCTCTCTCTGGCTGCCTCTGCTCTCCTCAATGCCCCCACCTGTTCCCATGGTAGGCGATCCCTACCAGCCAGGATCTCCTCCCATGTGTCGCAACCATTGCCATCCAAAACATCATTCCATGTCCAGGAATCCTGACATTTCTGCTGCAACTGCTGCTGCTATATCTTCTGCTGCCATTGCAGCTCCTCCTGCTGCTGCTGCCGCTGCTGTTGCTACTGCTGCTTCTTCTGCTGCTGTTGCTGCTGCCTCTTCTGCTGCTGCTTCTTCTGCTGCTGTTGCCTTACCTGCTGCTGCCGCCGCTGCTGCTGTTGCTGCTGCTGCTTCTCCTGCTGCACCTTGGGGCGGCGACACTCCCCTGGCTTTGCCCAGGGTCCTCTCCCGTCGAGGATTTCCTCCCATGTCCAGGAGTCTTGTGTCTTTGGCCGCTGTTGCTGCTGCTGTTTACTGCGCCGCTTGGTCCTTGGTTGGTGGGTGATTCTGTAAGGGTTTTCGTCCTCCTCTTCTGAGGAGGAGTAGCGAGAAGGATCGGAGGACCAATGTGCAGCGTGGTAAGTGTCCATATTGTTTATTTGAAAGACATAAACTGAACACTAAAATACAAAAACAATAAACGTGAACAAAGCCGAAACAGTACCGTGTAGCTATAATGAGAACTATGCTGACACCAGCAACTAACATAGACACAGAAACAATCACCCACAAAACCCAACACAAAACAGGCTACCTAAATATGGTTCCCAGTCAGAGACAATGACTAACACCAGCCTCTGATTGAGAACCAGATCAGGCCAAACATAGAAATAGACAAACAAGACATACAACATAGAATGCCCACTCAGATCACGTCCTGACCAACACTAAAACAAAGAAAACACAAAATAACTATGGTCAGAACGTGACAGTAGGTGCACACAGTTTAGCCATAGCCAGCTAGCTAACATAGCATTCCTCTCAAACACTAGTGTTTGAGTAGGCTAAACTAGCTAGCTGTATTCACTAGCTAAGAGAGTGAAAGTGAGAAAAAAATATACTACGAAATATAGCTCTCTCTCTCCCTCGCTTGCTTTTCCTTCATTCAAATAATTTTGTTAACTTTTCACCTATTGTCTCTGAGTCAACTACTCACCACATTTTATGCACTGCAGTGCTAGCTAGCTGTAGCTTATGTTTTCAGTACCATATTCATTCTCTGATCCTTGGGTGGACATGTCAGTTTATGCTGCAAGAGCTCTGATAGGTTGGAGAACGTCCTCCGGAAGTTGTCATAATTACTGTGTAAATCATTTGAAGGGGGTAAAAACCAGACTATAGTTTGTTAACAAGAAATTTGTGGAGTGGTTGAAAAACGAGTTTTAATGACTCCAACCTAAGTGTATGTAATCTTCTGACTTTAACTGTATATCTGATTGGGAGAAATGTTGGGTTGTCTGAATTACAGTTGTACAGAACCTTTGGGAAGAATTAAACTTGGTTAAAGCTTCTCTACCGTCCGTGAGTTATTTACTCTGAAAAATAAGAACCTAACACCTGCAATCCATGGCTTCTGGTTGGGATATGTACATGCTGTCACTGTGGGGATGATGTCGTCAATGCACTTATTAATCAAGCTGGTGACTGATGTGGTAAACTCCTCAATGTTATTGGTTGAATCCTGGAATATATTCCAGTCTGTGCTAGCAAAACAATCCTGTAATTTAACATCTGCTTCATCTGACCACATGAAAATGCCACTCTGAAATGTGCCGTTTTGTCACACAACACAATGCCACAGGCATTGAGGATTGAGGGAGTGTGCAATTGGCATGCTGACTGCAGGAATGACCGCCAGAGCTGTTGTCAGAGAATTTCGCCCTTACACAGCCTGGAGGTGTGTTGGGTCAGAGATGACAGAGGACTTTACTGATGTCAACTATACTAAACAAAAATATAAATGCAACATGCAACAAATTCAGGTTTTACAGTTGATATAAGGAAATCAGTCAATTTAAATAAATTCATTAGGCACTAATCTATTGATTTCACATGACTGGGCAGGGGTGCAACCATGGGTGGATCTGAGAGGGCATAGGCCCACCCTTGCAGACATAAATACTCCTCGGCACCCCGCCGCCCTCAGACGATCCCACAGGTCAAGAAGCCGAATGTGGAGGTCCTGTGCGGTTTATCTGCGGTTGTGAGGCTGGTTGGATGTACTGCGAACAATTCATTCTTTCGATTTATGACATTATTTTGTTGCCAACGTTTTATTTAGTCTTCTAGGGCAAGACATAATGACAGAACAGAAGATGCATGTATCTAATTATAGAATTATAGACAAGTTGACAAACAAATAGCCTAACAAAATGTAAGAAATTATTAGCAGAAACATATCTAAATCAGGCAAAAATAATCCTACGCCCCCTGTCAAAAACGTCTTTGGCTGTCTCTGACTGTAGCCTACAGCGCATTTTCTATATTTTTTAAATTTATTTTACCTTTATTTTACTAGGAAAGTCAGTTAAGAACAAATTCTTATTTTCAATGACGGCCTAGGAACAGTGGGTTAACTGCCTGTTCAGGGGCAGAACGACAGATTTTGTACCTTGTCAGCTCGGGGATTTGAACTTGCAACCTTCCGGTTACTAGTCCAATGCTCTAAGCACTAGGCTACATATTAGCAGGTCAGCGTCTGGTGCGGGCCTCAGATTTTCACTTTATCATATGTAGTTGCGAATGGGTTATTGGCAATTGTTGGCAAGTGCAGGTGAACAAACAGCTGACCCACGCACTACTAATGTGTTTATATGTGATGGCCTCTAGTCCAGCAGCAGGAGCCACCCCCACCACTCACTACTGTAGGCATTGATATGAGGTTATGTTGAAGAGTGAAAACAATGAGAGAAGCACTGGTCCCAACATAACATGTTGTGTACGGTCACTGCAGGAATGATGTCATCGACACACTTATTAATGAACCTGGTGACTGATGTGGTGTACTCCTCAATGTTATCGTATGAATCCCGGAACTTATTCCAGTCTGTGCTAGCGAAATAGTCCTATAGCTTAGCACAAATCTGGGTTTGATGGATACCAGAAAATGTTACCTGCCCCAATGCATATTGACAAATGTACAGTTTGGTGGAGGAGGAATAATGGGCTGAGGCTGTTTTTCATGGTTCGGGCTACACTCCTTAGTTTAAGTGAAGGGAATTCTTTACACTTCAGCATAAAATTACATTCTAGACGATTCTGTGCTTCCAACTTTATGGCAACAGTTTGGTAAAGGCATATTCCTGTTTCAGCATGACAATGCCCACGTACACAAAGCGAGTTTCATACAGAAATGGTTTGTCGAGATCAGTTTGGAAGAACTTGACTGGCCTGCACAGAGCCCTGACCTCAACCCCATTGAACACCTTGGGGATGAATTGAACGCAGACTGCCAGCCAGGCCGAATTGCCCAACATCAGTGCCCAACCTCACTAATGCTCTTGTGGCTGAATGGAAGCAAGTCCCCGCAGCAATGTTCCAACATCTAGTGGAAAGCATTCCCAGATGAGTGGAGGATGCTAAAGCAGCAAAGGGGGGACCAGCTCCATATTAATGCCCATGATTATGGAATGAGAAACATGTTTTTAGAAATGTTAGCAAATTGATTAAAAATTAAAAACAGAAATATCTCAATTACATAATGATTCACACCCCTCTGTAGAAGCACCATTGGAGGCGATTACAGCTGTGTCATTAGGAGGAGGGCTTCACGAGGTTTGCACACCTGGATTGTACAGTATTTTACCATTATTTTTTTTTAAATCTTCAATACTATAATAAAAGCAAACTGTAGTATATACTAGCATAATGAATGTGGTATTTTTGCGGATTGTAGTATACTGTAGTATATACTGGACTGTTTTTCAGACATTGTAATATTTACTGTACTGTTTTTGTTTTATTATCTTTGACATGCAGTGCCTTCGGAAAGTATTCAGACCCCTTGACTTTTTCCACATTTTGTTACGTTACAGCCTTACACTAAAGTTGATTAAATAGTTGTTTTCCCTCATCAATCTACACAGAATACCCCATAATGAGAAAGCAAAAACAGGTTTTTAGAAATGTTTGCACATTTATGAGAAAGAAAACCTGAAATATCACATTTACATAAGTATTCAGATCGTTTACTCAGTACTCAGTACCTTTGGCAGCGATTTACAGCCCTCTTGGGTATGATGCTACAAACTTGGCACACCTGTATTTGGGGAGTTTCTCCCATTCTGTAGATCCTCTCAAGCTCTGTCAGGTTGGATGGAGAGCATTGCTGCACAGCTATTTTCAGGTCTCTCCAGAGACGTTCGGTCGTGTTCAAATCCAGGCTCTGGCTGGGCCACTCATGGACATTCAGAGACATGTCCTGAAGCCACTCCTGCGATGTCTTGGCTGTGTGCTTAGGGTCGCTGTCCTGTTGGAAGGTGAACCCTTGCCCCAGTCTGAGGTTCTGAGTGCTCTGGAGAAGGTTTTCATCAAGGATCTCTCTGTACTTAGCTCCGTTCATTTTTTCCTCGACTCTGACTATTCTCCCAGTCCCTGCTGCTGAAAAACATCCCCACAGCATGATGCTGCCACCACCATGCTTCCCCGTAGGGATAGTGCCACGTTTTTTCCAGATGTGAGGCTTGGCATTGTGAGAGCAAAATTGCAAGATTATGTTATAATACCTTTATTGCATCAAATGGTTGTTTTATGCAACAGAGTAGAGGGTTCTTATAACTCTATTGTGTCTGTGTGAACTGAAAGTGGGCCTCTGGGAGATAACACAGACAGGAGATTTACAGTGCCTATGGAGATACCGCATTCCAGAGCATGAGTTAATGTTTCTGTTTTATAAGGTACCAGGGAGAGATGACTCCAGGGCTAGACCTTGGTCTCTACACAATGAGATACTCTCTGCTGTGAATTATAAGTATCTTTCATACAAAATTTTACCTTGTGACCCATTCCATACATCTGTTGTTTGTCATGAACATCCAGGAGGACAGACTTAGCTATAAAATGCTGTGGCTCAAATCCACTTATTTAGTTCTCAGTGATCACCTCCAGGGGTGATTACCGACCAGCTCCATTACTGCAGTAATTAAATAATAAAGTTAGATTGTTTTGAAGAAATATAAAAGTCTCTCCTTATGATTATAATAATTCCACCACAGCATTCAGGCCAAAGAGTTCAGTATTGGTTTCATAAGACTAGAGAATCGTGTTCTCATAGTCTGAGTGTCTTTGGGTGCCTTTTGGCAAACTCCAAGCGGGCTGTCATGTGCCTTTTACTGAGGAGTGGCTTCCATCTGGCCACTCTACCATAAAGGCCTAATTGGTGGCGTGACTGCAAAGTTTGTTGTCCTTCTGAAAGGTTGTCTCATCTCCACAGAGGAACTCCAGAGCTGTGTCAGAGTGAATATCGGGTTCTTGGTCACTGCCCTGACCAAGGCCCTTCTCCCCCGATTTCTCAGTTTGGCTGGGCGGCCAGCTCTAGGAAGAGTCTTTCTTGGTGGTTCCAAACTTCTTCCATTTAAGAATGATGGATGCCACTGTGTTCTTGGGGACCATCAATGCTGCAGACGTTTTTTGGTACGCTTCCCCAGATCTGTGCCTCGACACAATCTGTGCCTCGACACAGTCTCTGAGCTCTATGGACAAATTCTTCAACCTCATGACTTGTTTTTTGCTCTGACATGCACTGTCAACTGTGGGACCTTACATAGACAGGCGAGTGCCTTTCCAAATCATGTCTAATCAATTTAATTTACCACATGTGGACTCCAATCAAGTTGTGGAAACATCTCAAGGATGATCACTGGAAACAGGATGCACCTGAGCTCAATATCGAGTCGCATAGCAAAGGGTCTGAATTCTTCTGTAAATAATGTCTGTTTTAATATTTAATGCCTTTGTAAAAATGTCAAAAAAGTGTTTTTGCTTTTTCATTATGGGGTATTGTGTGTACATTGCTGAGGGAGAATTTAAAAAAATCTATTTTAGAATAAGGCTGTGACGTAACAAAATGTGGAAAAAGTCAAGGCAATAAACTCAGCAAAAAAAGAAAAGTCCTCTCAGTGTCAACTGCGTTTATTTTCAGCAAACTTAACATGTGTAAATATTTGTAAGAACATACGATTCAACAACTGAGACATACACTGAACAAGTTCCACAGACATGTGACTAACAGAAATGGAATAATGTGTCCCTGAACAAAGGGGGGGTCAAAATCAAAAGTTAGTCAGTACCTGGTGTGGCCACCAGCTGCATTAAGTACTGAAGTGCATCTCCTCCTCATGGACTTCACCAGATTTGCCAGTTCTTGCTGTGAGATGATACCCCACTCCTCCACCAAGGCACCTGCCAGGTCCCGGACATTTCTGGGGGGAATGGCCCTAGCCCTCACCCTCCGATCCAACAGGTCCCAGAAGTGCTCAATGGGATTGAGATCCGGGCTCTTCACTGGCCATGGCAGAACACTGACATTCATTGTCATGCATTGTCATGCATTGTCATGCTGGAGGGTCAGGATGAGCCTGCAGGAAGGGTACCACATGAGGGAGGAGGATGTCTTTCCCTGTAACGCACAGCGTTGAGATTTCCTGCAATGACAACAAGCTCAGTCCGATGATGCTGTGACACACCGCCCCAGACCATGACAGACCCTCCACCTCCAAATTGATCCCGAGTACAGGCTTTGGTGTAACGCTCATTCCTTCGATGATAAACGCAAATCCGACCATCACCCCTTGTGAGACAAAACCGTGACACGTCAGTGAGAGCACTTTTTTGCCATTCCTGTCTGGTCCAGCGACGGTAGGTTTGTGCCCATAAGCGACGTTGTTGCCCGTGATGTCTGGTGAGGACCTGCCTTACAACAGGCCTACAAGCCCTCAGTCCAGCCTCTCTCAGCCTATTGCGGAAAGTCTGAGCACTGATGGAGGGCGTTCCTGGTGTAACTCGGGCAGTTGTTGTTGCCAACCTGTACCTGTCCCCCAGGTGTTATGTTCGGATGTACTGATCCTGTGCAGGTGTTGTTACACGTGGTCTGCCACTGAGAGGACGATCAGCTGTCCGTCCTGTCTCCCTGTAGCGTGTCTCACAGTACGGACATTGCAATGTATTGCCCTGGCCAAATCTGCAGTCCTGATGCCTCCTTGCAGCATGCCTAAGGCACGTTCATGCAGATGAGCAGGGACCGTGGGCATATTTCTTTTGATTTCTGAGTCAGTAGAAAGGCCTCTTTAGTGTCCTAAGTTTTCATAACTGTGATCTTATTTGCCTACCGTCTGTAAGCTGTTAGTGTCTTAATGACTGTTCCACAGGTGCATGTTCATTAATTGTTTGCGGTTCATGTGAAGTTATTAGGATTTTTACGAATTATCTTTGAAAGACAGTGTCCCGAAAATGGGACGTTACTTTTTTTGCTGAGTTTAGTAAAAGATAACTTTTTCTATAATCTAGATAGGTAGGACTGGGGTCTGAATAGATTGTTTAGCATGTCTGCTCTTTTCTATAAACGGTAGGAACACAATATATGATCTATACTTGGCATGTTGGTTTCTCACTTATGGGTGGAGCAAATTGTTATATGGGGCAGGAGAATTGGCAGTATATATGCAAATGAAATACTGTAGTTAAAAAAGTTAGTGTAGTGTTTTTGCAGACTGTAGTGTTTTTGCAGACATTGCTAATTGACTACAGTGATTTTGTAGTAAGTACTGTAGTATTTACTATAGTATTCTACAGTACACTACAGCATTCTATAGTAAGTACTTCACATGAATGAGGGATACTACAGTGTGTAGTATAGTATTTTACAGTATACTACAGTTTTATAGAATTCGATAGTAAGTATTGTGGTCTTCTATAACAAAATGTAGTATTTTTTCATTTGGGTCTCTTGGTAAAAAGTATGGTCTGCAGCGTTTCATGAGGTATTCTAACTCAGGCGAGCAAAAACTTGAGACTTCCATAACAACAGCTGGTTCACAACCTCTTATGTTAACAGAGACACTATCCATCCTCCCGTCATCTTAACCGGGTCTGCTGTCTGGTCTTGACGATGAAAAACCAGCGATGTATATTGTCCATGTCCTTATTCAGCCACGACTCTGAGAAATATAGGATATTACCGTTTTTCAGGTCCCGTTGATAAACTCAAAATGAGCTCATCCAGTTTGTTATCCAGTGACTGTACATTTGCCAACAGAAAAGGGGTGGGATATTACTGTTAGTTTCAGATTGTTTTACATGACTTTTTGCCTATTGCACCTTTGTTTGGTCCTGCTCGTTTTACTAGATGCTCATTGATCTTGATCGATCTTGATTAATCATTGATCATTTTACTCTAGCGTCTCATTGATGTCAAATCCTGAGGTCAAGACGATTGGTGAAAGGTCATTCATCATCTTGGAGCAGGATGAAGGAACATTATATATTCATGCCATACATTCATCTATTTCAATTTTTAGCAGTTTTTTGTTGATCGAGCCACATTGTGTGTGTGTGTGTGTGTGCGTGCATTCAATCCACTGTGCACCCATTCAGTCATTACAGACCCCTGACCAGAAGCAGACCTTTTCCCTATGAATGGATAGCTAACAAGATGGGAAACACCACCTTCCTGGAGCTATGACCATATCGTGTACATATCCATATAATCCTTTCAGATCTAAAAGAGTTGTCTCGGGGTGGGAACTGATGGTGAGAGTCTCAAACCAACCCCTTGCTCCAATGGCACCCCCCTTCTACATTAGGCTATGTTCTATCAGTGAGCAGTGGTGGATAAGTATTGACAAGTGGCAGAAGCTAAGGATTGGCTTGAACAGAGAGATTCTGAGCCGCCCTTTGTTTCAGTACCCATGACCATCTAGGTATTTGGTTATATTTTAGGAGAACAAAAGAAAAGTGTGGCTACTGTTTTGGAAAGTGGCAGGACAGGGTATATAATCTGGATATATGCAACGCTGTTCAGTTAGAGCAGAACGAGGTGACGACGAAAGGAGGGAGGGTAGTGAAGTTTTAGGATGTGATGTTTAACAAGTCATAAGAAGGTTATGGAGTGTTTGTGAAATAGTTGATATGACTGCTTCTCCAGAGGGTGGGGCCACACCCCTTACATCCTTCATTGTAAAAGTCTGACATGTTTATGGAGAGGGAATATTTATATTATTTGGGAGACGGGATTAACGAATAGAATAAGTCTAAATGTCCAGTAAAACTATACTAGACGTATCTAACTGACAATTTCCCACTACAGTAGACCCAATTTTTTAAAAACTAAATCAACAATAAATGTTCTTTCATTGGAAAGAAGGAAACCTTGGAGTGTGTTAAGGTTGAGTAAGGATTTAGGGATGATCTTGAAAGTACTATCATTTCTAATGCTACATGTTACAGTAGGTCTACAATGTTGCACATCTGGTTAGGTGCAAGTTCAGAGGCAATTGGAGTCACAAAGTATCGGTTCTGGGAATCTTATTCCTCTTGTAAATCAGTTGCATCTTTAGCACTGTATCATACCTTTGTCTCTGTACATCAGGGCTCTCCAACCCTGTTCCCGGAGAGCTACCTTCCTGTAGATTTTCGCTCCAACCCCTTTCCCGATTCTACTAATTAGCTAGTTGATAAGCTGAAAATCAGGTTAGTTACAACTAGGGTTGGAGTGAAAACCTACAGAAGGTTAGCTCTCCAGGAACAGGGTTGGAGAGCCCTGGTGTACCTAGTAAAAAGCATTTGTTTTGTATAATTTATGACAAGAAGCTGTTCATTATTTCTTACGTCACTTTTCACAAATACTGTAGATTGTTCTATCCTCTTTACAACTAGCCTGGCTGACGCAACTCACGTGACTACACAGCAAAAAGCTGTAACCAAAAGCTGTCAGCCAGACTACTTTACAATAGTGTAAAAAAATGGCCTCTTGCAAGACTGTCAACCAGAGCTGTGTTCAGCTACAGAAAGGGTATCCCACACAGTTCATCCAGTCAGAAGGAACTTTGACTAATCTTTTTGTTTATTAATCATTGTATAAGGCCACTCTGGACTGTGCAGACTTCATTGATAGAGGAATTAAAAATCAGAAATACAGTATCACATTGTCCTTGTTACATTTTCAATGCCCTGTGGTGAGCTCCATCTTCTGGCGCTGTCACCCTGGACAGCGTATCCACATCATAATGGAGTGAAAGTCAAGCTATACATCAACTGAACCAAACTGCAGAGCACAAATAGACATAATGCAATAGCATGATATATAATAAACCACTACATGAAGTGTTAAAAGGTACATATAGCATACGTCTTACGAATCACTACACAAGCATACACTTCAGCATGCTTCTGGAAACTCAAATGTGAATTCCTGTCACAGTGGTCTGTGTGTGGTTTTCTGTACATTCCACTCATCTAATACAGGGTCTGTGTGTCATGCATAATCAGGCTTCATATGGAGTAGAAAAGGTCAAGAGATTCATAGATCAGATAGTAGAACATACACAAAAACCTCAGCATTACTGGAGTAAGTGGAATCCTATCTATTCCCATGTCAGCATGCAACCGCCAGCACAACTATCAGGCATCCAATGCTTTCTCTCGAAGCCATCTTTGGTTTCAGCCAAGAGGCCTGAGTCCTCTATGTAATGTACACACAGAGGTTCAATTCCTAGTAGGGATCTAGTGTAAACAATCATATTGGTCAGGGGGTCCAGACAGCATGCAAAGAGGAAAGTCAGGGGACAAGCCATGCAGTGAGGAGTACATTGCACTGGGGAATTCTAAGGGTGACAGATTTTAGATAGCAAAAAATAAAAAAAGTAATATGTTGAAAGAATGGCTAGTGGAGAAATGCTGTAAATGCTAACCCAGTATACCTATATCAATCTTTAAAATCAGTGCTTCAGCAGAATCAGTACAACCAATGAGTGTACTACAACCACTAGTTTCCACGTCACTTACCAGTGCCTGACTCCGTTTATAGACCTAATTAATTATAGTGGTTTCTGGTCATCCATGGACAAAGTTCCTGGTTTTCAGCTCTCCTGGTTTTCAAATCATTCAGCCAATTTAGAGTATGGAGATGGATCCCAATTCTCTGACTATGGAGAGCCCACTAAATATAAAATATATAAAAATATATCCCATTTAGCAGACGCTTTTGTCCAAAGCGACTTACAAGTCGGCTGGGGCCACTACTTTTTGCATATGGGTGGCCCCAGTGGGAAGCGAACCCACGACGCTTGGCGTTGCAAGCGCCATGCTCTACCGACTGAGCCACACTAGGACTTGAATCCCTCAGTTTTAAGCTACATTGACAAATCATAGGAAACCAACATAAAAGCTCCATAAGGTAACAAACAATAAGATAAAAGACAATGACAAACCACCATTCTGATGTGAATATAGCCAGCCCACCTGAAGGCAGTGCATTGATCATGTCACCCGCACCTATTCTATTTGACAAGGCAAAATGCAACCCCACGTCAATGCAATCTAGAGATTGAAGGAGATAACTGGAGAAAAGACATTCTGATTGTAGTGATAAGATGAAACCCAACCATACCAAAAAGATGTGCCAGAACTGTGAACATACTGTAAGAAAATCCTTCAATAATCAGCCTGATATTCAGGGCCTGTATTGTGCATGTGCTTCAGACTAGGTGTTCTGATATAGGATCATTGTTGCCTTTTTCATAATGAATTTGATAAGAACACGGAGGACCTGATCCTAGATCAGCACTCCTACTCAGATGCTTTATGAAGACGGTCCAGGGAGTGACTACCACGCTAATTGCAAACAGCACTTACCCCTGTCAATATTCAGGGTAGCAGCTTCACTTCGTATAATATTAAACTGTAAAACCAGTTACATATGGGTCGTTCTGAAATTAGTGCCTTGTGTCCCTTTGCTATATTAAGTAGAAATTAAATATTAAAACCCTGTTCAATTAAATGAAGTGTCCTTTAATACTGACCACAAGGAAAATGTAATAAATCTGATTTAATAAAGACTTTTTAAACTGCCAAAATTCAGCATTTTGACATATCCCTCTAAGCATCCTGTGACTTCTGGGAAGATTTTAACCCACTTTACCTCACCATTATTTGAAAGCCCTAGTTATTTTGTAATTTCTGAAGAGTTAATGACTTAATGTGATTAGTGATTCATTTTAAAGAAAAAAAAGTGAACTGAACTCTCGTTTTAATATGGTGAAATTCCTCTTGAAATATTTTATTTAAAAAGAAAGATTGAACATCTAATAGTCAAATTATAGTGTACAAGCAGGTGAGCTGGTTCTACTCTTTCTGGCCATTGTCAGGTGTTTTTTGTTGGAAAACAGAGCAGGTAGAACATAACACGTCTACCCTTTTACCCATAAATAAACAGGCTAGAAATGTTTGAACAATTGAATTTGCATTCAATTGCCCCTCCCTGTTGCACACAACAAGCTTCCATTCGCTCGGTCACAAGGGGATTTATGGCTGACTTAACCCGGTTACGGTCAACTCTGTTACTTTATTTGGCACCTACCATGGTCATTTCTTTAATTTTTACCTCAAGATGGGAAACCGTGTTTTGTGCTCTTTATGGCAGAATGTTAAAATTGGGTGAAATCAAGTTCTCCTACTCAAAAGCCACCTAATCAGCAGAAAGACCCATATGCTATTGCAATATCAGTAGCATAAAATGGTTTTTCATTTATTTATTCTATCCCCTAATCTTGCTATCACTAGAAACCGGTTCCATTCATAACCCTCGACCTGAAGTTCTACTAAAAGGACAAATAGAACAAGACAGGTATTTCTAAGGCAACAGGGTTTTTTGGCAGCGATATAAACTCATAGAGTCAGTCTTTTTTCCTGTCCTCTACCATAAGTCCCTTTCACAGAGTCAGTCAGTGGAGTGGTGAGACATAGCTGGACAAGCTCGAGAATCACAACTAGAGTGGAGAATGTGACAGTAATTCATATAGGCAGACAAAGCCTCGGCCCACAGATTCTATCTAGGCAGTGGAGAGCATTGGTCTTCGATTCAGTCTCTGCTATTGTTAAAGTCTCAGTTGAGAATGCTGATCAAACCAGAGGAAGGAACAGAAGGAAAAGGCATGTGTGTATAATGGCCTATAGTCCAATAGGGGGAGCCACCCACCTCTCCCCACTGTAGGCGTTGCTATGAGGTGTGAAGGCAAAGAAAGGAGCGATTTAAGGGTCCAGGGCCCCCTCTCACATCCCTGCTCCCAGGTATAAGTTAGGAGGGAAGAGTCGGTGGTGGATGGGAGTGGAGTGGGTAAAGGTGGTCCAAGTCAGTGGTTCGTGGGTTGGTTCCGTTGTTGTTCCTGTTGGAGCTTGGCTGGAGGTTTGGTGGGGGCTTCGACTGGCGGCTTTTCTGGGGCTTTGGCAAGGATCTTGGGCGACGGCGCCACGGCATGCAGGCCGGCCTCGGTGCCGATGTGCACAGTGATGTTGGTGTAGAGGGGGAAGTGGTCACGTGACAGCACCTCGTACTCCACAGTGTTCATGCCGTCCAGCTTCCACGTCTGACGGGTCTTGGCCAGCATGTTGAACCTAGGAGGAGGCAGGGAGAGGGGAGCTTAGAGGGCAACATTCAGAGGTAGCAGATGGAAATAAAAAAATATAAAAAAATAAAATTTACAGATACAATGTGCTGCCTATTTGAAAGAATCTGAACGTGTCACCCTACTGAATGGACCTCAGCCGTACACAAACACGTGTCAGTCCTGTACCATACCTCCTGGGGTTCACATCGTTTCCCTTGTCCAGCTTGTGTTTGATCATCTTGTATCGGCCCACCTTCACCGATGGACGAGAGATGAACATCCCTCCTAGGGATACTCTGAGAACGGGAGAGAGGGAAGGAAAGAGAGAGAAAGAATTTTAATTGGGTTATTATCTATTATAAATAATAGGATTATTCAGTGTCTTTAAATTGTATCCTTTTGTTAGACAGAACAAACCACAATGGGTCCATAGCTCAATGAATTGGCTCAATGCTCCACCCCCAAAACTCCCAAGGACCACTCTCACCTGACTCCAATGTCATCGTCCTCTCCTCCCCAGCCCCAGTAGTTGTTGGGGAAGCCGTTCATCTTCAGGTAGTGCAGTGGAGACAACGCGGACACCCCTCCGAAATACATCTTGTAAGGCAGCCTAGGAGAATGACAGGATTAAAATAAAAATGAAGGATCAGATAGGGAACAAGTGAAATCAGAAATGAGTGAAGCCACGCATAATGAAAGAACTAAATGACAACTAAAATAATACATTTTGTGTTGAATAAAACTGTGAAAATCAATGAGACTCACAGTGAAAAGAGGAACTAATAACCATAAGAGGAAAAATAAAAAAAATAAAAGAGAATTGACTGACTTGTATCCAAACTTGTCCATGGCGATGGCGGCGTGCTTCGGGTTGGCGTCGCACATGTAGGTGTTGCGGTCGTCCTCAGGGATGAGGTCCACATCATGGAAGAACAGGCAGTCCCAGTCCTCCTCCCGCATGGCCTCCCGGAACCCAACGTTCATCAGCTTGGCCCGGTTAAACGTGTAGTTACCAGCCTAAAGAGGGCCAAGTAAGACATGTTTTAATGGCATTTAGAGACCCTTATGTCAGCAACAACCTGCAAATATTCATTATTGACATGGTCTCCATACAAATTATAACAATAAAAACAAGTTATTCATTATGAACGTTCACCATTTCCCCTAGGTTTTTTTTTTGCAGTGGTGGCAAGGGTAACAGGGTGCATTGCTGCAAGCGGTAGTGCAATGACATGCTAGCTGTTCCCATAGACTTCCTGTCATTGAGCTAATGACGATCCATTTAAAAGCGCATCTCAGCAGAACCATAGATGGCTAAAGATACACTACATGGCAAAAAGTATGTGGACACCTGCTTGTCAAACATCATTCCAAAATCATGGGCATTAATATGGGGTTGGTCATCCCTTTGCTGCAATAACAGCCTCCATTCTTCTGGGAAGGCTTTCCACTAGATTTTGGAACATTGCTGCGGGGGCTTCTATTCAGCCACAAGAGCATTAGTGAGGTCGGGCACTGGTGTTGGGCCGATTAGGCCTGGCTCGCAGTCTACATTGAAATTCATCCCAAAGGTGTTTGATGGGTTTGAGGTCAGGGCTCTGTGCAGGCCAGTCAAGTTATTCCACACTGATCTCAACAAACCATCTCTGTATGGACCTCGCTTTGTGCACGGGGGCATTGTTATGCTGAAACAGGAAAGGGCCATCCCCAAACTGTTGCCACTAAGTTAAGATTTCCCTTCACTGGAACTAAGGGGCCTAGCCCGAAACATGAAAAATAGCCCCCAACCATTATTCCTCCTCCACCACCAAGCTTTACAGTTGGCACTTGCATTAGGGAAGGTAGCATTCTCCTGGCATCCGCCTAACCCAGATTCGTCCGTCGGACTGCCAGATGGTGAAGAGTGATTCATCACTCCAGAGAACGTGTTTCCACTGCTCCAGAGTCCAATGGATGCGAGCTTTACACCACCAGCCGAAGCTTGGCATAGAGCATTGTGATCTTAGGCTTGTATGTAGCTGCTCGGCCGTGGAAACCAATTTCATGAAGCTCCCAACGAACAGTTTTTGTGCTGACATTGCTTCCAGAGGCAGTTTGGAAGTGAGTGTTGCAACTCGAGTACAGACTTTTACGCGCGACGTGCTTCAGTACTTGGCGGTCGCGTTTTGTGAGCTTGTGTGGCCTACCACTTCGTGGCTGAGACGTTGTTGCTCTTAGACGTTTCCACTTCACAATAACAGCATTTACAGTTGAGCGGGGCAGTTCAAGCAGGGAAGAAATTTGACGGACTGACTTGTTGGAAAAGTGGCAACCTATGACGGTGCAGTGTTGAAAGTCACTTCAGTACGGGCCATTCTACTGCCAATGTTTGACTATGGAGATTGCATGGCTGTGTGCTCAATTTGCACACCTGTCAGCAAAAGGTGTGGTTGAAATAGCCTAAACCATTTGAAGGGGTGTCCACATACTTTTGACCATGTAGTGCATATATCATATTTGGGCCCCCGCTGATAAATGAATATAGGGTAAACATTGACATTGGTTCCATAAGTGTATTAAATATAAGGAGTGTGCGACTTCATTTTTAAACAGTTTAATCTCCATTAGTAGTCTCAAAGCTGACCGTAGGCAACACAGGTCTGGTTTCAATGATGGACTCTGTTGGCATAGAGGAACTGCGTCACTGCCTAGGTCACTGCTTTATCTGCTTGAATAAAATACTACAGAGTAGCTAGCAAGATGGAGGCCCCAGAGGTTCTATTTAATGAGTGCATTTCACAAGTGGCTAAGTTTGCATCAACTACCATTATTAAGACCACTGCAAAAGATTTTGCCTGTAAACTTTGGCTTTGAATAGCAACGTGGATCACATTAGTGGAAACCAAGACTGTTCTCAGGGCTGGTTGTAGCTACATATTTTCGAGTCTGGGACAATTTTTGCATTTTAGCTAACCCTAGCCCTTTTCCTAATTTTAAACTAATTCTCCTACCTGCTATGAAAAGTCACTTCCTCTAGTCAAAGCCGGCAGACCTGCCCCGAGAGCAGTGAAAGTATCCACTAATGACATACAGCGTTCTGGCATGTCTGCCTCGTGATTTGTTGGGCGAGTGTCCGGAAATATATTTTTTACCTTATTGACATAGGTATTGAATTACTAGTTCCTCTCTTTCCTCACTGAGGTCAATAGCATGAGTAGTATTTGTTCCTGTGGTTCAGTGTGTGTGTGTGTGTGTAACTATGACAACCAACCACAGCTGAAGACACACAAATGCTTGAACTGCTGCTAGCTTGCATCATCTTGTTTGAGTTGAGTGCAATCTAGCAGTGGTTACGCAAAAATACTGCACACATGCAGAGTCATGAATAAATGCTTTAGACATGATGCTGTAACATCTTTCTAATGGTAAATGCCTTAGCGTCTCAAAATTAACCTGGCTCTAACTTGGTAGAGGTTGGCTTGGCATTCATTTGTTGCAGGTAAACAACAAGCAGGCAGAGACAACTTGACTAACCGTGTGAGGGTAAAACAAAGTGCTTGTTTAAAGTGTAAACAAAGGGATTGCTACAAGTTGTTAAGAAGATTAAACTTGGTTAAGCCTTCCGGTAAGCATCTTTCAACCATAAGGCTGTGTGTGATTCCATGGTTAGGACACCAGAGGGTGGTTTTGATCTAGGCTGAATGTATACTTGGCCTCACCATTACAGCTAGAAGGTAGTCCAAATGGATATATATTTTGGTCAATTGCAGGAAGTGTAAAGAACATAATCATACTGATAGGTTGTATTACAGATTGCACAATCAATTGATAACATCAACGTTGTCTTTAAAACAGCAATCAGCAGTTGAAACAAAGTGTTTATCACAACCGCTTTTTGGTAAAAGGCTGATGGATGGGGCTGGAGAAATGTGTTACCACTCCAATTCATAGAGCTATGGATGCAAGGACTGAACATTCATGACCGTTTTAACCATGTTTTGAGGCTAGACAGTGTTTGTTTACATTTACTTTGTTTACAAACACTGGAGAAAAACAAACTCATGTTGGGTTCTCATAGAGTGTGACAGTTGAACTAGGCTCATGAGGCATTTATAAGTTATATTCTTCAAGAATCAAATGGGTACATATCATTAATTTATACATCCAAAAAGCTATGTAGCAACTGCCGACTGCCCCTTTTAAAATGAACCTTTGTTGAAACAATGTGTGTGTGTGTATATACGAATGCATTTCACCTGGTGGATGATGTAGATGCCGTAGTTGAGCTGCTGTCGCTGTAGAAATGGGTGAAGGTAGTAGAGGAGGAACTTCAAGTGGTGCTCCCGGTTTCTGTGGGGAATGATTATGGCGGTGCGGTGCCGCGCCTCACAGTCAGGCGGCCTGTAGCGCCCCCCGAGGACCACCAATGGATTCTTCCGCGCAACTTGGGCCAGCGTCAACCCGGAAGGAAAGCTGACGTGGATCGGTCCACCTGAAAAGAGAAACGGGATGAGAAGAAGCTAGATGTCATGACAGCATTTTATTTCTAGACCGATATCGTAACACACAACAATGAATTAAAAATCAGTAGGCTGTCCATGCTAGCATGCTCATTCTAACAGGGTTTTGGGGATTTGAGATCAAATGTTTTACATGAGACGACAGTACAGAACGCAGTGTGCCCCCTTTAATCCATTCTGTTCTGTTGTCTCATAAAACGTACCACCAACCCAAAATGCTGCAGTATAGAGACAAATTAAAACATTTTAGCTTCACTGTCCAAATAAATACATGGGGGAGTGTAGGCCTAGGCTATGTAGCCTATGTGCTTTGAAGTTTATCACTTTAAAGTCAGTAACCACTGCAAACAAATACTTGTGGAACATACTGTCGTCTCATGTCAAACATTTGATCTCAAATCCCCAAAACCCTGTTAGAACGAGCATGCTAGCATGGACAACCTACTGATTGGGGCGGCAGGTAGCCTAGTGGTTAAAGCGTTGGACTTTACGAAACCTCGAGCTAACAAGGTAATCTGTCGTTCTGCCCCTGAACAAGGCAGTTAACCCACTGTTCCTAGGCCGTCATTGAAAATAAGAATTTGTTCTTAACTGACTTGCCTAGTTAAAAAAAAAAAAAAAAAGTACAAAAAAATATATACAAATAAATAAAAGCAAAACATTATAGGAGCCTTTGCTGTAGGCAAATCTCTTGGCTTCAGTGTATATATCCAAATTTGAATGCAAAAAAGTAGGAAGTTGGACACAAGGCAAACTGACCATTTCAACAAGTATATTCAGTCCCTCTAGTCGAAGCGTACAAACACACACTCCTGTTGGGTCAGCCGCCACCAAGTCTTGGCTCAGTTTGAATAATCTCAAAGTCAAAACACATCCTTCCTTCCCTTACTAGGGGCCATCATTGAACAATTCCTGACTGTATAGGTGAAGCCAAGGTTCCACCATATCATGTCTACTCAAAATGGTAACTTTCCCAGGAATCCAGGGTGCCTTGGGTACCCATCCAACCTGGTCAGATCAGTAGCCAACTAACAAGTAAGGATGGTTGTGTGTGTGGAATTATTTGGAAATTCCCTTCCACAACAAACCAACCGAGGCTTTCTGACTGCCCACATTTTGCTTTCTGGCACACTAATCAAGTATCTGAGCCACTTTATTTTTACGAGAAAGTATTGTTCTGGCGTACATTGTAAAAAACATTCCCTCTTCAGTTTCAGTCTGGAGAGGGATTGAAGTAAGAGGTAAGGGGAGCGCTGGGTAACTGAAGACGACGGCTGGTGAACTCAGAGAAATATAAATGGGGCTGCCAGTTCTAGGACTTCTATTTCTGTGTCTGAACTCACCTATCAGGGGAGACGTCTTGGGGCAGTAGGGCATGTCCTCGCCCCGGCCGTGGGCCTTGGCCAGGAGGGACAAGTTGGCATAGACGTCACTGCCCGTGTGATTGCGTGCGTGGGGCGAGCCGGCACCGGACGTCCCCGTCGCAGTGGTCTCCAGCTTGCGGAAAATCCTGATGAAATATGACACTCGCTTGTGGTAGCCCTCACGGGACAGCAGTGCCATGACGACCAGCTGGACACCCAGGAACATGAACAGGTAGCGCCATTTTGACTGTAGCCACGTCGCCATTTCGCCGGCTCTGCGTCACAAGGAACTTGGAGAGCGGTTTGGTGATAGGTTTGGCTTCGTTAGTCCTAGCAACCTACACTAGAGGAACGCTGCGAGAGAATGCTTACTTTGTGGCCTGGTGAAATAAGGGGGGGGATTGTCAACAGTCAGAATGGAGGTGTATGTTTTTACTGTAAACAAGTGTGCACTGGCAGTATTGTGCAACTGTATGATATGACAAGTGCAACAAGCAAATGGTATGATGATGCATCAATGAAAAGTGCAAAATCCTTGAGATGTTGAAATGTTTCTTTTTTAATCTATTTTCAGATATTGGAGTGTGATGTTAAGTTAGATCAAGTTTATAGTAAAAGCACAGTGAGAAACCAAGAAAGGCACTTTGGTTTAGCTGATCACTGGAGAGGCAAAAAAATGGAGGCAAAAAAAAAAAGTATCCTGAAAAAAGATAGATGTCTTTATTTCAATCTCTTGTCCCACCACAAGTTGAGATGTGTTGATCTCCAAAGTCTGCTGGTGGCCCTCTGGTTCATCAATGGCGTGTGGTGGCGATGCCAGCCCAACATCATGCTACTAGAACTCCATCAGTGTCCAAACCACCACCACAGCTCGTTTGTTTCCAGTAAAATGGCTGACTGGGTGCTGTTGTGCTGCCTTGTGTTCTCTAGCCGCTACTCTCATGGGGCCCTCTAAACAAACAGCCGCTAACAACAAAAGAGAGCACAGGCAGCTGTATAGGCCCCTATCTTTTACAGAGGATTATGGTTTCGTTTGGCTTGACAAGGCTGGCTAGAGGTAGGAAGAGGGAGTGGACCGAAACCAGTACAGTGAGAGGAGGAGTAGTCAGGGGCTGGCTGTGTGTGTGTGTGAGAGTTAGGGGAAGGGTGTGGGGACAGGGCAGACAGAGAGCAAAGAGAGAAAGGGGAAGGTCCGATGGCGACTGCGGCTATTGTCCCATTCTGACGGACGCTCTGGGCTGAGAGACACATCCAAGAGGGAGGGGTCCACCAGGCCTGGCAGACAGGGGCTGGGAACAATCACGAGAATGGTGCTCTGAAAGACAACGAGAGAGAGAGAGAGAGAGAGAGAGAGAGAGAGAGGTAGGTGGTTAAGAATTGACATCCTATAATAATCTATTGTTGCTGCTGGCATCTTTCCCAATTAGACTGTTTACCACATAAATAATGCACAGCCGGAACAAACAGCTTGTTTGTTTTCAGCTAAACAGCCCAGCTGGAAAGAGCCAAGAGGAATCAGGCATAACAGGAGCTTCAATACAGACGCCTTCGAAGAGGACAGACCGCTGGCAGCAACCGAGGAGCAGAAAGAAACAAGCTCAGAGAAGCTGAAGCAATTCAGAGAGTCAAGATAGAAAGCAGTGGAAAACGTTTTAGCTCTAGGAAAAAGTCCTACTACTACCACCACTACCCCTCAGACAGACCATAGAAGGATCGTGGGTCGTTAAACGGTCCTGCTACTTGTGCTCACGTAATCCTCCTTCCTTGCGAAGGCTATCTGTTGGAGAACCCGACACGTCGGCACTCACGAATCAATTAGTGCACATTAAAGACGCCAGCCTCAGACTAACTCTAATCCTAATCCCAAATTGAGAGCCCAGGGATTGGCAGAATGGAAGAGAGATATACAGAGTTGCAGAAAACAGGATGAGAGTCAATGGGCGAGGGTGTGTGCATGTATAATAATGATATGTATCAAGATTTCTGTTAGCCAGTAATGGCCATAAAACCATTTAAACGCCGATAAATGAAATTGGCTACGGACAATTGTCCCCCCCCCCACCTAAAAAAAAACATTGCGAAATAATGCTTTACAGCCTACTCATTGATGGAAATACATTTGACCAGTCATGCTTATTGGTCTATGGGTTAATTTGCATAATTTTGTAGAATTAAATTGGCACGTATATTCTTTATGCATCACACGCACAATACAGCCTTTTTGTGGAAAATCTGTCAGCTAGCCCTTTAAGGCCAAACCATTTCACAAAAACTATTCATGCAATCTGTTAACAATAGTTTTAGGGCCACGATTAAAAAGAGAGCATTTTAATTATAATAACCACGCAGCTTTTTTTAATCAACTGGTTATTGAAGAGCTTCCCATTCAAATGCATAGGCAACGTAAGGCAGGCATCATCAACGCATCACACACCACGTTGCAATGAGCGGGAGGCAGTATGCATTTTGAAAACGTATGCTAAACATGTGTATTAGAGGCCGACCGATTAATTAAGGCCAATTTCAAGTTTTCATAACAATCGGAAATCGGTCATTTTGGACGCCGATTTTTTTATACCTTTATTTAACTAGGCAAGTCAGTTAAGAACACATTCTTACTTTCAATGACGGCCTAGGAACGGTGGGTTAACTGCCTTGTTCAGGGGCAGAACGACAGATTTTTACCTTGTCAGCTTAGGGATTCAATCTTGCAACCTTACGGTTAACTAGTCCAATGCTCTAACCACCTGCCTCACGATGAGTCCGCCTGTTACGCGAATGCAGTGAGAAGCCAATGTAAGTTGCTCGCTAGCATTAAACTTAAATCAATCATAATCACTAGTTAACTACACATGGTTGATGATATTACTAGTTCATCTAGCGTGTCCTGCGTTGCATGTAATCGATGCAGTGCGCATTCGCGAAAAAGGACTGTCGTTGCTCCTTTCTTAAAATCATACACAGAAGTATATATTTTTAAACCTGCATATTTAGCTAAAAGAAATCCAGGTTAGCAGGCAATATTAACTAGGTGAAATTGTGTCACTTCTCTTGCGTTCATTGCACGCAGAGTCAGGGTATATGCAACAGTTTGGGCAGCCTGGCTCGTTGCGAACTAATTTGCCAGAATTTCACGTAATTATGACAACATTGAAGGTTGTGCAATGTAACAAGAATATTTAGACTTAGGGATGCCACCCGTTAGATAAAATACGGAAAGTTTCCGTATTTCAATGAAAGAATAAATGTCTTTGTTTCCAGGGGCGGCAGGGTAGCCTAGTGGTTAGAGCGTTGTACTAGTAACCGAAAGGTTGCAAGTTCGAATCCCCGAGCCGACAAGGTACAAATCTGTCGTTCTGCCCCTGAACAGGCAGTTAACCCACTGTTCCTAGGCCGTCATTGAAAATAGGAATTTGTTCTTAACTGACTTGCCTAGTTAAATAAAGGTATAAAAAAAAAAAATCGGCGTCCAAAATGACCGATTTCCGATTGTTATGAAAACTTGGTCATTAATATGGTCGAATCTGGAAACTAAGGCTCGCATTTCTGTGTGTTATTGTTATAACTAAGTCTATGATTTGATAGAGCAGTCTGACTGAGCGATGGTAGGCACCAGCAGGCTCATAAGCATTCATTCAAACAGCACTTTCGTTCGTTTTGCCAGCAGCTCTGCTGTTTATGACTTCAAGCCTATCAACTCACGAGATTAGGCTGGTGTAACGATGTGATGTGAAATGGCTAGCTAGTTAGCAGGGTGTGCGCTAATAGCGTTTCAAACATCACTCGCTCTGAGATTTGGAGTAGTTGTTCCCCTTGCTCTGCATGGATAACGCTGCTTCGAGGGTGGTTGTTGTCGTTGTGTTCCTGGTTCAAGCACAGGTAGGAGCGAGGAGAGGTACGGAAGCTATACTGTTACACTGGCAATACTAAAGTGCCTATAAGAACATCCAATAGTCAAAGGTATATGAAATACAAATGGTATAGAGAGAAATAGACCTATAATAACTACAACCTAAAAACTTCTTACCTGGGAATATTGAAGACTCATGTTAAAATGAACCACCAGCTTTCATATGTTCTGAGCAAGGAACTTAAACATTAGCTTTTTTACATGGCACATATTGCACTTTTACCTTCTTCTCCAACACTTTGTTTTTGCATTATTTAAACCAAATTGAACATGTTTCATTATTTATTTGAGGCTAAATTTATTTTATTAATGCATTAGTTAAAATAAGTGTTCATTCAGTATTGTTGTAATTGTCATTATTACAAATACATTTTAAAAATCGCCCGATTAAATCGGTATCTGGTTTTTGGCCTCCAATAATCGGTATCGGCGTTGAAATATCATAATCGGTTGACCTCTAATGTGCATGTGACCAATTTTTGTTTTTTGATTTAGCTACTTTACAGTGCATTCGGAAAGTATCCAGACCCCTTGACTTTGCACATTGTTATATTACAGCATTATTTAATGGATACATTTTTTATTTATTTTTTATCCCTCAATCTACACAAAACACCCCATAAATGACAAAGCAAAAAAAAGTACATCAGTATTCAGACCTTTTGCTATGAGACTCGAAATTGAGCTCCGGTGCATCCGGTTTCCATTGATCATCCTTGAGATGTTTCTACAACTTGATTGGACTCCTTACATAAATCTGCAAATGCGATGATGCACGGAATGCTATATTATAATGGTGCATTTTGATGGTGAAAATGTGCTTCCCCAAACTTGAAACTCATGCTTGGCCTATGCTAGTGATTGGGTTTGTTTCTCATCTTCAGAGTGCACAGTAAGGATACACGTCCTTGCATATTCAACTTACATTTATTTATTTACATTTTCTAAATGTGATTGTCATTCTGAGCACCGTGGGTGGACGCCCTATTCAGGTTATGCACCCAATGCACATGGGTTCGGTACATTTCTCAAATGTCTGGTAAATTAAAGTGCTGCTGGTCAAATGTCCGGTGCCACATTTACATAACAGAACCCCTGAAAACCCTGATATGCATGTGTGAGATCTGCAAATGTGAGCACATCAGTTTCAACAGAAATCTCCCTTACCCCACCTTTTCAGCTTCAATACTCCTTAATCTCCAGACAATGAGGAAACAAGTTCATTACACACACACACAGAGACAGAGAGACAGAGACAGAGACAGAGAGAGAGAAATGGAAAGACAAGAGGGTGAGAGCATGACATGAGTCAGCAAAATGTGGAGATACTGGAACAGGAAGGATAGTTAGAAAGGGGGAGGGAGTGAGGAGAGGAAGAAGGAAAAAAACATTTGCTTTTGATGAGTACTTTTTTTCTTTCAACTTTAAATATGAGCAGGTGGAAGGTGAAACTTCAGGCAGTCCTCTCAAATGAGTGTGGCCAGCAGCATCATATAGACAGCAACCATATAGGCATAGTGGCTAAATCCTTAGAGCAAACATGATACCCTTAATTTACTTTGGTTTAAATGCACACTATACTGCCGCATGTCCAATGTCCATTGCAGTTTCACAGGTGTTAACATGAATAGTCAGCTGATCAACAGGGTGTGTATAGTATCATCCTAGCCCGGTTAAGCTCTCAGTGGCCGTATTGACTTGAAATGGGATATAGGGTTGCTGCCTGGGATATAGTGTAGCAGGACAACTTGTCAGCTGGCAACTCCCTTGACAAAGCCAGGGCCTTGCCTTCTCAGCACACATATAAAAAGAGCCAGTGACTTGATTTCGATGCCCCTGTTCCTCAGACTATGTGATGCTATGTGAGGGAATCTGAAAATGACAAAAGGTGAGGGAGAGAGGACACAGAGTAGGCCCAATGCAAGTAGCTAGTTTAGTAGTCTCACCAGCATTCACTCTCTCGAGTCCCGACATTTGAAAGTCAAAGAGGTAGAACTGGCATGACTAGCTCATGCAGGCCCGAGTCAGCCAAAACAAATATCTTCCCTCCAGTGTTCTTCCACCTCCTCACGTCACCCCCTCCTCCTCAGACAGTACAGCAGCACACACTTTAAACTGAGTGATGGCAGCTATGGAAGATTACAGGCAAGATATGGGACAATCCTTATCTGCCTGGAGCCATCACCATTACATGTATGCTGTATGTACACATGCATACTCGCACACACTGGAATGGATGAGAGAATAGTAGTCATCGAGGGGGCTGAGGGTAGAGAGAGAAACGAGGTGGGGATGGAAGGGGGCCAGAGAGCGAGAAGTATGCGAAATGTATATATAAATCATTCTCTAAGGATCTCTGTTAGGGTGGCTGGTTATTCAGGATCCCACACATGCGCAGCCCATAGCCATGCAGCCAGCCAGCCAACCAGTCTGTCGGCCAGGCACAGGGGACCCACGAAGAGACCCGCAGTCCCAGGGGAGGGGAGCAGTCAGCCAACCAGCTCAACAGACTGCTGGGAAATACAGAACAACGACACACACCCCCCACAGCAAAAAGCACAGACAGGCAGCGCAACAGAAGAGAAGAAAAGAGTGGCGGAAAGTAGCCAAGTACTCGAAAACATCTGGTGTGTATCTGTCCCAAAGGAGAGCTGCAGAGCAGCAGTGGGGGTGTAGGAGTGGAAGGAAGAGGATGGGGTAGAAACAGTTGATAGGCCTTGCGTTAGTCTGCTGCCAAAGCCTTAACCTGCCAAAGCAGAGCGGGATGCCAGACATGAAAAGAAGGATGAGGGACTGGACGATGCCATGTTCGTCTGATTAGAGGAACGCGTACTATATCCATCCATCCGTCAGCATCTGTCAGCTGTGGAAGACTGTGCTTTCCAGCTTTAACCTTGTGATCTCTGTAGTCTACAAATCTGCTCCAAAACAGCTTTGGAGCGTGGGCGGAAAAGGCCCTCAAATCCTTGCACTCTATTCAGAACCATTCAGTTCTACACACTGAAGATAGGCTCCACTTAGAGTCATGCAGACTTCTGCTACGTTTCACCTCAGGATTGTCAAAAGAACCTTACCAACATATCACCTGCCACCAGTGTTCCATTACGAAGCAAACTCCAACAAATACTATACCTGTCAAGCCTGTCTGATGAAGTTACTGGTCATATCCACTGCATTATCTAGTGTCACGAGCTCATTATCTATTGCCATGAGTCACAAGACGTCTCTATGTGTCACCTCTTGCTCAACAAACCTGGTATCACCCTGTGTGAGCGTATAGGAAGAAAGAAGATACGGTATGAACAAAGCTTACAGAAACCATGTGAGGGGAAAGAGTAGACGAAAAAAGCTCTTCCCCTCGGCTCACTTCCACTCTCAGGTGTAAGGTGACAATACACAATAGGGAGACACTCCAGGCACAAACTGCTACAAACCTATATCCTACCCTGCCTTTCTAAGGTCTTCGAAAGACAAGTTAACAAACAGATTACAGACCATTTTGAATCCCACCGTACCTTCTCCGCTATGCAATCTGGTTTCAAAGCTGGTCATGGGTGCACCTCAGCCACGTTCAAAGGTCCTAAACGATATCTTAACCGCCATCGATAAGAGACAATACTGTGCAGCCATAGTCATCGACCTGGCCAAGGCTTTCTACTCTGTCAATCACCACATTCTTATAGGCAGACTCAACAGCCTTGGTTTCTCAAACGACTGCCTCGCCTACTTCTCCGATAGAGTTCAGTGTGTCAAATCAGGGGGGCCTGTTGTCTGGACCTCTGGCAGTCTATGGGGGTGCCACAGGGTTCAATCCTCGGGCCGACTCTCTTCTCTGTACACCTCAATGATGTCGCTCTTGGTGCTGGTGATTCTCTGATCCACCTCTCCGCAGACGACACCATTCTGTATACTTCTGGCCCTTCTTTGGACACTAACTAACCTCCAGGCGAGCTTCAATGCCATACAACTCTCCTTCCGTGGCCTTCAACTGCTCTTAAATGCAAGTAAAACTAAATGCATGCTCTTCAACCACACCTGCCCATCCGTCCGTCCATCACTACTCTGGACAGTTCTGACTTAGAATATGCGGACAACTACAAGTACTTAGGTGTCTGTTTAGACTGTAAACTCTCCTTCCAGGCTCACATTAAGCATCTCCAATCCAGAATCGGCTTTGTATTTCGCAACAAAGCAGCCTCATGCTGCTAAACATACCTTCGTAAAACTAACCATCCTTGACTTCGGCGATGTCATTTACAAAATACCCTCCAACACTACTCAACAAATTGGATGCAGTCTATCACAGTGCCATCTGTTTTGTCACCAAAGCCCCATATACTATCCACCACTGCAACCTGTATGCTTTCGTTGGCTGGCACTCGCTTCATACTCGTCGCCAAACCCTCTGGCTCCAGGTCATCTACAAGTCTTTGCTAGGTAAAGCCTCACCTTATCTCAGCTAACTGGTCACCATAGCAGCACGCACCCGTAGAACGCGCTCCAGGCAATTAAAACATTAGCATACACAGTGTGAAAGAAAGTGTCAGCATATTAATGAGGGCTAGCGCCCTTGTCATAGCGACCCATGGCAACACACTGGCCATTCATTGTCATTGCAGCTGGTACATGTCTCTTTAGCTGCTCCCTCAGGTCTGAGTCCACTGGGACAGGCTCACCGCTGAAGAGAAAAATACATAATAAATTCTCTACAGCTCCTTTACTGTCTACTGCTGCTTGGGTAGTAACTAGTTTGAGGAGTTTCCATAGTGCAAAGTTTATTTGTGGCTCAAGCACCCACACACACACCTCTGGGACAGCACTCATTGCCACCATGATGACAAGCTGCACGGCTCAGTAGCTAAGCAATGACAACCATAGGAACCAACCAGAAGAACTGAGGATAACCACATAAACATAACAAAAAAGGGCACTAAGAGTCACACAGACATGAACGGAAAATGTGTTGCCTTTCCACCGCTGCTATCATTCCAGAGTACTGGACAGAAAACATATAGATGGCAGCCTGGGACAGGTTCAACAGCAGTTTTAGATTGTATTGGGGGAAAATGTAATGTCTTGCCCTGATTGGACAGAAAGGGAGCAGGGTCAGCAATGGATCTGACAATTTGGAAGGCTAATACTAATGAAACAGCCACAAGTATCAACAGGCATAACAAGTTGCCTTGTCACCAAGGGCAAGTGAACTGAGCAGTCGTGCAAGTTGAGTCTACTCTGTGGTTGTTCCATTGGGCAGGTGACAGTTTACACTGAAAACAACCACACAACATAAAAATGTGTGGTTCATTAACTACGTTCATATAAAAGACAGAATATTGCATTTCTGCATGTAAGTGATCATATCTGACAGGCAACCAAAAGCCTACTCCTTACTTGGCTAATGGGCAAGTGCACTTCAGACCATAAAAGGGATACTTCAGGATTTTGTCAACCAAGCCCTTTATCTACTTCCCCAGAGTCCAATGAACTTGTGGATAGCATTTCTATGTCTCTGAGCGCAGTTCGAAAGAAATCGCTAAATAGCGTTAGCACAATTGCTAACTAGCATTAGCACAATTGCTAACTAGCATTAGTGCAATGACTGGAAGTCTACGGTAACTGCCCGCATACTAGTAGATACCATATTTATTTTTATTTTATTTTTATTTCACCTTTATTTAACCAGGTAGGCTAGTTGAGAACAAGTTCTCATTTGCAACTGCGACCTGGCCAAGATAAAGCATAGCAGTGTGAACAGACAACACAGAGTTACACATTGAGTAAACAATAAACAAGTCAATAACACAGTAGAAAAAAAGGGTCTATATACATTGTGTGCAAAAGGCATGAGGAGGTGGGCAAATAATTACAATTTTGCAGATTATTAACACTGGAGTGATAAATGATCAGATGGTCATGTACAGGTAGAGATATTGATGTGCAAAAGAGCAGAAAAGTAAATAAATAAAAACAGTATGGAGATGAGGTAGGTATAACTAGGTGGGCTATTTACCGATAAGACTATGTACAGCTGCAGCGATCGGTTAGCTGCTCAGATAGCAGATGTTTGAAGTTGGTGAGGGAGATAAAAGTCTCCAACTTCAGCAATTTCTGCAATTCGTTCCAGTCACAGGCAGCAGAAAACTGGAACGAAAGGCGGCCAAATGAGGTGTTGGCTTTAGGGATGATCAGTGAGATACACCTGCTGGAGCGCGTGCTACGGGTGGGTGTTGCCATCGTGACCAGTGAACTGAGATAAGGCGGAGCTTTACCTAGCATGGACTTGTAGACGACCTGGAACCAGTGGGTCTGGCGACGAATATGGAGCGAGGGCCTAGCTGACTAGAGCATACAAGTCGCAGTGGTGGGTGGTATAAGGTGCTTTAGTGACAAAACGGATGGCACTGTGATAAACTGCATCCAGTTTGCTGAGTAGAGTGTTGGAAGCTATTTTGTAGACGACGTCGCCGAAGTCTAGGATCGGTAGGATAGTCAAGTTTTACTAGGGTAAGTTTGGCGGCATGAGTGAAGGAGGCTTTGTTGCGGAATAGAAAGCCGATTCTGGATTTGATTTTCGATTGGAGATGTTTGATATGAGTCTGGAAGGAGAGTTTATAAGTTTATTTACTTATAGATGTCCACATATTCAAAGGTCGGAACCATCCAGGGTGGTGATACTAGTCAGGCGTGCAGGTGCAGGCAGCGAACGGTTGAAAAGCATACATTTGGTTTTACTAGCGTTTAAGAGCAGTTGGAGGCCACGGAAGGAGTGTTGTATGGCATTGAAGCTTGTTTGGAGGTTAGATAGCACAGTGTCCAAGGACAGGCCGGAAGTATATAGACTTTGTCATTGAGCTAACACTAACAAAACGACCTCCAACTTCCTTCATACTGGAAGTTGAGACATAAAATGGTATCCATGAGTTCATCTGACTCTGGGGAAGTAGTAAAAGGGCTTTGTTACAAAAATCCAGATGTCCCTTTAAAAATGTCCAATACATGTTAAATGGTAGCAAATGAATGGTTACACAGCACTGGTTGGCTGATTATGTAAACAGTAGTTCACTAACTGTTGTAAAATCCTGTTTTTGCATATTCAGCATCAAACTGTAGGAGAAGAACAAGCAATCATTGCAGTCTCTTCCACAAATGGAGAGCAAGCATCCCCCCTGTGTTTGCTAATCCTAGTTTATCATTTCAAAAGGATAATTGATCATTAGAAACTTTGACAATTATGTTAGCACCGCAGAAAACTGTTGTGCTAATTAAAGAAGCAAATAAACTGGCCTTCTTTAGACTAGTTGAGTATCTGGAGCATCAGCATGTGGGTTAGATTACAGGCTCAAAATGGCCAGAAACAAATACCTTTCTTCTGAAACTCGTCAGTCTATTCTTGTTCTGAGAACTGAAGGCTATTCCATGCGAGAAATTGGCAAGAAACTGAAGATCTCGTACAACGCTCTGTACTACTCCCTTCACAGAACAGCGCAAACTGGCTCTAACCAGAATAGAAAGAGGAGTGGGAGGCCCGGTGCACAACTGAGCAAGAGGACAGTACATTAGTGTCTAGTTTGAGAAATAGACGCCTTACAAGTCCTCAACTGGCAGCTTCATTAAATAGTACATGCAAAACACCAGTCTCAATATCAACAGTGAAGAGGCGACTCCGGGATGCTGGTTTAGTGTGTTCTTTTGCCCATCTTAATCTTTTCTTTTTATTGGCCAGTGACATATGGCTTTTTCTTTGCAACTCTGGATTAGCTTACACAATGTGCCATTGGAACACAGGAGGTATGGTTGCTGATAATGGGCCTCTGTACACCTATGTAGATATTCCATAAAATAAAAAAAATCTGCCGTTTCCAGCTACAATAGTCATTTACAACATTAACAATGTCTACACTGTATTTCTGATCAATTTGATGTTATTTGAATGAACAAAGAAAATGTGCTTTTCTTTCAAGAACAAGGACATTTCTAAGTGACCCCAAACTTTCGAACAGTAATGCATGTCTGTACAGACCAGAGCTGAGTTCAATATGTTTTTACATTCTGGAACGTTCAATTGATCGCAAACAGTGCCGTACTGAACGACCAGTTGAAAAACAGTGAGGGGTTGGGTTGAGGTTTTCGGGAACGCTGTCAGCATGGCCACTGCCCTTTAAATACATCACTCATTGCTTCAAGCCACACCCACCAAATGGGAGGAAACGTACCTCAATGTCTGTTCAAGAACGTTTTGGTGATTAGTGTCATTCAGTACAAACAGTTACGCAACGTTGCAAACGTTCACGTGAACTAAATGCACCAGAACAGGATTTCACAAACTCGGCCTTGGGGTCCCCCCTGGGTTCACGTTTTGGGGTTTTCCCTAGCACTACACAGCGGATTCAAATTAATCAAATGAGTGATTAGTTGGTTATTTGAATCAGCTGTGTAGTGCTTGGGCAAATACGAACAAGTTTGGAAACTCTGTGATAGGATCTTGCTGTTCAGCAGACATCTGCATTGATAAAGTCAGGCTTTTATCCCAGGAACACCGCAGAGTCCAAAAATACAGAACCCTCTGCAAGTCTAACGTTAGAGCCAGTATTCACTCAGTCAACCTGACAGCTCTTGTGACGGGGTCGTTGTGGCCATTTCTCACTCTGGAAAAACAGAACTAAAACAGAGAGGAGAATAGGGAGTAAGGTTTGCCCAGCTCAAATGACACTGCCCAAAGCAAACAGATTACAGAGCAGATATTATTATTATTATAATTATTAACTAGCCAAGTCAGTTAAGAACAAATTATTATTTACAAAGACAACCCACTGTTCCCCGGTAGGCTAACTGCCTTGTTCAGGGGCAGAATGACCAATTTTTACCTTGTCAGCTAGGGATTCGATCAAGCAACCTTTCGGTTACTGGACTATCGCTCTAACCACTAGCCTACCTGCTGCCCCTTTTGTCCACCTTCAAAAGATGGCAAACAGCCATGGCTGGGCAAATATGGAAAACAAAAGACAGACCACTTTCTGAGCTTGATTGCACAAACTGTTTTTAAATTACATTCACTCCCTCCTAATCCTGTTTACAGAGAGGCTGCTAGGTGGATTTAAAATGATCTCGGTTCAGGAACTGTACACAGGATACTCCTAAACCTTGAGTATACAAGTCTTCCATCAAAGCTGGTTGATTTTGTAAATACAGGCATTTCTTGATGTTAAATGTTTTTGAATTTTAAACCTCTTGAAACTGCTTCTTATCTCGGAATATGTTCTTCACTGTCTGGAAACAAGATCTAAGAGTCTGAGACCATAGCACTTAAAGAAATTTTTTTTTTTTATTGGTTTCCCCATATACCCGAGGGGAAATGTCATTGCCACCACTTCATAAAATGTGCTATTTTAGTTGAAAAGGAAATTACATAAAATTGTGCCTAAGGTAGTTTTGAATACATGTATTTATCATTGTCATGTCTAAATGTTCATATAGGCCTTGAAGATACTCAGAAACATGTATTTACCACATTAAAATCGTAATATTTTACATTATTTTCAGAATTATCTTAAGAACAAGCATACAAGTTTCACATATGGCAAAAATATCAATATCAACTGTAATTAATACACATTTCCTTCAAATATGTACGGTGATAGTAATGACTTAGCATTGTGGTAATGACACTGTGGTGGAAATGGCATTTCATATAAAACTTTTGAGAAATACCATTAAACATTTTAATGTCACAGTAGTATGTTTAATTTTGTTGAAGATACAGAACAGACCATTAGTTCCGATTCATCACAAAAGTGTTTGATGGGGTTGATGTCAGGGCTCTGTGCAGGCCAGTCAAGTTCTTCTACACCAATCTCAACAAACCATTTATGTATGGGACCCTCGCTTTGTGCGTGGGGGCATTGGCCCTTTACTGTTTCAGCATGACTTCTCCAAACTTTTGCCACAAAGTTGGAAAGGCAAAATCGTCTATAATGTCGTAAGCTGGAGGGTTAAGATTTCCCTTCATCGGAACTAAGGGGCCTAGCCCGAACCATGATAAATAGCCTAAGACCATTATTCGTCCTTCACCAAACATAAGGTTGGCACTATGCATGGGGCAGGTATCGTTTTCCTGGCATCTACCAAATCCAGAGTCATCCGTTGGACTGTCAGATAGTGAAGCATGATTCATCACTCTACAGAATGTGTTTCCACTGCGCACTGCTGTGCGGAATTCGGTAGCAAGTGTTGCAACTGAGGACAGGCGATTTTTACGCGCGTCAGCACCCGGCAGTCCCGTTCTGTGAGCTTGTGTGGCCTACCACTTGTGGTTGAGCCGTTGTGGCTCCTAGACGTTTCCACTTCACAATAACAGCACTTACAGTTGACCAGTGCTGCTATAGCAGGGCTTACATTTTATGAACGGACTTGTTGGAAATGGTGGCATCCTATGACTGTGCCACATTGAAAGTCGCTGCTCTCTTCAGTAAGGGCCATTCTGCTGTAAATGTTTGTCTGTGGAGATTGCATGGCTGTGTGCTGAATTTTATTCATCTTTCAGCAAACGGGTGTGGCTGAAATAGCAGAATCCACTATTTTGAATGGGTGTCCACATACACTATATATACACACAAAAGTATGTCCTTGTCCTCTCCTTGGTTGATTTAGGAGGCATCTCATAGAAAATAATTGAAGTCAGTAATAACCATAGTAAGTCACATAAATAGACATCACAATCACTCCATCATCTTAAAATAATACAAAATATAATAGCAAATAAGTGTTCAATTTCAACTTAATCATATATGCAATTAGTCTTTTCAGGTCTTAAGGTTAGTAAAAATGTATGAACTAATACATTTTGTCATTACCACATTCTTTCCTTACCATCACAGTTCATTATGTGGTGGTAATCAAGTGTGGTGGGAATGACAAGCTAACTCCAGTTGAACAGCTAGCATACAATATATCCTAAATAAATAATCAAAACATTTTTTTTAAATGTAACAATTTGTTTTAATTATATCCTACTTGGTAGGTACATTCAATACAAATATTATATTTACCTTAATTTTTCTATAATTTCCCGGCATCAAAATGTGAATTTCCCTCCATGTGCTCAGCTGTCACTATTCATATACATGGTAACAAAGTACACACTTGAAAAAAACATAATATACATTTGCTTGTCGTGGTGGTAATGACAAAATACTTAAAATATATACAGACAATATGGTCTTTAAGTAACAAAATGGCTTATGCACTTCTAATATGCAGGTAGCCTAGTGGTTCGAGCGTTGTGCCAGTAACCGAACGGTTGCTAGATCAAATCCCCGAGCTGACGACGTAAACAAACAAAAAAAGTCGATCTGTCCCTGAACATGGCTGTTAACCCAAAAGTTTACGGTTATTTTAGTCTTAACAAAGGTTGTGAGAGAAAAAAAATCAAAATTCACATTCTCTCTCTAAAATCCAGCGTATTTGCTAAATCCGTCATTGTAAATAAGAATTTGTTCTTAACTGACGTGTCTGGTTAAATAAAGATGAAATAAAACAAAATCACCCAGCTTATCCTTCGGAATAAAGATTTTTTTGCTTGGTCACAGACATGAACAGATGCAACAATACCATGTAGCCTGCCTGCCTGCCCACACACACACACACACACACTATGGTGTTCAGTAAATTAATCCGTTTTGTGTTTTTACATTATTAGACCATACAAGTCTTACTTTAGATTTTGTACGAGAGTCATGATGTAACCAAAGATACCACCATTTCTGGCGTAGCTAATTTACCTGGGCTCGAGCCTTGCCTCAACAACTCTTGTTAAAGCGGCCACAATAAATAAATAAACATTCAACATTTTAGATAGCCAACATTAGCTACGGACTAACTAGCAAATGTGACAGAGAAACAAGCTATAAAAGCCGGCAAACTAACGTCACTGACTCCACTTCCTTCTGCTTTGCTAGCTTGCTAACGACTTGCTAACTTATTTCATACACGGTCATGATTTGTTAAACGTAACGTTGCTGGCTATCCAGTTAGCATTATTAGCTAGTTAGCTAGATAAAAATAAATAAACTGTGGCCAGCTTACCAACTAAACGCACGAGACGGTGTTTACCATTCCACCCCTCTTGATCGTGGATAGCTTAATGGTTCCTTTCATAATTTATTCCATGCAACAGAATTACTAAACATCACTTTCACAATTCGAGTTGCTCCAGGGTTGCGTTTCGAAGTTGAAATGCTGCTTCTTCAACCACACTTCACATGTAGAACCAGTACAGGAAGTGATGTACACAGCTGTTTGGTGTTGCTTGTAGTAATGAATGGTAACGTCGGCAGAGACTTTAAGAGTTAGTTTAGCGCACCTCCTCGAACCTTTTCGTGCTGTATGCATGTCCTGATTTTCACCACGACTTGCTCTTTTGGTTTCACAATAATTAAATGAATGCACCGACAATACAATTGAATGGGGTGACGTTGGGGAGTACACAGTGACATAACGACCCTTTTGTGTTATGGGTTACTGAATATAGAACGAGGAAAACACGATATGCTTGACTCGATGAGACATGGTAAACATCAATTACAGAAATTGTGTAATACAAATTACATTTGTTTATTGAGACCTACTACTGTATCTTTCGTACACGTTCTGAGTTGTGCTTTCATGTAGAAATGGTACTTTCAAATAAAATATAGATTTTATACCAAATGGCAGATGGGAGAAAATAAAGTATTCTATTGTAATAGATGTGTTCTAGATTCTAGAATGGTGCATCACTCATCTCTTAGTTGAAAATCAAGTGTAAACCAATTGTGGTCATAGCCAAAGTACTGACTTTTTTGCATATTTCAACACAAAACATCTTATTTAAAAGGTAAGGAATCCACTCAATAGTTCAGTATTCTACGTTATGGGACTGGGTAGTTGTTAAATGTAGGTTAAATTACTGGTCCACTGGCAGGAGTTAAATAAAGGCAATGAAGTGGTTACCAAAATGAATAGCCTTTTCATGATCACTAACGTATCTAAACTAAATATATTTCTATAATCTGACAAATAACTACATGCCATCTTAAGATGATGGATTGATCCTCTGAAACTGTAGTTATGAACAAATAGTTATGGCCGTTAGTGATCACACACACATTTGAATTTGGTTGTCCAAACCTTTCTTCAGAATGTCCAAGCTTCCACCTCTTCCTCAGTTCCACTCCTGGAAGCCACAGTCCACCTTGGATGCTGTAGTGTCAGCAATGTGGTGCAGTCTCTGCCCTGGTCAAAGGATGCTACCCAGTGGTGGATTTAGGTATGGGCGACATGGGCTGCCGCCCTGGGCGCTCATCTTGCCAGGGGAGGCATGGGGCGCCCGCACAATTTTGGGGGAATGGTGACATTTGCACGTTACGTCAATGATTTCATGTCACTGTGGGTCAATTAACCAAGGCGGAGTGAGCGCCCTGATTCTAGTTTGTGAGCTAGGCAGGCTACTGCCTGGGAAGGTCTCCCACACAGAAGTACAAGATGGGGAGGGGGGCGGGGGTAGGTGACCTCAGGTCTACCAACTGGAAGCCCGAGGTAGGGGGAGCGGGGGAATCTATCAAACAGCACACCTCTTAACTTTGTACAGTACTAATGCAATTAGGGGGAGCACCCTCTGGCACTAGCCAGGATGAGTAGCCATCTACCTCCTCAGCCACACAGGTGTCTTCACAAATGTTGTCTGGGGATGAAGACCCATTTGCTTCCACTTCTCCCCACCAGGATTCTTCAGGTAGGTTTGTGAACATGCGCATGTGTTTATGTGTGCATCCCTGCATAACATAAACAAAACACATAATTTCCCTTTTGCAAAGTTTTACGTTTCCATATTGTAGTTAACAATGATTTTATTATTACTGGGTAAGTATGTGGGATGTTCCACCACTATAAATTCTGTGAATAATGTGTGTAAACTAATGCCCATGTGCTCTCCATTAGAAATGCCTGAAGCAGCATTCCCACCAAACCCTGCGGCTGAGGATGAACCACTGTCTACAGACCCTGCTGACTGGCAATCAGTTCTGACTGACATAATTCAGACACAACTCGTTTGCAGAGGACCAAGTGAGGTACCACCTAACTTTGTTTTCCCAAGGAATGAGAATGATGGAAGAAGTTGCCACCACCAGTATTTCAGGAAGACCTTGGTGAGTGGTGAAAAAAATCCCTAGAAGTTGGTTGGTGTATTCTGAAAGAAACAACAGCCGCTTCTGCTGCAAACTCATCAAAGCAGGGACCGAGAGACTGAAAAACAGCTTCTATCTCAAGGCCATCAGACTGTTAAACAGCCACCACTAACATTGAGTGGCTGCTGCCAACACACTGACTCAACTCCAGCTCACTTTAATAATGGAAATTGATGTAAAAATGTATCACTAGCCACTTTAAACAATGTCACTTAATATAATGTTACATACTCTGCATTACTCATCTCATATGTATATACTGTACTCTATATCATCTACTGCATCTTGCCATCTTGGGGTGGCAGGGTAGCCTAGTGGTTAGAGCGTTGGACTAGTAACCGGAAGGTTGCAAGGTACAAATCTGTCGTTCTGCCCCTGAACAGGCAGTTAACCCACTGTTCCTAGGCCGTCATTGAAAATAAGAATTTGTTCTTAACTGACTTGCCTAGTTAAATAAAGGTAAAATAAAAAAAATCTTTATGTAATTACATGTATCACTAGCCACTTTAAACTATGCCACTTTTACGTTTACATACCCTACATTACTCATCTCATATGTATATACTGTACTCGATACCATCTACTGCATCTTGCCTTTGCCGTTCTGTACCATCACTCATTCATATATCTTTATGTACATATTCTATATCCCTTTACACTTGTGTGTATAAGGTAGTAGTTGTGGAATGGTTAGGTTAGATTACTTGTTGGTTATTACTACATTGTCGGAACTAGAAGCACAAGCATTTCGCTACACTCGCATTAACATCTGCTAACCATGTGTATGTGACAATAACATTTGATTTGAAACTCTTTTCTAATTATAGAATTACTTTAGCAAACTCAGGACTGACAACATACAAGTTCTTTGCTGACTTCACACGACAGCAGTCCAGAACACCAAAACTGCATGAAAACATGGAAAGAACTGGCGAGGCAAAAAAAAAGGGTAAACAAATTCTAAGCATGAGATGGCACTTATGGAGGCTGAGAGGATAAGATAGAGAGGTGTTGACACATCTGACTGCTATTGTGCAGTCTTTGGCAATTAGAAATCTGTCACGAAGGGGACACAGAAACACTGTACTCTCCATCAAATGGAAATTTCCTCAGAGGTTGAGGTGATGGCACAATTTGATCCAGTCATGAAAGAGCACCTTAACCGTGTCCAAAAAGGGACCTTGGCCACCAAATACAGAATGAACTCATTGATTTGTTGAGCAGCAAGGTCATTTCAATAATGGTGAGTGACATCAAGTTGGCAAAATTCTTCTCTATCATTCTAGAATGCACCTCAGACGTCAGCCACACTGAACAGTTGTCAGTTGTGATTATAGTGGTGTCACTGAAGGAGTCCCACATAAAGGAACATTTTACAGGGTTTTGAGAGGCAGACAAGTCCACGGGTCAACATTTGACATCCCTGATTCTCAAAAGACGAGCTAAAAATTCAGAGGACACTCATGATAATGGGGCCAACATGAGAGGCAAAAACAAAGGTGTCCAAGCCAGACTCCTGGAAATGAATCCAAGAGCTCTATTTGTGCCATGTGGGGCTCACACATTGAACCTGGTTGTGGCTGATGCCACAGGTTACTTTGGCATCTTACACAAACTGTACAGCTTGTTCTCAGCCTCAACACAGCAATGTTGAAAAAACACGTGGACATCACTTTGAAGATGTGGACTGAGACAAGGTGGGAGAGTAAAGTATCAAAAAAGATATTACCCCTTTTTCATGGTAACCAATTTATAGTTACAGTCCTGTCCCATCGCTGCAACACCCGTACGGACTCAGGAGAGGCGAAGGTCGAGAGCTGTGCGTCCTCCGAAACACAACCCAACCAAGCCGCACTGCTTCTTGACAACGCCTGCTTAACCCGGAAGCACCAATGTGTCGGAGGAAACGCCGTACACCTGGCGTCCGTGTCATTGTGCATTGCGATCGGTCTGCCACAGGAGTCGCTAGTGCACGATGTGACAGGAACATCCCTGCCGGGCAAACCCTCCCCTAACCCGGACAACGCCGGGCCAATTGTGCGCCGCCCCATGGGTCTCCGAGTCGCTGCCGGCTGTGACAGAGCCTAGACTTGAACCAGGTTCTCTAGTGGCACAGCTAGTACTGCCTTAGACCACTGAGCCACTCGGGGGAGGCCGTGGGAGTGTAAAGTTCAGTCTGTCGAGCCACTGTGGTAGGCAGCAGCGGTGAGTCACTGATTGAGTTGAGGGATCAAACCAAAGACCCTGTGATAAAGATTGAGGCCCAGTCCTTGCCAGAGGTGGGATCATACCGCTTCAGCATCTGTACAGTGGTGTGACATCTTGAGCCAGATTCAGCATGTGAGCAAGCTGATGTAGTCTCCCAGTATGCATGGTGCAGTCAGTCTTCTCAGAAAGAGACGTCTCAGCAACTACAGGGCAACAGGCTTTATGACTTCATAAACATCAGCCAAGGATATTTGCAAGGCTATGAATGTAGAGGCCGTTCTACAACAAAAAAGTCTGAGATCCACAGTGGCACTTCTCATACAAATCATTTGATGAGCCTTTGAGTGATGATCTGAAGAAGCATTTTTCAATGTCGTTGTTGATGCTGCAACCTCAGCTCTTCAGGAAAGATTTTCCACATTGGAAAATGTGGGAGAGAAGTTGAGTGCTGTCAACCTTCCAAAGTCTCGCAAATGAGCTGACAGAACAACGAGGCCCTTAGTATGACACTGCACTATAAAGAACACTCAAACTTGGATGGCAGAGAGCTTGCACAGGAACTGAAGAACTTGACATCTTAGACAATGACCTTGCTTGAGCTGCTGATATTTATATACGAAAGAGATCCCTCAGAAATGTACCCAAATTTGTGGACTGCTCTCATAATTTGTGTCTTATGCTTTCAGTGACCGTAGCAGAGAGGAGCCGAAGGGAGATTCGCCCAGTGAGCCATACCAGCCAGAACCTACCAAACCATGACCAATATTCGCCAAGATGTCACAGGACCTGGAGTCTGTAACCATTGACCTCTACACCAACTACCTTGACCCAGTCACTGACCACCTGTCCATTAGGACACAAGTGGGTACTATTCCAATTGATATACTGTATGAGGGGCCTTTTACTTTCTAAACCACAATCTTGCCCTTAATAGTTCATGTCTATCTCCAGAGAGCTTGACGAACAGAAAGTCTTTCTCCCCTTGTGGTGTAAGGCTGAACTTCAACCTGAGGCTGAACTGCTTTGAATCCTGGGCAGACACAGAGGGGGAAAGAAGCCACCATGTCCCCTCTAACGGAGGACCCCGCATCAGTGGTGCCTAGACTATTCTTGGCGCCCTGTTCCTAGTCAGAGGCTCTATGACCAACAGTCACTTTATCTATCAAATGTATGGCTACCATTGCAGATGACCCTGGGCATGTTAGTGTTTGTCTTGTTACATCACTAGACTTTAAACCAGTATATTTCAGTCCACATGAACAATAAAGACCAACTATGCATACTTTTTTTACATTTTAATGGAAAACTTCTTTAATATTTTTTAGAGTACTGTTTAATCAGTGAGTACATTACAGGTACAAACTCTAGGCCATTATACTACCTACAGTCAAGTAAAACATACTTAAGAACCTGCAGAGCACATAAAGACAGTCCATTCACTGTGTGTGTTAGTCAGTCTGTGAAAACCACAAATGGACATGGTAGTAGACAATCACACATAAATCACACAAAATTGTGTGAATGTCTTTTTATTTATTTATTTTTTTAGAGAGGGGGGGGGTTACTTTCTACTTGTAGAACTCATGCTCCTGCTCATCCTTCTTGATAACTGTCTTGTAGGCCTTCTCAAAGTCCTTGGCCAGGACAATGTACCTATTTTCACGGACTGCCAGCATGCCAGCCTGTGGGAGGAATGAAAGAATTATAACATTTAAAAGAGTGTTTCCAGTTCTCACACCGACAACAGGTGATATTTAGTTCTCTTTGGAACAAGAGTTAGCAAACGCAATAACTTGTGACTCTGACATGGAGTCTTTTGGAAAAGTTTGACCCCCCCATGGAAGAATTCCTCCCAACAGTACGGGGTCCCACTCACCTCCTGGCAGATAGAGTTGATGTCTGCTCCGGAGATCTTGTCTGGTCTGGCCACATCTACACACTGGTTAAGGACAACCACAAACACATATGACACTGAACAATGTAGAGTTATTTTGGTTACTTAGCAACCAAAGAAAGGTATGGGGAAGTGCATTAGACTTTACAAATGCGGGATTCAGTTAGAGTACTAAAGTCATGGTTCATTTGACCTTTAATGAGACTATTGTTCCAGATCAGAGGGGTAACCGAAGAGGGAAATATTTAATGAAAACTTACAAGCACACTCAATGAACTGGACACAGAATTTGTTCTGAGCAGGAAAAGATTGCATGATGCTGCTAGTACACCTGCACCCATTAAAACACACACGTTATGAGAGACTGCTGTAAGTTGGGCATAATAAGGATACAGTCCTCCAGGTCCACCTCCTCAGAGAGGTTCATCTTGCTGGTGATGGTGGAGAAGACCAGGCGTTTCTGTCGGCGGTCAGGTAGGGGGAACTCAATCTTTCTGTCCAGACGTCCTGGACGCAGGAGGGCGGGGTCCAGGGTGTCGGCCCTGTTGGTGGCCATGATCACCTGACAAGAGAACAAAAAGTTGGGTCAGACATATATTTTTAAACATATATCAATGTGACACACAAAGTTACTGTTTAACTGTATTAATGGGACTACAACATACAATAAGCCCTGGAGACAACATGCCACAGAGGCAAAGCCCATAGCGCTCTCACCTTGACGTTGACGGTCTGGTCAAAGCCGTCCATTTGGTTGAGAAGCTCCAGCAGAATCCTCTGCACCTCCCTGTCAGCTGTTTGGGAAGGAGAGAATACAACGAGGAATTACCAATGTCAGGGTTCAACCACACCAATAACCGCTTGGTCTTATTTCCAGGCCTAATAATCAATCCCATTCAAAATTATAAAGTCCACAACCAAGTTTGTCTCTATTGTGGATGTGTGTGAATCTGTTCACCTGGATTCTTTAAACAATGACATTTACTGAAATCTTTACAGGTAGTTCTGTTTTGTGGGCAACTTCCGATTCCCAACTCTAACCTGATGTTAACTGCAACTACCCTGTCCTTAACCTTATCCAACTCTATGGTGGTGGCAGTCAAAACAAATCACTTGGCCACACAAAAAAATGTGAATGTTATTTATTTCCCCAATGCTCTAGATAAGCTGACAGACCATGTGTCTGTTGTCTCCATCTGGGCCAAGGAGAAGCCATAGCCTAGCCAACACTCACAGCAACTAGGGGGCCTTTACAGAAACATGTTCCACCTGCTTAGTTGAGGCTGATTTGAACATTGTTTGATTGAAAAACTACAATGTAAACAGCTAAAATGTGAGATCCAGGGTTCGTACAGACAGTAGCAAGTCAAATTCAAGGACTTTCAAGTACTTTTTCCAAGCACTAATATTTATTGTTAAGGACCATCAATTTGTAATAGTTCATATTACGCAATTGTTCGTAGTCGCCACCGGATGGCAATATATCACCACAAACTAAAAAAAAAACTACTTGGCTACCTTACAAGCTCTACTCAAAAACATTGTTTCACTACTTATTTACTACATACATACGTCAGTACTGATGATTTTGTCATATGAGTAGTGATGAGCAGAGTGTTGGGAGATGTCTACTGGTGAACACACATTCCCTATTTGCATTTTCATTAAACTTCCAGCTTAATGAAAATGAAATTTTTTGTTTTTTACCCCTTTTTTCTCCCCAACTTTGTGGTTTCCAATTGGTAGTAATTCCAGTCGTCTTATCGCTGAAACTCCCGTACGGACTCGGGAGAGGCGAAGGTCGAGAGCCATGCTTCCTCCGAAACACAACCCAACTTGCTTCTTGACACAACGCACATCCAACCCGGAATCCAGCCGGAGGAAACACCTGGCGCAGTGCTCTGTTGCAGCCGGCCGCGACTGGGAGGTCCTTGGGGCGACGCACAATTGGCCCAGCGTTAGGAAGGGATATCCTTGCCTCATTGCGCACTAGCGACTCCTGTGGCAAGGATATCCCATGTCTTGTCTTCTGACTGGCAGCTTTAGTGTCGCAGGGCGGGTGGTTTGTGTCAGAAAAACGGCACGTAAACGGCCACTAGAACGGCAGGAGCACTGATGCCACTTGATAAAGCGGAAGATTGTGTACCCCCTGTGAATGAGGTGATGATGCAGCGTTGTGACTTTCCCCCTTTATGTGGCTCTTCAGGGTCGATTTACCCGTGCTCGCAATGTCAAAGTCTGATGCATTTTTTGCGCCTTACATGGCGTCGGTTGGTTGGGTCCAGTGATGCAGTGGTATAAAAAGGCGAACAAAAATATATAACGCAATATAAAAGTGTTGGTCCCATGTTCCATTAGCTGAAATAAAAGATCCCACAAAATGTTCCATATGCACAAAAGGCAGGATTTGAATCAACATTTACCCTGCGTTTTAGCCATCCAGTACCTGCCTGGATAATTGGCAGTGTGTGTGGAATGAAGAAGCTCCCCTGGCAACCAAGCGTGAAACACATGAGGAAATAACTCTGTAGTCTACCTGGAAATTATTGTCAAGACACAAAAATATTTTTCATAAACACATTTGATCATTATCGGTTCTCCTCTCCTATCAATATATATATATATATATATATTTTAACCCCCCTTTTCTCACAAATTTTGATCCCCAACGGGCTCGGGAGACTAAGGTCGAGTCATGCGTCCTCAGAAACATAACCTGCTAAACTGCACTTAACACTGCCCGCTTAACCCAGCTGCAACAATGTGTCAGACGATATACCGTTCAACTGACTCCCGAGGTCAGCCTGCAGTAACCCAGCCAGCCACAAGGAGTCACTAGAGCACGATGAGACAAGTAAAGCCCCCCTGTCAAACCCTCCCCAAACAACGCTGGGACAATTGTGCGCAGCCCTATTGGGACTCCCAATCACGGGCGGTTGTGCGCTACTCAGGAGGCCCTCTCCTCTCATTTTCATTTAAGTACCAACTTGAGAAAACGTCAGATTTTCAAGGTATTCCAGTACTTGAATGTCAGTACTTTAACCTCTTACATCTATGGGGGCGCTATTTCATTTTTGGATGAAAAACGTTCCCGTTTTAAACAAGATATTTTGTCACAAAAAGATGCTCGACTATGCATATAATTGCTACCGTTCGAAAGAAAACACTCTGACGTGTCCAGAAATACAAAAATATTCTCTGTGCGTCCCCTAGAACGTGAGCTTCAGGCAAAACCAAGATGAGATGGCATCCAGGAAATGACAAGGATTTTTGAGGCTCTGTTTTCCATGGTCTCCTTATATGGCTGTGAATGCAAGAGGAGTGAGTCAACCCTTTCTGTCGTTTCCTCAAGGTGTCTGCAGCATTGTGACGTATTTGTGGGCAGATCATTGGAAGATTGACCATAAGAGACCACATTTACCACGTGTCCGCCCGGTGTCCTGCGCCGAAATTGGTGCGCAAAGTCACCTGCCAGTATTTTTCCATGCGATACAGAGAGGAAAGCAAGCTTCCACGAACTGCATGTCAATGAAGAGATATGTGACAAAACACCTTGAGGACTGATTCCAAACAACGTTTGCCATGTTTCGTCGATATTATGTAGTTAATCCGGAAAAAGTTTTACGTTGTAGGTGACTGAATTTTCGGTTCGTTTCGGTAGCCAGACGCAATGTAGAAAACGGAACGATTTCTCCTACACACAGACGCTTTCAAGAAACACTGCGCATTTGGTATGTAACTGAGAGTCTCCTCATTGAAAACATCAGAAGCTCTTCAAAGGTAAATGATTTTATTTATTTGGTTATCTGGTTTTTGTGAAAATGTTGCGTGCTACATGCTACTCAAAATGCTATGCTAGCTTTGCATACTATTACACAAATTAGTCAATTTCTATGGTTCAAAAGCATATTTTGAAAATCTGAGATGACAGTGTTGTTAAGAAAAGGCTAAGCTTGAGAGCAGACGCATTATTTTCATTTTATTTGCGATTTTCAGAAATTTTTGCGTTATGCTAATGAGCCTGAGGCTTTAGTCACAAACCCGGATCCGGGATGGGGAGTTTCAAGAAGTTAAGCACCTTGAGAACCCTGAAGAACACAGGTAGAAACATTTTATATCAGAAATGCCAATCTGTAAATCTGCTCTATTTTGCTTGTCTTATTGGATTTGGTTGCTATGTGCAATGCTAGTGATTAGCCAATGACCAGTCCATTCCATAGTCTATTCTGTGCAGCTGATTCTAAAAACGTACACAATGGCTCATACCTCCAGTCTGTGCGTCAAAACGCTTGGTAGCGATGGCATCGATCTCATCAATGAAGATGATGGCAGGGGCGTTTTCCTTGGCCAGCCGGAAGACGTCACGCACCATGCGGGGGCCCTCACCCAAGTACTTCTGCACAAACTCAGAGCCTACCACACGGATGAACGCCGCTGAGAGATAGAAAGCGACAGAGAAAGAGACCAAAATATCAAATCAAATGTATTGGTCAATAACCAAATACTGATATGGTAACATGACAATTATTTGCTACAAAAAAATTACAACATAGCCTAATCATGTTAGCACCAGTGCATCCTATAGATAATGGTGAACATGATGAATGGCCTACCTGTAGTGTGGTGAGCCACAGCCTTGGCCAGCATGGTCTTCCCACAGCCAGGAGGCCCATACATCAGAACCCCCCTGGGCGGGTCAATGCCAATCTGTTTGTAGAGTTCAAAGTGTGTGAGTGGAAGCTCCACTGCTTCCCTCACTTCCTGCTTCTGGATATCCATCCCTCCGATGTCAGCATACATCACATCCGGCTTTTGGTCTGCAAGGAGAGATACAGGAAAATAACGCATATAACATAAGAGGAGAGGAGCGGCACTACAAGTGATAAGGTATCAATGAGTGGAATATGCATGCAATGTATGTAAGCACGCATGAATGCATGTTTTTTCCTCTCACAACTGTGCAATATATATGGGTCAAAGACATGTAAATTTGGGGCCGAAAGCCATTCATTTAACAAAAATATATTGATCAATATTAAATCACTCTTACCCTTCTTTTCATCCAGAAATATTTGTGTTGCAAACTATTACAATAAGGGAGTTATTGAGCTCTGAAGTGTCCTTCAGTGTAACTATCCAGGTTAAAATTTGAATGATGTTTTTAAAATGTAGAAATTCATCCTAAAAAATATAAATGAACACCCATGGCATAACTGTGTTAGTGTTTGCAACAATATATAGAATAATGGGTGACAATACTGTATCTAAAAATTATTTTAAACCGTGACTAACTTTTGTCCGGACATTTGCACTTCATCAATGTCAAACTAGAACAAAGGCAAAAAGCCATTTTAAAACATAACATGATGGTAATTGTGTGACATCACAAAGAAGACCCTCTATCAATGTGATGAGGTGAGTAAATCGCTGAATTATTTTACCTTTTCCCCCTCTAGTAACCTTTGTAACAAAAACGCATGCCCTTCAGTACAACACAGAAAACTTACTTTTAATGTTATTTTATAAAAAGCTATATTAAATATAAAAAGTATGGATAATCTTTATAGGTCAAGGTCATTAATTTATATAGGTTAAATATGTTTGTATGAAATCTGTCCTTCAGTATCACGCTTTTGTCCTTCAGCACAACAAAAGTTTCATGTTATGTCACTCATTATGCTGAATGACAGTAGCTTTGTTATCCCATGTTTTCACTAGTTTACAACATTTAATTATGCAATTCATATTTACTTGTATGAATACTGAATATAATTTTAAACAATTGTATGGTATTTTAAGGTATTTCAAGGCATTTCAAGGCATAGATGCCGTTATCAAATTTTTTAAATATTCTTTTTTACACCTTTATTTAACTAGGCAAGTCAGCTAAGAACAAATTCTTATTTTCAATGACGGCCTAGGAACAGTGGGTTAACTGCCTGTTCAGAGGCAGAACAACAGATTTGTACCTTGTCAGCTCGGGGGTTTGAACTTGCAACCTTCCAGTTACTAGTCCAACGCTCTAAGCACTAGGCTACCTGCCGCCCCAATAAGGAGAGTGCTGCACGGCACAGACAAAAGATTAGCGCAGATCCAGAAAGACTAGCCAGAAAAAAAGCAAGGTATTGTTTCCATGCTATCGTCAGCAACAGAATAGGATATAAAGCTGGGTGGATAACACTTAACATTAAGTTGCACTATTAAACTGTAGTTAATGTTTAATTTCAATGTTAATAAGGTATAACTGATGGATTATATTAGTTAATATAATATGACACAATTATGGATAAAAAATGAATTATATTAGTTAATAGCTGCTTCACATTTGGGGAACTTAATGAAAATTCGAGACTGTACAAGTTTGAATGAAGTAGTTTGATGGCCATTTTATGTAGCTATGTCTGTCATCATCTTGAAATTGCATTTATGTACCTGCATTGAAGAGAAATGTACCAGTTATAGTGTAACAATGTATAATGAAAACATTAACTATGTATTAATCATGTAATACTGCAAATTAACGCAATGTAAAGTTTTGCCACAGGCTCAAATTATAGTAAAGTGATTATTATTAACATTAGCAATGAAATAATAACAAAACATGTTTGAGAGAGAAAGGGAGGGGGAGTTGATTTAACTTTTAAACTTTGATTAAGTGTCATCATTGTATAGCCTACTATTAATAGACTACTAATAACATTTAATGGATTTAATCTTATTCTGTGCCAGTGTCATAACTATTACATTTTCCAGCTATCAGAGAAGGATGTCAATCCTGATCATCCACCGATCCATACAATGACAAAATCTGATGCTCAAAAAGAGGGGGGGGGGGGAATGGAAATTAAATTTTAAGCAAAACTGTTTTTTGCACAATGTTTATGGAATGTTTTCTAATTAATGCTTTGTTTGAAATATTCAATGCTGATTTAATCCTGAATTAAACCAATTAAACTGTACCTCATGTGCCAATTAAACTATGCTGCATAGTAAAGCCCATGTTCTTTATGTGTGTGGCGTATGGGTAATTTCTCTCTCTCTCTAGTATGGAAGCGATCTAAGTTCAGCTAGCCTGCACATTTTAAACATCTTATCCTGTCTTTTTATGCAGTTTTATAACTTAAATTATTGCTGAATGAATCACATTTAATCAATATTTGTGGGCCGTAGCAATGTGCTCAGAGTAACAACATATTGTCATAGAGTCTAACACCAGTATTTTATATTAAAATACAATAACTTTGTTTTATTGACTCAGTTATAGTTATATTTCTGCCAGTCGAAGCAGAATTGTGATTATGAATTTTTTTTTTTTTTTTAAACACTTAGTGTTATTCTGAAAGACATTTTACTAGGGTACAGTCATATGAATCACAAAAAAAATAAACGATTAGCTTTATTCTTGAATATAACTTCTATAAGGGCATAGGTAGCATGCCAATGAACGTACAAAAGCCTTTTAGGGAATTGTAATTGATGTTTTATTGTTTTGCTACTTTGAAAACCGTATACGTCTTTGACCCATATTACAAAAGGGATAGGCATACCAGGGGGTAGAATAGTGTGTATGTGTACCTGATGTGAGCATCATGATGCTGCTGTCAGCCTCTGGGGGGAGCACGTCCACCAGGGCATTGCTGTGCTTGTGCAGGGCCACCGACGCATTGGGCTTCAGCAGCTCTCTGTCGATGGTGCTTAGGATACGCACATAGTAGTTTGAGCCTGAGTCAAGGAGAAGGGGGTGGGCGGACAGAGACGGGGGTGGGCGGACAGAGACGGAGAAGGGGGTGGACGGACAGAGACGGAGAAGGGGGTGGACGGACAGAGAAGCAGAGAAAGAGGGTGGCACAGGGACAGACAGGGGGAAATGTCATTAGTGAATATTAGAGGCAAATGTTCAGCATCACAGTAAGAAGAGGCATTGGTGTTACTGTGTAAAATATAGGTGCTTATGGGTGTGTGGCTATTAAAATATGGATTTTTTTAGGGGTCAAAGTCAAAGTTGTCCGATATTTTAGGCAGATATACAATATAACATTTCCCAAAGACAGCCATGTATGCAATAACGCATCAATATTAAACCGAACAATACATTTGACTTAGTTATTACCAAACTAAATAACAATGGTCACTTTATTTGAAAGGTAAATATCTTGCTAAACTGGGTAAATGAAGATGTCATAGGCATACTCACAATACAGGTGAATCCATATTCGATAGGAGTGTGTGCATGCATTGAGTTATTGAGCTTGTTTTGGCTGATCAATGGAGTCTATGGCGCTACAGATGACAATCTGTTAGTCCTTCATTTTGGACTAACAGTATATTAGCCAACTGATTAACAACTTTTGCACAGGAGCATCACTCCAGTATGTCACACCTGTATGGAATGACATCATATAGGCACTGCTGTTTGTTTGAGCATATAAAATATCTATTTAACACAAATGAGTCCAACGTAACATTATGATTTGTGAACAAGGATGTTTACAAAACTAGAATTTTATGCCATTTTCCGGTGCCGGGAGAAAATATTCTCTCAACAACTCAGCTGCAAGGACAAAATTTGAAACATCTCAATTGGCTATTCCAGCTATCTGTCACGAAATGGGCGGGTTAGAACTTGATTCTACTTCTACATTTGGATAGAGCAAGGCTGCAACTTTGCTCCCTTTCACATCTCTTCATCGCTCATATCACTTGCTGTTTACTGCTACTACGATAAATACAATGAACAAAATATAAAACGCAACATGTAAAGTGTTGGTTCCATGTTTCATGAGATGAAATAAAAGATCCCAGAAATGTTCCATATGCAAAGTTATTTCTCTCAAATGTATGCACAAATTTGTTTCTATCCCTGTTCGTGAGCATTTATCTTTTGCCAAGATAAATCCATCTACCTGACAGGTGTAGCATAACAAGAAGCTGATTAAACAGCATGATAATTACACAGGTTCACCTTGTGATGGGGACAATAAAAGGCCACTAAAATCTGCAGTTTTGTCACAACACAATGTCACAGATGTCTCAAGTTGAGGGAGTGGGCAATTGGCATGCTGACTGCAGGAATGTCCACAAGAGCTGTTTCCAGATAATTTAATGTTTATTTCTCAACCATAAGCCACATTGAATGTCATTTTTGAGAATTTGGCAGTATGTCCAACCGGTGTCACAACCGCAGACCCTGTAACCACGCCAGCCTAGGACCTCCTTCACCTGCGGGATTGTCTGAGACCAGCCAACCGGATAGCCGATGAAACTGTGGGCTTACACAACCAAAGAATTTCTGCACAAACTGTCAACTAACCATATAAGGGAAGCACATCTGCAATTCTGTTCACTGTGTCAATTAATCAATTTCTCAATACTGCACCTTTCTTTTCCCAGCTAGACATTCATCTGCATTGTGCAGTGCTCGTGGCTCAGGTTGTGAGTGGCGGCTGGCATAGCAGCAGAATTGCTAGGCAGAGGGACAATCAGCAAAGCCGATAGAAAAGGTCCAATAATCGGACCGATATGGCCTCGGATTCAAGTCTCCAGTCTCTGGATCCAACAACCAGAGGCTTACCTACACAATCTATGTGAGGACAGACAAAAGTGTAAAAACACTGTACCTGTGGTGGAGCCCACGATGGCTGTGTTTTGGTCCACAGCCTCCAGGAACTGGCCGATGACCAGGGGGATACTCTGTATCCTCTTCACCTCCTCCTGGGCGTGGAGGAACTCCTTCTTCAGGTTCTTCTGTTCATCTTTGATGTATTCCTCCTGCACCTCCAGAAACTCCAGCTCCTGCTGCAGCTTCTACAATAGTAAAGGGGAGATTGGGAATGGTGTCATGGAGAATGAATGCTTATTGATGAATCATAGTGATCATATTACTCTAGTGCTAGCCTCCCTACAATGGCTTACTGTTATGGCTAGGGCTGATTTCAAGGTTTTACTACTAACCTACAAAGCATTACATGGGCTTGCTCCGACCCATCTTCCAGATTTGGCCAATTTTTTTTATTCTTTAAACTCTGTCAAATCATTGCTAGACAACAGTTTAAGTCTGGCCATATATTTAAGTCAAAACTAACTCTGCCACTAAGGAACATTCACCGTCTTCTCGGTAAGCAACTCCAGTGTAGATTTGGTCTTGTGTTCTAGGTTATTGTCCTGCTGAAAGTTGAATTCATCTCCCAGTGTCTGGTGGAAAATATATTGAACCAGGTTTTCCTCTAGGATTTTGCCTGTGCTTAGCTTCATTACATTTCTTTTTTTCTCCTGAAACATCCCCAGTCCTTCACGATTACATAAATACCCATAACATGATGCAGCCACCACTATACTTGAAAATACAGACTGATACTGTGTTGTATTTGCCCCAAACACAACACTTTGTATTCAGGAAAAAGTTAAGCGATTGGCCACATTTTTTTGCAGTATTACTTCAGTGCCTTGTTGTAGTCAGGATGCCGCTTTGGAATATTTTCTATTCTGTATAGGCTCTCGTTTTCGCTGTCAATTAGGCTAATATTGCTGAGTAATAACACCATTGTTGATCCATCCTCAGTTCTCCTATCACAGCCATTAAACTCTGAAACTGTTTTAATGTCACCATTGGCCTCATGGTGAAATCCCTGAGCTGTTTCCTTCCGACAACTGAGTTAGGAAGGACGCCTGTAACTTTGTAGTCGCTCGGTGTATTGATGCACCATCAAAAGTGTAATTAATAACTTCACCATGCTCAAAGGGGTATTCAATGTCCGCTCTTTTTAAAAAGTCTTCTTTTTTTTTAAACAAACATTGAAAATATCTATCTGCCAATATGAGCCCTTCTGTGCAAGTCATTGTAAATTCTCCCTGGTCTTTGTGGTTGAATCTGTTTGAAATTCACTGCTCAACTGAGGGACCTTACAGATAATTGTGTGTGGCGTACAGAGATGAGGTAGTCATTCAGAATTCATGTTAAACACTATTTTTGCACAGAGAGTGAGTCCATGCAACTTATTAAGCACATTTTTACTTCAGAGCTTATTTAGGCTTGCCATACAAAGGGGTTGAATACTTGACTCAATACATTTCGGCATTTCCTTTTTAATTAATTTGTTTTAAAAAATAGAAAAATATCATTCCACTTTGACATTCTGAGGTATTGGGTGTAGGCCAGAGACCAACACATCCATTAAAATTCAGGGTGTAACAACAAAATGTGGAAATAGTCCAGGGGTGTGAATACTTTCTCTAGGCACCGTAATAGTTCACATCTTTACAGTGATTGAAGAAATCACAGAAAGGGCCTGTATGATTTAAATTGCTTTTCTTGTGGTGCTGGAAGAAATAGATCTCAAGTCAAGCACAGACACACAGAAGCTGTTCACAGTACAGACCTTGTATCTGCTGTAAAGGTCTTCAAGATCTTCTGGTTCTGGGGCCAGGAAAGAAAGCCCCGTCTGGGGTCGTGAGTTCAGCATGGCAGGCACTTCGTCCTGTGTAGACACAAGACAACACAAACATTTACACAAATTCTACGTTGAGAGCATACCCCCAAATCTGTGAAAACTCTATAGCTAATGTTAACTACTAACGTTAGCTAACAGTTTGTTGTGTTGCTAGCTAGCTAGCTTGTTAATTTACTTGCCTAATGCTGGGTGAGTGATGACCGACAGAAAATGTGAGAGACGCGGATTGGAAGACATTTCAATCCACGATTGTTTCAGTGCTGTTCCGTAACGGATAAGTACGTTACTGCGGTAGGTGTCTTGGCTAATAATTAGTCATTCAACATTAGGCTCAGTCATATGCAATTTAAATTTATCGCGCTAGCTACTTAGCTAGCTCGCTAACGTTACATTCGGTTGTTTTCTGACTTGTTAACTAACTTCGCTATCCAACCTTACCTGCCGGCCGTTTACTTATTTTGTTTACGTTGTAGCTTGACGCGTACCAATACTACCCCCACAACATAAATAGCTACGTAGCTACACCAACATACAAACGTTTAGCTAAAGTTGCCTAGCTTGCCAGTTGCGATAGCATGTTAGCTTACATGACAGAGCATTTACAGTGCCGTGAATGAATTGGCACGTTTAGTTGGATGACGTACGGCTTAAATGTATTCAAAAAAGACTTTAGACTAAAGATAGTACGTTTTAAGTCGTCTATACTTTTTAAAGCTTTGTATAATCAAAAACAACGGTGAAACGGCGTGAAAATGTACACGGTCAAAATGAATCATACCTGAATCTTTTCAACAGTTACTCCAATGTCCTCCATGTTGAATTCCTTATCATGTGACGTTCTACGTAAGGATCCAAGCGACATTTCTGTGATTCATGGGTAATGAAGTTTCTGTGGACAAGTGTTATCAACAAACGTAAATGAATTGAGAGATTGCTCCACAAATAAAATGTTGTGTTCTTCTGAGTAATTTGTTTTCTAAACCTTGCCTCCATTTGATATAGTAAGCAAGCACCCTCAGATCACTATGAATAAGATGAATACTGATGATAGATATGATGGACAGCAGGTGAATGACTGCTCATGCTCTCTTTAGCAGAACAATAGCTTTTTGTACAGAACAGTTTGGCAAAAGATGTTGACAGTGACGTGCTGCAATAGGTTTGGTGAGGTGAGGTTTGTGGATTTCCTGCCAGTTAGGTTGAGGCTATAGTAGGCTGACTCTACTGCTGCATCTTTCACACCTAGTCTGTTGCATCTTTCCTCTGTTGCATAGTTGTTATTTTTTTGTCTTGTATTTCAAGTCTGTCCACAGATGAAAAAAAAATGCTTTATACCAAATCTATCACGATAACGTTCAGTTGTTTTCGAGGGATCACTGTCCCCCATAGGCTAATCTTCCCCTAAAGTAAATTGAATTAAAATTGCCAAAATTATATAGCCTAATTAGCCTACTCCTGTCTATACAGAAACAAATAAAATAATTCAAAATAGGCTACTACACCAGAAAGCATGATTTGGCCACAGAGGATCATTAGCGTCTTTGAAATAAATAAGCTGTGGATTGTTTTTTAATCGCATTGCCGACAGTCGGAAAGGCCCTCAATTAGTATTTGAGTTATCAAAATGTATTGAGCAAACAGTATACTCTAAACAGCGGTACTCAACTCTTACCCTACAAGGTATGAATCCTGCTTGTTTTCTGTTATACCTGATAATTAATTGCACACATCTGGTGTCCCAGGTCTAATTCAGTCCCTGATTAGAGGGGAACAATGAAAACAATGCAGTGGAACTGTCTTCGAGGTCCAGAGTTGAGTTTGAGGGCTCTAAAATTAAAAGGTTCCTGGAGGTGCCTTTAGGCGTTCCTCAGGTTGCAACACCAGTGGAAACTTTTTAAAGAACCTTCTAGGAATCTAGGGCTTTAAGGTTAGTTGTAGAAATTCAACACGGGGACACAGAGTCAATTTTAAATAATTATTTTTTTTATCATTAATCTGGAGAGGTTCCAACAAACAATGCACAAAGTAGTACACGTCTAGTAGGAGCTCTGTCGGGGCAGTCCCGTGAGTTCTCTTATATACTTATGTAACGGATGTGAAATGGCTAGCTAGTTAGTGGTGGTGCACGCTAATAGTGTTTCAATCGGTGACGTCACTTGCTCTGAGACCTTGAAGTAGTGGTTCCCCTTGCTCTGCAAGGGCTGTGGCTTTTGTGGAGCGATGGGTAACGATGCTTCGTGGGTGACTGTTGTCTGTGTGCAGAGGGTCCCTGGTTCGCGCCCGGTTCGGAGCGAGGGGACGGACTAAAGTTGTTACACTTGCTTAAACAGACAGGTTATATTTGTATGATTTACATTATTCATGATTAATTCATCATTATCGTTCGGTTCATGCATGTGACTGACCAATACCTCACAAGGCTTCTTCTCTCTAAGCTGAGACCTTGAAACTGAGACATCCCTTTTGGTTCTCAAAACAATATTCTGGGCGTACTGAAAAATTGCATTATACTGATAGTGAGGATTCCTCGCAGGCAAGATCAATCATTAACTTAAATGAACCGAGTCAAATTGGTCGAAAAGCACAAGCATAAAATGTTCCTTCACAGGTTACTGTCCAATGTATTCTATTATGAATTAGTAATATTAACAATAATAATAATACAAATAAGATTGGGGGGCAAACTTGTAATGTCACAAATGTATTGTATTGACATTTAAAAAGTCACAGAAATCCAAACATGCAATCAATGAATAAAGTACAATGTCAACTGTTGACAAATATTCATATTTGATGTGTATCGACAACAATATTAAAAATTACAATAATAATTAATGTCATCAACTATATCAAAAGACCACATCTTACTGATAATGATGATATGTTTAGATACAGTCAGGGCTGGAGAGCAACAAAAGGGAGACAACGTGGAGATAAGGAGTAACAAAACATATATTTATTAAATAAAGTAAACTAAGTACAATATACAATGGTGTGTGTAATCAGTAGTGTGAGTGTTTTGCATGCATGAATGTAATAATGCAGGGTGTTGAAAGGTGCCAAAGCAAACAACCAAAACGCCACCAAGAAAAACAACAAAATCTAGAAAGGTGTCTGCATGGAGAGAGTCTCTTCCATGAATGAGGAAGAGGTTCATTTATCCTGGGAAACACCTGGCCCAGGTGTTTCCCATGTATTTGACGACCCTCCCAACTCCGCCCACCGGCATCCTAATAAGGAAAACAAGAGCAAAAAGAGAATACGGCAGACAGAGTGGGAGGGTCCTCACACAGATTACAAAACAAAATGGTAACTGTAATCCGTTTAGTTACCAACAAAAATATTGTAATCAGATTATAGATACTTTTGAAACACTAGATGATTACTTTGAGGATTACTTTTAAATTCAGAAAGGATGTTTGCAAAATAATTAGTTTACACTTCTCTGTTGTCATGACTGTCAGGGGAGATCCAAATAGGTCAAATCAGCTTTGCAATAAATAACTTCAACCAGACCCCCTCTCACCCGCAGAGGGGGGAGAATGGAACTGGTGGGTGGGTGACAGCTCATGCACTATTATAAATAAAGGACAGAACATCCAGCTATCTCCCTCTCCAAATTCACCCAAGGAATGTGCCAGACCTTTTCCTGGGAAACTCTAACATGTTCTAAAGTGAATACTGGAACAATATTTCTAACATAGAACGTGGGGAATGGTCAGAGGCAATCTGGAGAACACTGGTGACGTTTCGGGTGTTATTTTGTGATGTCATTTAAAATGGAATACTATAACTTGGAAAGTATACCAATTATTTATGTGAAGTGTCCATTCAATGCATTGAGCATGAAATATGAAAAATGATGAAAAAAATGTTTTTATTAAGAGAGGGACATGATTTTAGGAGCCATAAGAGATAATAGTTTCACATAACTTTGTACAAGTGACAAGCTACGCCCCTGAGTGAGGTAAGGGAGTGTGTAAGCCTGACGGAACCACCTATTTGAATTAACTGCATAAAATGATGGGTTACAACTGAACTTATCAGACCAGAAAGATGTCGAGCTGCAGCTCACATCCAAAGTGGTTTGAACTCTGAATTTCAACACCAGGAAGAGACGATAAAGGCACCTTCCGGACAATCACTGGTACAGCTGATTAGCTGCCCTAAGTAAAGTATCTTCAAAAGTGAATTTAAGTAGGAACATTCTACTACTCTTCTCAAATCACCATTGTAAACTACTCTCATCACCCCACCGGGAACCATAGACATTGCTGGCTAGCCTATCTTCAAAGAAGCATCTTCCAGAGCGAATGAAAGTAAAATAAACTCTTATGTTCTGTTCAGGACTACACGACAAGTCACTGTATACCGGATGACAGCAGAGGAGAACAACAGTAGAAGACGTGTGGGAACTCCTTTTGGAAAATCAGAGCCTTACAATCGTGCCACAAAATGGCCCATCTCCCTTTCCTGGGCGGCCTGGTTCCAACAGAAATACACGAAGAAGCAAAGCATTTACGGTTTGTGTGCAAAGTATATGATTACTGTGAGAGTAGTTTAGAAAATGTACCAAAGTATTATGTCTCGGTCCCTCTCTCTCTCTCTCTCTCTCTCTCTCTCTCCTTTGTAGCAAACAGCCATTTTGTGTCAATCCTCTAGGGACCTGTTTCTAACGTATTAAGTGTGTATTTTTATCCTGTGTTACCATTTAGTGAGCTAGTAAATAAATAATTAAACCAATTTGTGTAGTACTGAATCATAAGTAAGGCTCGGGTTTTGCAGATGCAAGGAGGTTACGACTGTTCAGAATGATGATATAATACGATTTAATGATTTATAAATTGATTGTTTATAGATGTGATAGGTTAAGACCTTTAGAGTTTAATTCGGGAGATGCTAACTCTTTAAAAAACTGCTCTCGTGGTGCCCCAAATCCTAATGAGTTAATTATTAATTTAATTGGGTAACAATTAAACATAGTTAGCTGATTAGATAAATAACAGTCATCAGATTAATGAAAATAAAGTCACAGCACTGTTTTCTCAATGACATTCAAATCAGCATTGAAAAAAGGCGCAAGTTTAAATTTGTTCCACCTGAGCGAGTCTGACCATAAGCCAGAGGACCACTATGATGACACACCAAATGGGTATGATGGATTACGTGAAAAGAGCAGGAATAGGCTTTTGTAGTCTACAATCCGAGCTATGTCTTCCAATGGTGCATCTGCTGTCGGCATCCAAAGATTATCCAACTTGAATAAACACTTGGAGGTAAGCATGATTACACATCATTTTCAAATAGGAACACTTAATCGACAATTTACTGATCTCACACTCTCTCATAGATAAAGTGGATGCTTGCAGTGTGGGCATGATAGCTATGACAAATCTTTGAAATGGCGCTGAAGAGTACGGATGACGTTTTACATGCCTGTAATCAATTGTGCTATTTTGTTTGGAATGGCAATGTGGTGCCAGTACAACAATCAATCAAATGTATTTATAAAGCCCTTCTTACATCATCTGATGTCACAAAGTGCTGTACAGAAACCCAGCCTAAAACCTCAAACATCTCCCTCAATGTGAGCAAGACAAAGGAGCTGAACGTGGACTACAGAACAAGGCAGGCCGAACAGACCCCCGTTAACATCAACAGTGCTGTAGTGGAGCGGGTCGAGAGTTTCAAGTTCCTTGGTGTCCACATCACCAATGATCGATCATGGTCCAAACACACCAAGACAGTCGTGAAGAGGGCACGACAAAACATTTTCCCACTCAAGAGACTGAAAAGATTTGGCATGTCCCCAGATCCTCAAAAAGTTTGAGAGCATCCTGACCGGTTGCATCAATGCCTGGTAGGGCAACTGCTCGGCATCTGACCATAAGGCACTATAGAGGGTAGTGTGTACAGCCCAGTACATCACTGGGGCCAAGCTTCCTGCAATCCAGGACCTATATAATAGTCGGTGTCAGAGGAAAGCCCATAAAATTGTCAGAGTCTCCAGTCACCCAAGTCAAAGACTGTTTTCTCTGCTACCACATGGCAAGCAGTACCGGAGCGCTAAGTCTTGGACCAAAAAGCTTCTACCCCCAAGCCAGAAGACTTTTGAGCAATTAATCAAATGGCCACTGGACTATTACATTGACCCCCTCCCTCATTTGTTTTGTACACTGCTGCTACTCGCTATTTATTATCTACGCATAGTCACTTCACAAAATGATTACTGAAAAGACAAAATGATTACTGCAATTACCTCTAACCTGTACCCCCGCACACACTCGGTACCAGTACCCCTGTATATAACCTCGTTATTTTTATGTTATTGTGTTATATTTTATAATTTTTTACTTTAGGTTATTTGGTAAATATTTTCTTAACTCTTCTTGAACTGCACTGTTGGTTAAGGGCTTGTAAGTAAGAATTTCATGGTAAGGTCTACACTTGTTGTATTCGGTGCATGTGACAAATAAAGTTTGATTTGATTTGATCATGCACCCATTGATCTGACTGTTGGAATAGGAGAAGAAATAAAAAAATGTAAATGTTGGCAAATGAACACCAGCCTCTTACAGGATGTTACGGATACAGGTATCCTGTGTGTGTGTGTGTGTGTGTGTATCCTGTGTTTGCTCTCCTTCTCCACTCATAGGTGAAAATCGTCACTCCCCAATCAGTCACCAATCAATCATCAATCAGAAGACACACCTCCTCCTGTTTTCCTACCCTATCACAGTTCCTTTCCCTTGGTTTAAAAACCCTGTCAGTTGTTTGCTCTAGAGATCAATCGCTCTCTGTAAATGCCATGTCTGTAGGTCTCTGTGGGTCACTCGGTGTGTATTAACCTCTCTTTTGTTTGAGCACCTCCGTAGCACTTTGTCATCACCTGTGAGTATTGTTTTGGTTATGGTGTTTGTTTTATTGCTGGTGGGAAAAGGGGAAACCAAGACAAGTTGCCCATGGGCATACACTACCCGTAGGTAGACTTTGTTAAATACACTAGTTAGAACTGGGTGGACCACCCACTGTATTGTTAGTTAGTTAGCTGTTAAAGTATGCTAGTCTAGCTTAGGTTTTTTTTGAATACTTATTTCTTTCCTTGGGTCCAGCTCAGCCCCTTTTCCTGCTTCCCCCCCCCCCATTACCGTGTGTTTTCAAATAAACCTTGAGTTTGACGGTAGATTTCAGTTGTCCTGGTTATTTCGTTCACACTTTTGCTTTGTCACTATTATAATTTGCCAGAGTTATGTTCCGGGTCTCGTTACCATCCCCCCCTAGACGGTCGGGCCAAAAAGGTATCCGTAACACAGGACAAGGTGTTTTGTGAATTCCCTAAAACATATTACGATATTCTTTGAAACAAAAAACAACAGTGCGAAACAGGTACAGACTGTTCATACGTGAAGTAAGCTGATTACCAATCATAAAGAAATAAACAATATATTGAGACTTCTATCAGGAACTTTCTACTTCAGACTGTCCTTAAGATATGCAGAGAGCAGAGGCATTCTTACCAAATTTGAACCTTCGTAAACTAACAGAGGACGACAGGAACTGGCTCGACCACCCCATTTACCTTCGAGGAATTGACCAAAACTGTAAGACAAGCACCCAGTGGTAAAACTCCGGGGTTGGATGGGATACCCAGTGATTTCTATAAAAGGTTTGCAAAGCAGCTTAGCCCAGAAATATTTTAAACATTTAACACATCGATTGACACAGGTGAGCTCCCACCTATGAGTGATGCAGTAATCACCCTAATCCTCAAAGGGAAAGGATCCCTATGAGTGGGGGAGCTACTGTCCAATTTCTTTAATACATTTTGATGGAAAATTGTTTACAAAACTAATATCATAAATCCAGACCAGGTGTGATTTGTGAAAGGCAGAACATCTGACAGCCTAGGACGGCTACAGCATGTCATTTGGATACTTCAGAGAAAGCCTTTGATAGGGTGGGCTGGGACTACCTGCATTATAACTATAAATACATTTGGATTTGGACAGGGCTTTCAGAATATTACTAACCTGACGTACAATGACCCCAAATCCATAGTAGTCAGTAACTGACTACGGTCATCTCCATTTTCAGTAGAAACAAAGTGGCGGTCTCTCGCCTCTCTTATAGCAATAGAACCATTAGCCGAAGCTATTAGGCTGCATAAGTCAATCAAAGGGGTTAATAATATGGGAGGTTGGGAGAATAAACGACTGCTTTATGCAGACAACATATTACTAATACTGTCAGACCCCGAACTCTCCACATTGCCTTCACTAGACTTAGTAAATGCATTTTCAGAGACATCAGGCTATAAAGTAAACTGGACCAAATCTGAAGAAATTACTTCCTCAGCTAGAGGCTTCAATGGGTCCCTAAAAACTTGAGGTACCTGGGGATCGCTTTAAATCCTGGTCTGGAGAACGTGATTTCTGAAAATCTTGACCCACTACTGAACAAAAATTAAACTTCAGTTTAAGAGCTGGGATAAACTACACATCTCGTTATTGGGTAGGATACAGGTTATAAAGATCGTCATAGCTCCTAAATTGAATAATGTCGAGCATGTTACCACTGTCCATACCTGTCTATACCTTTAAATCCATGGACAAAAGGATTACTGAGTTTGTTTGGGCCGGTAAAAAGGCCTGGATGAAACTAGCGAGATTTCAGACAACGACTGAGAAGTGAAGATTAAAGCTCCCTAACATGCAATTATATCAAGAAGACTTTGCAGCTGCCCAAATAGGCTAATTTGGGTGGACAGGTAGAAAGAACTTAATGCCCCATTTCGGAGCATCAGGTTATTTGAGTCAACAAAATGCAGAATCCAATAATGTACCATACAAAAAAATATATGGAGTCAGATTCATAAGCGAGAGAAATCTTCACCTTTCCTGACAAGCTCTGCTTCGTTTTGGAACAACCCTAAATTGAAAATAGGGGTACACATGGTTTTCTGGAAAGATTGATATAGAAAGGGGATAAAGAACATTGTTTGTCTATATCAAGAAAACGTGTTTACCTCTTGAAGAACTAAGGTCCAAGTATAATGGACAGAAACCAGACTTTTGGAGAGATGCCCAGCTCATGTTAAAGGTAGGACAGAGCAACAACAAATTCTCTGTACATTCCGATATGTGTTAAGATAGAAATTCTTTGCAAATTACCACATACCGTAGGGCTTACCTTAAACTGTAGGTGGATTTAATGGAATTTGTAAAACCCTAAAGGCCGTATGGGGAAAAAGACCCGGAGGCGACTTTTGGAGAGGAGGAATGGAATATAACAGTAAAACAGATGCTCCTCCCTATGAGAGATGCCTGGTTCAAACTGATTCAATTTAAAGTGTTCATTAGGATTTATTCGACTCCTCTGAGGTTGAACAGAATAGGTTTGATAGAATCCAGTCTACGCTGGAGATGTGTTGGGGAATAATCAGAATTAGTTGGGTAACATAGGATGTTTTATTTTCATGATATGCTTATGAGTTATTTCTCATAAGAATGTATTTTGTTGTACTATAGTGGTGGCAGTTATCTGTTCTCTGTCAGGACTAAGTTGCTTGGGCCGCAGAGATGGGAGAGGTCAAGGTGTCATGTGTAAACATATCTTTTGCTCCACTGTGTCTGTGTGCCAGTCACTCCCTACTTTTCCCATCGGGAGAGGAGGATGGCAGTGTCTGGAATCATTCTATGCTCCCTCTATCTTAACCTATAGCCTCACTCTCCTCTCCGTGAGCTTGTCCAGGATTGGTTGTATTTAGAATTGGTTGTATCTAAATGACAATTTGTTATATATCATAGGGTGGGGGTAATGTCTTGGTACCATTTTGTACAAAGGACGAAATAAGAGCTTTGTTTAGGAGACCAAACTGAACGATAATTTATAGCCAACTCTGTCTGGCTAGGGGATACTCCTCTCTGAAGTAAAGTTTTTCTTTGTGTAAGTTCCTGGGACCTGTGGATTGCCATGTCGTCTAGGGGGGGTGGATCTTCGCTATAAAGGATCCCATTTGCCATTATGTTGGGACTCTCAACTTTTCATTAGAGATACTGAACTGTTGAAAGTCAAAATGCTATTGCAATGTGGAAGGGACTCTCAGAGAATTCATTGATATACACTGAATTGATCTGAGAGTCACAGGGTTTGTGATAGAGCTCATATAATTAAAGACTGACTTTGTTAACTAACTCTGACTTGTGTCTGTGGTTTGCTCCCAAAATTTGGTAAATAGAGGAAATTTCCACGACAGATGTCAGTCAAGTACAGGTGACATAGACCATATGTTCTGTGACTGTCAAAGCTTGCATACCTTTTGGCAGAAGGTGATGGAAAAGATTGGGGATATTCTGGGTACCACAACACCTGCAAATCCTGCTTGCTATTACTGAATATCAGTAACGATATTGATAGACTTAGAATCTCATGTTTAAACTGGCTAAAAGTTGCTCTAACCACAGCCAAAAGAGTCACATTGAGACACTGGAGGGAGATGGACCCTCCCTCATATAAGGAATGGTACATAGTCTTGGCAGAAAAAGCTTCATATGAAAGATTGATTTATAAAATGAATGGTAAACTCAATAACTTTTCTGACATCTGAGGACATTTTCTCTCAGAGATAGAAAGAGAAAACAATCTGTAATGGCCTGATAGACTACAGTCATACATAGACGAGTGGGCCTTTTCTTTTGTTTGTTTAGTTGTTATTGGGGGGGGTTGTTGGTGAAAAATTATAAAGGTTAAGATTGTTTCCCTTTCTATCTCCTCTATTGTATGTGCGGGTTGGGGTTTTGGACACACCTACCCATTCAAATGAGTGGATGGGTGTAAACAGGCATTTGACTGGTACTGTATATTAATGGCTGCCAAGGTATTGTTTCGTGCAAAATGTAATTGCATTGTTATATCGTAAAAGGAAACAATAAAACTAAGGTCTACTACACCTGTTGTATTTGGCGCATGTGACAAATAAAATTAGATTTTTGATTTCATTGGCTCAAACACATTAATAAATCCTCTTAAGGTTCTCTACAGATCAGTGTCCCACCCTCGGGACGGTTGCGCTAACATGCGCTAATGTGATTAGCATGACATTGTAAGTAACAAGAGAAATCTTCTAGGACAGACATATTTTATATGGGCAGAAAGCTTAATTTCTTGTTCATCTAACTGCACAGTCCAATTTACAGTAACTATTACAGTGAAAACATACCATGCTATTGTTTGAGGAGAGTGCACAGTTATATACTTAAAGTATATATTGACCAATTAGGTACATTTGGACAGACTTTTTGAACATTTTGAACAGAAATGCAATGGTTCATTGGATCAGTGTAAAATGTTGCACATGCACTGCTGCCATCTAGTGGCCAAAATCTAAATTGTGCCTAGAGTCCTAAATCAGACAATGGCCTCTCTCTTGCATTTCAAAGATGGAGAGAAAAAAGACAACGCATGTTTTTTTCTTTGTATTATCTTTAACCAGCTTAAATGTATTATCTTATCCTATATTAACTTTCAAAATTCCAGTGTTTCCTTTCAAATTGTATCAAGAATATACATATCCTTGCTTCAGGTCCTGAGCTAGAGGTATGTCATTTCAGGCAACAATTGAAGAAGAAAAAAAGGGTCTGAGCCTTAAGAAGGAAAGAAATTTCACAATTTAACTTTGAGCAAGGCACATCTGTTAATTAAAATGCATTCCAGGTGACTACTTCATGAAGCTGATTGAGAGAATGCCAAGAGTGTGCAAAGCTGTAATGAAGGCAAAGGGTGGCTACTTTGAAGAATCTCAAATATAAAATATATTTGGATTTGTTTAACACTTTTTTTTTTGGCTACTACGTGATTCTATATGCGTTATTTCATAGTTTGATATCTTCACTATTATACTACAATGTGTAAAAAAACAGGAATGAATAGGTGCGTCCAAGCTTTTGACTGGTACTATATATATATATATATATATATATATATATATACACACACACACACACACACACACACACACACACACACACACACACACACACACACACACTCCGGACTCCGACTTTGTTGGTCCTAATATTTATATTTCGTAATTCCATTTTTTTTACTTTTAGATGTGTGTATTATTGTGAATTCTTAGATATTACTGCGCTGTTGGAGCCAGGAACACAACAATTTAGCTACATCCGCATTTGCTAAATATGTGTATATAACCAATAACATTTGATTTGACATTGATGGATGCCGCTGATTATCGTCAAGTAGAAGTTGAGTATGTGCTATGCTATCAGCTGCAGTGATTGACAAAGTATGGCGAAATGTTAGAAAGCACTAGTCATTACTGGTCATTTTGATTAACTCACACACGCTTTTTGGGAAGATGGGAAAATGGAGACTTAAACCAGTAGGGGGCTGTGCCTCTATGGAGGACAGAGACAGGAGAAACAGAACACACAATCACACTGTAAATACACAAATTGCCCATTCAGTTAGGACTGGAAAAGACAAATAAATAACAGAACACAGTATAGTCATACTGCAAATCCATCCAAAGACTTTGTAAAGGCTAACCTGTTTTTATAGGTCTATAGTGAGCTTTAAGATGGTCTCACTTTGGTCTGAAATGCAAAGGGCAGAACAATCCGCACCAAAACATTGTGTTTCAGGTTGGTGTACATCCCATTGTGGTGTATGTGTGTGCGCAACTGAGGCAATTTCCATTTTGAAGTGGTCAATTTTCTTCTACTACTTCCATGAGTTGGTAGATAAACTGAAAGGGTGCATACTGCCACCTAGTTTTTACATCTCAGGTGTCCTCTGGAAACAAAGTTCACTATTAGGTGTAACTCTGAGGTTACCTTAAAGGTCAATTTCACTCAAAAACTATATATTTTTGGGACTGTATCAACAGTGGGTTAATGAATAAAATGCCCAAATTGTTTTTGAGTGAAATGTCCCTTCAATCCTCTGACTGGAAAGATATCAGTGAGTCACAGATCAGCCCAACTTTTTCAGTGGGTGTGTTTCCTATGACGTTCTCTACAATAGATTACGAAACTTAACCATACAGACAGAGACAGGAAATGATAATTTTCAGCACAGCTTGTATTATCACTTTTGTCTGTGCTGATTAAAGTCTAATCAGGTAATTATTGTGGTAAAAAGGAAGATGGCAAAGGTTTTGATGACCTCAAATTCAAAGAGAGATTTGTGGAACATTCTAAGTATTGCCCTCATCGCTGCAGGTAAGATTTTTGAAGCTCCTTAAACTTTTACCACCTTTTAAATGTTTTGGCAAAATGGATTAAAGGTCCAATGCAGCTGTTTTTTTTAACCTCAATATTAAATCATTTCTGGGTAACAATTAAGTAACTGACTTTTTTTCAATCAAAATGTTATATATTTTTTTCAAAAAGTAACTTCTTAGCAAAGAGCAATTTTTCAATAACTTTGCTAGGAGTGGACTGAGTAGGAGGGGAGAACTGAAACCTAGCTGTTATTGGCAGAGGTTTGGATCTCTCTTTCTTATTGGTCTATTAACTAATTGACAGAATGGTTATGTCACCAGGCAGGCGCAAACTCCATCTGACCAAGAAATTTTCAAGCAGCTCTTACACTGAAAGGGCATTATCATCATTTTCACAGTATTATTCCTACTTCATAGTGTGGAAATGTATATGAAACCATGTTTTTGACTGCACCTTTTAATGTTTTAAATAATTCTGACTCCTTAATTATTACTAAACCATTATAAGCACATAGTTTATTCTTAATATACAGTTTGTGGCTATGTTAAGTCTGTCACAAGTAAATATCATGGCTAGTTTCAGGTACAGTCACATCTGAAAATATTGGCACCCTTGATAAAGATCAGCAAAAAAGACTATCAAATAAATAATACAAATACTGAGCTATATACACTGAGTATACAAAACATTAAGAACATGACATATACTAACCAGGTGAAAGCTATGATCCCTGTTTGATGTCACTTGTTAACTCCACTTCAATCAGTGTACATTAAGGGGAGGAAACAGGTTAAAGAATGATTTTTAAGCCTTGAGACAATTCAAACCAAATTTAAAATCGATTCAAATTTTATTTGTCACATGAAATGCTAACTTACAAGCCCTTAACCAACAATGCAGTTCAAGAAATAGAGGTAAGAAAATATTTGCTAGATTAACTAAAGTAAACAATTAAATTAACACAAGATTACATAACAATAACGAGGCTATATAAAAGGGGTACCGGTACTGAGTCAATGCGCAAGGCTACAGGTTAGTCAAGTTAATTCATACAAGTAGGTAGGGGTAAAGTGACTATGCATTGATAATAAACAGCAAGTAGCAGCAGTGTAAAAACAAGGGCGGGGGGTTCATGTAAATAGTCCAGGTGGCCATTTGATTAATTGTTCGGCAGTCTTATGGCTTGGGAGTAGAAGCTGTTAAGGAGCCTTTTGGACCGCTTGGCTTAGAGAGAAGTCTAAGCCTTGGTGACTGGAGATTGAAATTTTTGGCATTTTCCTCTAACACCGCCTAGTATATAGGTCCTGGAGGGCAGGAAACTTGGTCCCAGTGATGTATTGGGCTGTACGCACTACCCTTTGTAGCGCCTTACGGTCGGATGCCAAGCATTTGCCATACCAGGTGGTGATGTAACCAGTCAGGATACTCTCGAAGGTGCAGCTATAGAACGTTTTTAAGATCTGGGGACCCATGCCAAATCTTTTCAGTCTCCTGAAGGGGAAAAGGTGTTGTCGTGCCCTCTTCACGACTGTCTCGGTGTGTTTGGACCATGATAGTTTGTTGGTGATGTGGACACCAAAGAACTTGAAACTCTCGACCCGCTCAACTATAGCCCCGTCGATATTAATGGGGGCCTCTTCGGCCCTCCTTTTCTTGTAGTCCATGATCATCTCCTTTGTCTTGTTCACATTGAGGGAGAGGTTGTTGTCTTGGCACTACACTGCCAGGTAGCTGACCTCCTTTTAGGATGTCTCAGCGTTGTGTCGTCAGAAAACGTAATGATGGTGTTGGAGTCGTGCTTGGCCGTGAGTGAACAGGGAGTACAGGAGGGGACGAAGCACGCACCCCTGAGGGTCCCCAGTAGTGAGAATCAGCGTGGCAGATGTGTTGTTGCCCACCCTTACCACCTGGGGGCGGCCCGTAAGGAAGTTCAGGATCCAGTTGCAGAGGGAGGTGTTTAGTCCCAGGGTCCTTAACTGATGAGCTTTGGGCACTATGTTGTTGAACGCTGAGCTGTAGTCAATGAACAGCATTCTCACATACATGTTCCTTTTGTTCAGGTGGGAAAGGGCAGTGTGGAGTGCGATTGAGATTGTGTCATCTGTTGGGGCGGTACGCGAATTGGAGTGGGTCTAGGGTTTCCTGGATGATGCCGTTGAAGTGAGCCATGACCAGCCTTTCAAAGCACTTCATGGCTACCAACCTCAATCAGTAGATAGCATCATACCACCATGCATCGCACTGCTGGCTTGCTTCTGAAGCTAAGCAGGGTTGGTCCCGGTAGGTCCCTGGATGGGAGACCAGATGTTGCTGCAAGTGGTGCTGGAGGGCCAGTAGAAGGCACCCTTTCCTCTGGTCTAAAAAAAATATCCCAGGGCAGTGATTGGGGAGATTGCCCTGTGTAGGGGCCGTCTTTCAGATGGGACGTTAAATGGGTGTCCTAACTCTCTGTGGTCACTAAAGATCCAATGGCATTTTTCGTAAGGGTAGGGGTGTTAACCCTGGTGTCCTGGCTTAAATTCTCAATCTGGCCCTCATATCATCATGGTCACCTAACAATCCCCAGTTTACAATTGGCTCATCTCCCATGTAACTATTCCCCAGGTTGTTGCTGTACATGAGAATGTGTTCTCAGTCAACTTGCCTGGTAAAATACAAAAATGTAAAGAGTGCTACGGGCAGTAGTGATTTAGGCAGGTTACCTTTGCATTCTTGTGCACAGGGACTATGGTGATCTGCTTGCAATATGTAGCTATTACAGACTGTCAGGGAGAGGTTGAGAATATCGGTGAAGACAGTTGGTCTGCGCATGCTTTGAGTACACGCCCTGGTAATCTGTCTTCCCCTTCAGTCTTGTGAATGTTGACCTGTTTTAAGGTCTTGCTCACGTCGGCTATGGAAAGTGTGATCACACAGTTGTCTGGAACAGCTGGTGCTCTCATACATTGCTTGCCTCAAAGCGAACATAGAAGGCATTTAGCTCGTCTGGTAGGCTTGCGTCACTAGGCAGCTTGTGTCTGGGTTTCCCTTTGTAGTTCGTAATAATTTGCTAGCCCTGCCACATCCAACGAGCACCTGTATCGAATCTTTGTTTGTTTGATGGTTTGTCTGAGGGCATAGCGGGATTTCTTGTAGGCGTCTGGATTAGTGTCCCGCTCCTTGATAATCGGCAGATCTAGCCTTTAGCTCGAATCGGATGTTGCCTGTAATCCATGGCTTCTGGTTGGAATATGTACGTACGGTCACTGTGGGGACGACGTCCTCAATGCACTTATTGATGAAGCCGGTGACTGAGGTGGTATGCTCCTCAATGCCATTGGATGAATCATGGAACATATTCCTGTCTGTACTAGCAAAACAGTCTGGTAGGGTAGCATCCGTGTCAATGGTATCCGTGCAACTCAATAATAGGAAGGTGTTCCTAATGTTTGGTATACTCAGTGTATATAGTGGTCCTTTGCTCAGTTGGTAGAGCATGGCACTTATAACTCCAGCGTATTGTTTGATTCCAGGGAACACCCTTCCATAAAATGTATGCACGCATGACTGTAAGTCGCTTTGTATAAAGCATCTGCTAAATAGCATAATTATTATATTGTATGCTCCTAAAAAAATTAAATTGTTATTTTATAGTAATACAATTCCTCAGAGAAAGATATTTTGTTTACCAAAATGTTATCTATATTAACAGACTTTAAAACATAATTGATCTCAGTTTAAAGTGAATTGGACAGCGTTTTAACTACTATGCAAACTCTATACGATTGAGATGTGTCACACTGCATGATGCAAATGGTGGTCACATTAGATACTGACTGGTTTTCTGATCCATGGGAAAAAGGTATATGTGACCAACAAATGATTGTTGGTCACAAAATCTCAGAATATCTGCATTCCCAGTCATGTGAAATCCATAGATTAGGGCCAAATGAATGTATTGACTGATTTCTATGTAAAATCTTTGAAATTGTTGTAGGTCACGTTTTATATTTTTGTTCAGTATAATTCACCAATACATTTCTTGGTAGTCCAAAAAATATTGCTATCACGTTGTAAATCACAACTGGCTTGGTACATTGTTTGCTGCCTCCAAATGTTCGGGATACACTGTTTCTGTTTCAGTTTCAATTACTCAAATCTTTTGAACAAAAACGGACTACTGTAATTAAGGCTGGGAATGTCAATATAATCAAACGAGTAAGGGCAATGAAGTCAGTCAAAAGGTGGCTAATGGGCTAGCACACCCTGAACTAACCAAAATAACTAAGGTCAGGGCATGACACTACTAAAATGTTGCAGTCTGGTTTCTTGGTTTTTAAAGCTTGATATTGAATACCTAAAAAACAAACAAAACCTGCAACAAAACACCATGCAAAGTTGTATCATGTAGGCCTATTACAGCAACATTTGAGCAGTAACCTAGGCTGGCTACTAAACTACAATACATTGAGTGCACCATACAGAAATGCTGCATTATAGCAAAACACTATACGCACAAATTATTTTACACAACTTTTTTTGTTATGGCTGCAATCCCAATACCGGGATCGATATGATAACTACCAGTGAGAAAAAAAAGGAATCTCATAATTACAATTCCTAAAACATACATGTGTCTCATATCATTTTAATGGTAATCTTGTTGTTAATCCCACCAAAGTGTCCGATTTCAAATAGGCCTTTCAGCGAAAGTACTACAAACGATTGTTAGGTCTCCACCAAACCACAATAAGCACGGCCATTTTCCAGCAAAATATAGCATTCACAAAAAGCAGAAATTAAGATAAAATGAATCACTAACCTTGAATTATCTTCATCAGATGACACTCATAGGAGTTCATGTTACACAATGCATGCATGTTTTGTTTGATAAAGTTCATATTTATATCAAAAAAGCTGGAGTTTACATTGACTTATTAGATTCACTAGTTCCAAAAACATCAAGTGATTTTGCATAGCCACATCGTTTCAACCAAAATACTCATCATAAATGTAGATAATACAAGTTATGCACATGGAATTATAGATATACCTCTCCTTAATGTAACCGCTGTGTCAGATTTCAAAAAAAGTTTACGGAAAAAGCAACACACGCAATAATCTGAAACGGCGCTCAGAACAGAAGAAAATTAGCCGCCATGTTGGAGTCAACAGAAACCAGAAAATACATGATAAATGTTTCCTTTGATGAACTTCATCAGAATGCAGTCCTAGCAATCCCAGGTCCACAATAAATGCTTGATTTGTTCGAAAATGTCTGTTATTTATGTCCAATTAGCGCGTTTGGTAAACAATTCCAAAGTCACATAGCGCGTCCACAATAACGTGACGAAATGTCCAAAAGGTCCGTAACAGTCAGTAGAAACATGTCAAACGATGTACTGCATCAATCTTTAGAATGTTGTTTACATATATCTTGAATAACGTTCCAACCGGAGAATTAGAATGACTTCAGATGACTGGTGGAACGCAGGTGCTTCCCCTGTGAACGCGCATAGTGAATGCATGGTCAACTCGTGTCAGTGGTGACTATTTCCTGTCTCATTCGACCCCCCTTCACATTAGTCATCAGACAAAGTTCTATTGACTGTTGACATTAGTGGAAGGTGTAGGAAGTGAAAATGCATCCATATCTCACTGTAATTTCAATGAGAGCTTGGTTGAAAATCTGCCACCACCAGAAAAAAACTAACAAGAAGTGGAATTTCAGGTTTTTGCCTGCTATATGAGTTCTGTTATACTCACAGACATAATTCAAACAATTTTAGAAACTTCAGAGTGTTTCCTATCCAATACTAATAATACTATTCAAATATTAGCAACTATGACTGTGGAGCAGGCCGTTGAATATGGGCACCTCTGTGCACCTGTAACGGTTTTCTTGTGTAGAAGGAGAGGCGGACCAAAACGCAGCGTGGTTATTATTCATGGTTCTTTAATAAAGAAACTATACATGAATAGACTAACAAAACCAAGAAATGTGAAAAACCAAAAGAGCCCTATCTGGTGCAGAGACAGGAACAATCACCCACAAACCCCAACACCAAACAGGCTACCTAAATATGGTTCCCAATCAGAGACAATGACTAACACCTGCCTCTGATTGAGAACCATATCAGGCCAAACACAGAAACAGACAAACTAGACACACAACATAGAATGCCCACTCAGATCACACCCTGACCAAACAAAACATAGAAACATACAAAACAAACTATGGTCAGGGTGTGACAGCACCTTTCATCCAAGCTTCTCAATACTGCCCCTGCAGCCATAAGAAGTTAAATAAAATATTTTTTCTCTGAGAAATTGTATTAGCATGACATAATATAATTTCCCATTTTTTTGGAGTATACAATAAATCTCAATATTTGTATGATGCAGTCTTTTTTGCTCATCTTTATCAAGGCTTCCAATAATTTCAGACTCATCATAGAGCCTCCATATACACTTTCTTTCTCAGGAGCCTGGGCCCAGACAGTTACCCAGAAACCTGATGAGGTTGTGTATAAACTGTCTCAGAATGCCTCAATGGACTGCCACTTCATCCACACTCCAGACCAGCAGGTGGCAAAGAATCCCATTCTCTACTGGCATAAAATTACAAGTTTGACTCAAATGACAAGACTGTGGCCTGATCCAGAGTCACCGTACAAGGGTCGTGTGGAGGTTCTGGACAGTGACCGCAACTCACCGAACAGATCTGTACTTCTGAAGAATGTCCAGTGGGAGGATAGCAGTGGAAAGTATGAGTGTAAACTGTCTTATAGGGCCGCCAAACAAGATAAGAGGACGAAAGGGAGCGGCGTTAAGCTGTTGATACATGGTAATGATACAATTTCTATGCTTTTGTCATGTTGTCCACTAATTGCCGCTTTTCATTTCCTATACCAGACCATGTTATGATACAAATGTGTGTGTCTTTCTGTGTGTCTAAAACAGATTTGATGTACTTTGGGCTTGACCCTGAGAATGAGACCCAACTCATGTGTGCTGTGAATGTTTCCCGGGATGATGGGTTTTTCTTATCCTTGCTACAAGACGGATCTAAAGTATTCCAAAAGACCATTGATCCTCTTCACCCCAGCATGTCACTGCCTGTTACCCTGTCTGTGATCCTCCCCTTGGAGAAGGGAAAGAATTATGAGTGTCAAATCCACCTGGGCTCCACTATGATAATGAGCCAGCCCTTCGAACAGCCGCTTGAGACGCCAGGTAGTGTTTTGTCATTACGTACACAGACCGTACAGTTACAGTGTGTCACATCTACTGAAGACTGCCAAGTCGACTTAAATCCAGGTTTATCATACAGTATACAGCCATTTGGGTCGGTGCATAGCAATGAAATGTAGCTCTCTCTCTCCGTATCTGCAATACCACTCAATGACTGACGCCACCCCTATCTGTTCCTCTTGTGTTTTTCATAAGTAGAGAAGGTGCTTCCTGAACCAGTTTTCCTGTTCGTGGCCATCCTCCTGGTCCCCATCACCGTGCTTCTGACTCTGCTCACAGCCCTTCTTGTTCTAAGCAGATAAGACAGGAGATAGTAAGACTGACAATGCCAGATATACAGTGCATTCAGAACGTTTTAATTTCACCTTTATTTAACCAGGTAGGCTAGTTGAGAACAAGTTCTCATTTGCAACTGTGACCTGGCCAAGATAAAGCATAGCAATTTGACACATAAAACAACAACAGAGTTACGCATGGAATAAACAAAACATACAGTAAATACAGTAGAAAAAAATTAAACAAAAGTCTATATACAGTGAGTGCAAATGAAGTAAGATAAGGGAGTTAAGGTAATAAATAGGCCATGGTGGCGAAGTAATTACAATATAGCAATTAAACACTGGAATGGAAGATGTGCAGAAGATGAATGTGCAAGTCGTGATACTGGGGCGCAAAGGAGCAAGATAAATAAATAAATACAGTATGGGGATGAGGTAGATAGATGGGCTATGTACAGGTGCAGTGATCTGTAAGCTGCTCTGACAGCTGATGCTTAAAGCAAGTGAGGGAGATGTGAGTCTCCAGCTTCAGTGATTTTTGCAGTTCATTCCAGGCATTAACAACAGAGAACTGGAAGGAAAGGTGACCAAAGGACGAATTGGCTTTGGGGGTGACCAGTGAGATATACCTGCTGGAGCGCATGCTACGAGTGGGTGCTGCTATGGTGACCAGTGAGCTGAGATAAGGTGGGGCTTTACCTAGCAGAGACTTGTAGATGACCTGTAGCCAGTGTGTTGGGCGACGAGTATGAAGTGAGGGCCAACCTACAAGCGTACAGGTCGCAGTGGTGGGTAGTATATGGGGCTTTGGTGACAAAACGGATGGCACTGTGATGGACTGCATCCAATTTGTTGAGTAGGGTGTTGGAGGCTATTTTATAGATGACATTGCCGAAGTCGAGGATCGGTAGGATGGTCAGTTTTACGAGGGTATGTTTGGCAGCATGAGTGAAGGATGCTTTGTTGCGACATAGGAAGCCGATTCTAGATTTAATTTTGGATTGGTGAAAGTGAACAGTTTTTGTTGTGCAAATGTATTAAAAATAAAAAAACGGAATATGCATTTACATAAGAATTCAGACCCTTTACTCAGTACTTTGTTGAGCACCTTTGGCAATGATTTGGCAGCGATTACAGACTCAAGTCTTCTAGGGTATGAAGCTACAAGCTTGGGGAGTTTCTCCCATTCTTCTCTGCAGACCCTCTCAAGCTCTGTCAGGTTGGATGGGGAGTGTCACTGCTCAGCTATTTTCAGGTCTCTCCAGAGAAGTTTGTTCGGGTTCAAGTCCGGGCTCTGGCTGGGCAACTCAAGGACATTCAGAGGCTTGTCCCGAAGCCACTCCTGCATTATCTTGACTGTGTGCTCAGGGTCATTGTCCTGTTGGAAGGTGAACCTTCAACCCAGTCTGAGGTCCTGAGCAATCTGGAGCAGGTTTTCATCAAGGATCTCTCTGTACTTTGTTCCATTCATCTTTCCCTTGATCCTGACTAGTCTCCCAGTCCCTGCCACTGGAAAACTTCCCCACAGAATAATGCTGCCACCACCAAGCTTCACCTTAGGGATGGTGCCAGGTTTCCTCCAGACGTGACGCTTGGCATTCAGGCCAAAGAATTCAATCTTGGTTTCATCAGACCACAGAATCTTGTTTGTCATGGTCTGAGAGTCCTTTAGATGCCTTTTGGCAAACTCCAAGCGGGCTGTCATGTGCCTTTTACTGAGGAGTGGCTTCCGTCTGGCCACTCTACCATAAAGGCCTGATTGGTGGAGTGCTGCAGAGGTGGTTGTCCTTCTGGAAGGTTATCCCATCTCCACAGAGGAACTCTGGAACTCTGTCAGAGTGACCATCAGGTTCTTGGTCACATCCCCGACCAAGGCCCTTCTCTCCCGATTGCTCGGTTTGGCCGGGTGGCCAGCTCTAGGAGAAGTCTTGGTGGGTCCAAACTTCTTCAATTTAAGAATGATGGAGGCCACTGTGTTCTTGGTGACCTTCATTGCTGCAGACATGTTTTGGTACCCTTCCCCAGATCTGTGGCTTGAAACAGTCCTGTCTTGGAGCTCTTACGGACAATTCTTTTGACCTCATGGCTTGGTTTTTGCTCTGACATGCACTATCAACTGTGGGACTTTATATGGACAGGTGTGTGCCTTTCCAAATCATGTCCAATCAATTGAATTTACCACAGGTGGAGTCCAATCAAGTTGTAGAAACATCAAGGATAATCAATGGAAACAGGATGCACCTGAGCTCAATTTTGAGTCTCATAGCAACGGGTTTGAATACTTATGTAAATGTTTAAATACATTTGCAAAAAAAAAAACTTTTCACTGTCATTATGGGGTATTGTGTGTAGACTGATGAGTACATTTCTTTTTTTAATCCATTTTAGAATAAGGCTGTGACGTAACAAAATGTGGAAAATATCAAGGAGTCTGAATACTTTCCAAATGCACTGGAGTTGCTTACCAAGACAATATTAAATGTTTCTGAGTAGCCTAGTTAAAGTTTTGACTTAAATGGACATGAAAATCTATGGCAAGACTTGAAAATGACTGGCTAGCAATGATCAACACCCAACTTGATAGATCTTTAAGAATAACATTTAAAAAATGTGCAAATATTGTACAATCCAGGTGTGCAAAGCTCTTAAAGACTTACCCAATTAGACTCATAGCTATAATCACTACCAAAGGTGATTCTAACATTTATTGACACATGGGTTGAATAGCTATGTAATCAAGATATTAGTATTTTATTTTTCATAACATTTAACATTTGTTAAATGTTAGAAACAGAAAAAGAGACAGAATTAGGATTACAGATCATAGTCTCATTAAAAGTTAAAATGCAGCATGTGTTGATTGGATAACTATTTGATCTGCTGTATGTTGGAGGCAGCTACATCATCATCTTGACACTGGCAGCCAGTGGGAACAAGCTATGAGCTTACTAGATGTTGTATACTGACAACACTCAATACATTTTGTTCAATTCTCAGCCATATTCACAATTTCCTTCAATGTTTTAAATTTGTATATTTTACTGTTAGCTTATGACATACAATTGAAGTCAGAAGTTTACATGCACCTTAGCCAAATACATTTAAACTCAGTTTTTCACAATTACTGACATTTAATCCTAGTAAAGGTGGCATCCTATGACGGTGTCAAGTTGAAAGTCACTAAGCTCTTCAGTAAGGTCATTCTTCTGCCAATGTTTGTCTATGTAGATTGCATGGCTGTGTACTCTATTTTATACACCTGTCAGCAACGGGTGTGGCTGAAATAGCCAAATCATCAAATCAAATTTTATTTGTCACATACACATGGTTAGCAGATGTTAATGCGAGTGTAGCGAAATGCTTGTGCTTCTAGTTCCGACAATGCAGTAATAACCAACAAGTAATCTAACTAACAATTCCAATTGACTCATTTGAAGTGTTGTCCACATACTTTTGTATATATAGTGTATGTTTCTCTTATGTCAAGTCTGTCAACAGCTAAAACTGTTTTTAAAAGTGTTATATACCAAATCTAACACAAGAACGTTGTTTAAGGGATTTTATACATATTGGAGCACTGTCAACAACACAGATTCCTCTACCCCTTCTGACTCCAACTTTCAGTAGTAAATATCATGCATGTTGAAGTTCTGATTTTTTTTTCTTTCAGTTTGACACATTCAATGAAACAATTTCCATCTGCAACAACCAAATGACTCAGAAGTCTCAACCTATAACACCACCTCTCAGGTTTCCAAATAATGTGTGGGCTTTTTTCCACAGCAAGTTATAGTGTAACGTGTAACTTAGGTGTTTTGATGAACTACACTTGTGTGATTTGTAAGAAAGACAATGTATGTTTATTGTCATGTGATACACTTGACAGGATTTCAATTGTTGCGCAACTCCTTTTTTTGTAAGATAAATGTTACATTTTTCAAACCCAAATGAACAATACAATAGACAGACACACACAAACATCGATGACATCACACGTGCTCAGACCGACGTGTTCCCACTGCTTCAATTTCCAGTGCTTGTAAGACTCTATACCAGTGGTCACCAACCGGTCGATCGCGATCAATTGGTCAATCTCCAAGGCATTCCTAATCGATCGCCAAACATTTCTGTAAAAAAAACAACTATAAAGCCTTGTTTCTATTTTGTTTTATTCGTCTCGGGCTGTGAAGGTACAAACTCTGCCTTCCCAGCGGCCCCAGAGAGCAAATCAAGTGACCAATAGGCCTACCACTGGCCAATCGGATGGCTCAAATTACTGTGTTGGCAGTAACGTGGCAGGCATAAAAGAAAGCTACAGCAAAGTTGATACTATGAGATTTCAAAACATTTAAAACCATGACTATATCAGAAAGCCTGCCATATCAGTTCTGTTATACTCACATTATTTTAACAGTTTTGGAAACTTTAGAGTGCTTTCTATACAAATCTACTATATCTATTATATGCATATCCTGGGCCTGAGAAACAGGCAGTTTACTTTGGGAACACTTCTCATCCAGACGTCAAAATACTGCCCGCAAGCCATAAGAAGAAATGTTTTTCAACAGAATCCACGGAATGAATACACCCCCGATCATGCATAAACAGAGTTCACTCTCATAACAGCCACGTTGTAGTCCTTCTATTCCCTTTGCTTGTAGACTTCAATGCACAACAAATCAGCTGTATGTGACCAGGTGAGAGAACCTGTCCTAGCCAAAGCTCTATAAACAGCCGACATCGTTGTCACCATATTAGCTAAAGTAATGTCATAGGCAGCATAGCTAATATAACTAATGTGTTAATAAACCCGCTAGAATCATGCGGTAATGTTAGTGTATAGTCAGTAAGCAGTTACACCGGTGGCATTAAATTGGTAATACCAAAAGCTTACCTTGACTTGGAAGAGTTTCAGTGTTGTGTTGGAAAGTCATAGCATTACCTCTGTTTGAGCAGGGTGTTTCAGTAGGCTAAACTAGCTAGCTGCATTTGCTAGCTAAGTAAGTGAAACTAAGTGAATTTGACATTTTTTTGGGAAGAAAAAAAATGCAAAACTGTTCAACTATTGTCTTTCTCTTTGAGTCAACGACTCACCACATTTTATACACTGCAGTGCTAGCTAGCTGCAGCTTGTGTTTCAATACTATATTAATTCTCTGATCCTTTGATTGGGTGAACAACATGTCAGTTCATGCTGCAAAAGCTCTGATAGGCTGAAGGACATCCTCCGGAAGTTGTCATAATTACTGTGTAAGTCTATGGAAGGGGATGAGAACAATAAGCTTCCTAGATTTTATATTGAAGTCAATGTTCCAAGAGCAGGATGGAAGCTAGCTGACCTCTGGCTACACCATGGTGCTACCTACAGAGTTCTGTTGAGGCTACTGTAGACCTTCTTTGCAAAATAGTGAGTTTTAATCACTTATTTGGTGACGTGATTATATTTAGTATAGTTTTATCTAAAAAGGTTTACTTACAATTTTTATTTTTATGAAATTCACTGAGGAGGATGGTCATCCCCTTCCTCTTCTGAGAAGCCTCCACTGTTCCACTTAGCTCTACAACAAGCAGTGCAGCTGTAATGAATGAGTGAGAAAGTGTATCTATAGGCTTGCGTTGTTGTTATTATTAGTGGCTTGGGTCATTTCTAAATGTTTCACTTTCTCAGTTCATAGAAGTAACAACATGAATTTGTGCATGAGGAAGAAATAATGTGGTGCAACTCGATTTTCCCAATCAGCTGGAAGATGGTGTCCCATTTTGTCAATGGAGGAAAGGGGGAGAAGGGATGTTGAGGCGGACCCTCATTCTCTTCTCTTCCGTCCTCTGAGACTGACCATCAGATGCAAGCACCATCAGCCCAGTAAAATAAAATACAAAGAAATGATTCAAGTGTATGCTCACTCAGCTATGCCTCAGAAGTAATACAACAACGGCTCTATTACCGGTGTGATCATCATATAGCCTACCTCAAATAAAAAATGTCATGAACAACAATGCATTGGCTAGGCAATTCAAACAAAGCCAATATATGATAATAATGTATTGGGCCTGTAGCTTACTGAACAAATCTCATTGCTACGGTACTGTTTTTTATTGGTTAATGTTGCATAGGCTTACATTTTTTCAGTCATGTCTGAGCGGTAGATCTCGGCTTGCATTTTGACTCAGAAAGTGATCTTGACTCAGAAAAGGTTGGTGACCACTGCTGTATTCCATGTGACCTCGAATTGCAGTTTTCTGTTTCTGTAGCCCATATTTTTTCAATATTTAAATAATGTGTTTTATTCATCCACTGTCTTAACTATGGAGGCTCATTTGATTTCCAATTTTTAAGAAAATGTTTATTCAAAATGATTGACGAGAAAAGTACAGTCCAACTCATTGGGTATCTCACCGAGCACTCTCATATGCCATGTCTTGAAATATGCGTATAGACTTATTAAAAGTACATTTATATTGTAAACCTTCTGACAGCCAACCTAATTCCGCCCAAAACCTTTGGACTTTATAGCACTCCCACAAGCCGTGAATCATTGAGTCACTGTTAGTTTTACACTTAAGATATGACTCTGCCATTGTGCTATCGAATTTGTGATTTTTCTTCTTCTCACGTATAATACATAGTGTACATTAGTTTATACTGGAATAAGCATTCATTTTTGTTTACTGTCATTTAATGTTAGTTATGTTCCAACACTGGCTTAATCTTGTGCCAATATCAGTTATTTTTAGGTCTTGGTTCTAATATTTTATATTTTTTTCTAAGAGATTGTCAGTTATATAGGCTTTCTGCAAGGTTTTGGATATCTTACCTATAATATGAGTATCCTTTTCAGACTCAAATAAAATTCCCTCAACATTGCTCTCGAAATGACATTATACAGTGCCTTGCAAAAGTATTCGGCCCCCTTGAACTTTGCGACCTTTTGCCACATTTCAGGCTTGAAACAAAGATATAAAACTGTATTTTTTTGTGAAGAATCAACAACAAGTGGGACACAATCATAAAGTGGAACGACATTTATTGGATATTTCAAACTTTTTTAACAAATCAAAAACTGAATTATTCTGCCCCTGCACTTTCAGTGCAGCAAACTCTCTCCAGAAGTTCAGTGAGGATCTCTGAATGATCCAATGTTGACCTAAATGACTAATGATGATAAATACAATCCAGCTGTGTGTAATCAAGTCTCCGTATAAATGCACCTGCAATGTGATAGTCTCAGAGGTCCGTTAAAAGCGCAGAGAGCATCATGAAGAACAAGGAACACACCAGGCAGGTCCGAGATACTGTTGTGAAGAAGTTTAAAGCCGGATTTGGATACAAAAAGATTTCCCAAGCTTTAAACATCCCAAGGAGCACTGTGCAAGCGATAATATTGAAATGGAAGGAGTATCAGACCACTGCAAATCTACCAAGACCTGACCGTCCCTCTAAACTTTCAGCTCATACAAGGAGAAGACTGATCAGAGATGCAGCCAAGATGCCCATGATCACTCTGGATGAACTGCAGAGATCTACAGCTGAGGTGGGAGACTCTGTCCATAGGACAACAATCAGTCGTATATTGCACAAATCTGGCCTTTATGGAAGAGTGGCAAGAAGAAAGCCATTTCTTAAAGATATCCATAAAAAGTGTCGTTTAAAGTTTGCCACAAGCCACCTGGGAGACACTCCAAACATGTGGAAGAAGGTGCTCTGGTCAGATGAAACCAAAATTGAACTTTTTGGCAACAATGCAAATGTTATGTTTGGCGTAAAAGTAACACAGCTCATCACCCTGACCACACCATCCACACTGCCAAACATGGTTGTGGCAGCATCATGGTTTGGGCCTGCTTTTCTTCAGCAGGGACAGGGAAGATGGTTAAAATTGATGGGAAGATGGATGGAGCCAAACACAGGACTATTCTGGAAGAAAACCTGATGGAGTCTGCAAAAGACCTGAGACTGGTGACGGAGATTTGTCTTCCAATAAGACAATGATCCAAAACATAAAGCAAAATCTACAATGGAATGGTTCAAAAATAAACATATCCAGGTGTTAGAATGGCCAAGTCAAAGTCCAGACCTGAATCCAATCGAGAGCTGTGGAAAGAACTGAAAACTGCTGTTCACAAATGCTCTCCATCCAACCTCACTGAGTTCGAGCTGTTTTGCAAGGAGGAATGGGAAATAATTTCAGTCTCTCGATGTGCAAAACTGATAGAGACATACCCCAAGCGACTTACAGCTGTAATCGCAGCAAAAGGTGGCGCTACAAAGTATTAACTTAAGGGGGCTGAATAATTTTGCACGCCCAATTTTTCAGTTTTTGATTTGTTAAAAAAGTTTGAAATATCCAATAAATGTTGTTCCACTTCATGATTGTGTCCCACTTGTTGTTGAGTCTTCACAAAAAAATACAGTTTTATATCTTTATGTTTGAAGCCTGAAATGTGGCAAAAGGTCGCAAAGTTCAAGGGGGCCGAATACTTTCGCAAGGCACTGTATAAGACTTTTAAATTACATGTATTTGAAAATATCTACATTGGTCAGTCCAAAATTGCTTTTTAATTCTGTCATGGAAATCTTTGTATTCCATATGACAAATGTACAGTTTCTATGCCTTTAATTTTCCATGTGTGCCAATTTATTGGTGAATTCTGAAAAGCTATCCAAAGATTGTTACATAGAGGTGTGTTATTGGTTCTTGTAGAATACGCTTCATTTTCTTCCATATTGTTATATTGTTCATAGCTATGAAGTTGTTAATGTTCTTAGATTCATCCTTTCAAAACAGACACGTGAAAGGATTCTGGGGATGAACACGTGCATCTTCAATATGTAGCCATTGTTCCTCTTTAGTGCATTTAACTATGACACAAGTAAAGGCGAGTTGATACAATTCCAAGTCTGGAAGGCTAAAACAACCCTCAGACTTAAGGACTTAAAACTTTAGTTTTATTTGCCTATAATAAGTCTGTAATTGCCAAGTATACTTTTTTAGAGTGTCTTCGGTGGGGTAATTGGTATTACCAAAAACAAATATAAAAACTTTGGTAGCCATGTCATTCTAAATAGGTTTATTTTACCTGTAAGATTTATGGGTAGATTGCTCCATTTTAATTTTATCTGCTTTCATATTGTTGAGTAATGGGATAAAGTTACCTTTTTAAATATTTGTTGTTGCTCTTTAAGCATCCTAAGTGTTTATGATGTTTTTGTGGTCCACTTAAAGGATTGCTGTAGAGTATGAGTCCTGTCTAATGTTTTTTGTAAGAGGTTTAAATGCCAGCGCAAACAGAAGAGGGGAGAGAGGACATTCCAGTCTCATTCCCCTTTCTAAAGACATTTCATCAGATTTATTATTTGTGTATATTTCTGATTTAGGATATTTATATCATATTTTTATTAAATGTAGTATTTCAGCTGGAAAGTTCAAGGCTTCCAAAGTTTGAATAGAAAAAGCCAACTTTGTCAAATCACTTGCACAACTCATATGCCAAAGTTAAATTGAAAGGGATGAATTATTCACAGACAAAAAAAGAAGTTTTCATTCTATTAAAAAACAGGTGGTGTGTTTCGTATAAAGTTCTCTAGATTACGTAGCATAACCATACAATAGATACAGGACATTATACCTATACACACATAAAATTATCCAGAGACCTGATCCTGAGACCTGATGAGATTGTAAAACTGGCTCAGAATACCACATTGGGCTGTTACTTCATACACATTCCAGACTAGCAAGTAGCAACGAATCCCATTCTCTACTGGCATAAAATTACAAGTTTGACCCAAATGACAAGACTGTGGCCTGAACCAGACTCACCGAACAGATCTGTACTTCTGAAGAATGTCCAGTGGGAGGATAGCAGTGGAAAATATGAGTGTAAACTGTCTTATAGGGCCGAAAAACAAGATAAGAGGATGAAAGGGAGCGGCGTTAAGCTGTTGATACATGGCAATGATACAATTTCTATGCTTTTGTCATGTTGTCCACTAATTGCCGTTTTTAAATTCCTATACCAGACCATGTTAAGATACAAATGTGTGTGTGTGTGTGTGTCATTCTGTATGTCTAATCCAAATTCCATGAGAATAAGACCCAAATCATGTGTGCTGTGAATGTTTCCTGGGACTATCGGTTTGTCTTATCCTTGCTACAAGACGGACACACCATTCATCCTCTTCACCCCACCATGTCACTTCCTGTTACCCTGTCTGTGATCCTCCCCTTGGAGAAGGGAAAGAATTATGAGTGTCAAATCCACCTGGGCTCCACTATGATAATGAGCCAGCCCTTCAAACAGCCGCTTGAGACGCCAGGTAGTGTTTTGTCATTACGTACACAGACCGTACAGTTACAGTGTGTCACATCTACTGAGGACATCTAGTCCTATGCAGGTCAGACGGTAAGATTGACGGCTCCATTGGCTCATTCTACAACACATTGAAAGCCATTCATGAAAGTGGTGGATGTTATTATCTGTATTATTTTTTATTTGATCAAATCAAGTTTTTAACCACAGTGTGAGGATAGATTTTTGTTAAAAAGTTAACTTCACTGCGTTACGAGGGGAATTCTAACTCTTTTGCTTCCTCACTGTTGTTTTCACATCCATGTTTCAGTATCTTTTTTCTTATGCTCAAACGGGGGAAAAAACATGGAAGTTCTAAAAGTGGACATTTGTGCTCCTACAGTTGAAGTCGGAAGTTTACATACACTTAGGTTGGAGTCATTAAAACTTGTTTATCAACCACTCCACAAATTCCTTGTTAACAAACTATAGTTTTGGCAAGTCGGTTAGGACATTTACTTTGTGCATGCCATAAGTAATTTTTCCAACAATTGTTTACAGATTACTTCACTCATTTTATCACAATTCCAGTGTGTCAGAAGTTTACATACACTAATAGAAAGAGGAGGAAGGGAAGCACTACTAAGGTCCATTTGCTGTCATCTAGTGGACATTTTGCTCAACTGCCCTCAGCTATGTTTAGACTGTTGTTCATGTTTTGCTGGGTTCTAGTGTACCATGGAATATATTGCTTTCTTATTCTTGACACTTCTCCCAGTCATATTTAAGGTTAGAACTACCTTTCTAAAGTGTTCTGATACTTCTAGCTTGGAGTTGTATTTTTCTGATAACATAGCTACAATAGTACCTGAGTATAAACACCATGGGACCAGAGGACATTTCTCCAAAAAGTACGATCTTGGTCCCCATGTGCAGTTGCAAACCGTAGTCTGGCTTTTTTATGGCGGTTTTGGAGCAGTGGCTTCTTCCTTGCTGAGCGGCCTTTCAGGTTATGTCGATATAGGACTCATTTTACTATGGATATAGATACTTTTGTACCTGTTTCCTCCAGCATGTTCACAAGGTCCTTTGCTGCTGTTCTGGGATTGATTCTCACTTTTCGCACCAAAGTACGTTCATCTCTAGGAGACAGAACGCGTCTCCTTCCTGAGCGGTATGACGGCTGCATGGTCCCATGGTGTTCATACTTGCATACTATTGTTTGTATAGATGAACATGGTACCTTCAGGCGTTTGGAAATTGCTCCCAAGGATGAACCAGACTTGTGGAGTTCTACACCAAAATTCAGAGGCTGATTTCATTAGATTTTCCAATGATGTCAGGCAAAGAGGCACTGAGTTTGAAGGTAGACCTTGAAATACATCCACAGGTACACCTCCAATTGACTCAAATTATGTCAATTAGCCTATCAGAAGCCTCTAAAGCCATGACATAATTTTCTGGAATTTTCCAAGCTGTTTAAAGGCACAGTCAACTTAGTTTATGAAAACTGGAATTGTGATACAGTGAATTATAAGTGAAATAATCTGTCTGTAAACAATTGTTGGAAAAATTCCTTGTGTCATGCACAAAGTTGATGTCCTAACCGACTTGCCAAAACGATAGTTTGTTCACAAGAAATTTGTGGAGTGGTTGAAAAATTAGTTTTAATGACTCCAACCTAAATGTATGTAAACCTCCAACTTCAACTGTATGTATCTTTAATATGGTCATACATTTGACAGTAAGTTATTAAGTGCAGCTCAGTTTCTACCTCATTTTGTGGGCAGTGTGCACATAGCCTGTGTCTCCTCTTGAGAGCCAGGTCTGCCTACAGCGGCCGTTCTCCATAGCAAGGCTATGCTCACTGAGTCACATAGTGAATTCTTTCCTTAAGTTTGGGTCAGTCACGGTGGTCAGGTATTCTGCCACTGTGTCCTCTCTGTTTAGAGTCAAAAAGCATTCTAGTTTGCTATGTTTTTTTGTTAATGTGTCAAGTAATAATCTTTATGTTTTCTCATGATTTGGTTGGGTCTAATTGTGTTTCTGTCCTTAAGGTCTGTTTATGAACAGAGCCCCGGGACCAGCTTGCTTGGGGGACTCTTCTCCAGGGTCATCTCTCTGTAGGTGATGGCTTTGTTATGAAGGTTTGGGAATCGCTTCCTTTTAGGTGGTTGTAGTGGCCTAATTCTGCTCTGCATGCATTATTTAGTGTTGTACGTTGTACACAGAAGAAATTGTTACAGAATTCTGCATGCAGAGTCTAAATTTGATGTTTGTCCGATTTTGTGAATTCTTGGTTGGTGAGCGGACCCCAGACCTCACAACTATAAACGGCAATTGGTTCTCTAACTGATTCAAGTATTTTTAACCAGACAACATAATTTATATTTTGAATTTTATGTTCCTTTTGATTGCATAGAAGGCCCTTCTTGCCTCGTCTCTCAGCACATTCACAGCTTTGTGGAAGTTACCTTTGGCGCAGATGTTTAGGCCGGGGTATGTATAGTTCCCAAACTTCTTATAGTCCCTTACCCCTTCAAACATTCATCCTCCAGCTCCGTACCCCCTCTAGCACCAGGGGCAGCGCACCGAAAAGTAGTTTGTTGCCATCATTGTAAGCCTGCCACACACACACTATACAGTATATTTATTCAACACAACAATGAGGTGAGTTTTTGTCACAACCCGGCTCATGGGAAGTGACAAAGAGCTCTTATAGGACCAGGGCACAAATAATAACAATCAATAATCTTGCTCTTTATTTAGCCATCTTACAAATAAAAATTATATGTTCATCAAAATTGTGAATAACTCACCACAGGTTAATGAGAAGGGTGTGCTTGAAAGGATGTACATAACTCTGCAATGTTGGGTTGTATTGGAGAGAGTCTGTCTTAAATCATTTTCCACACAGTCTGTGCCTGTATTTAGTTTTCATGCTAGTGAGGGCCGAGAATTCACTCTCACATAGGCACGTGCTTGCAAAGGGCATCAGTGTCAATTTTCCAAGGCAAGAAACTCTGAGCGCAGCCCTATCCAGAAATCTGACAGTGGCTTCTGATTAAATTCAATTTTCACAGAACTGCTTGTTGCAATTTCAATGAGGCTCTCTTCAGACAGTGTAGAAGTGTGGGCTCAATAGCATCTCATTAGTGTGTAAGATCTTGAGAATCAGCTGTACATGTGTTGGAAGACTACACTGCACATGTGATGGAAGAATGCACTGTGCATACAGAGGGTTGCAATTCCATTGAATTGGGGATATTTTAACCAAAATATGCCACAATACCTAGAATTGCCTCATGGGTATCCCACATAAAAGGTTCACTGTTATAAGCTAACTTTTTTGATGAATTTAAGCAAAATTCCCAGAATTCCAGGGCCTAAATTTCCATGGAAAATTTCCGACCCTTTGCAACCCTAGTTGCTGCCCATATTATTGCATAATGCAGAAAATACACCAGAGTTCAAGGGCCTTGCTTAAACAAAGTTAACCACTTTCACTGTAGTGTCCAAAATGTATTTCAAGCTGTCAGGCATTCCCTTGGTAACAAGAGACTCTCAGTGGATGCTGCTACTTGCACGCGCGTTACCACTCCACTATGTCTCCCTGTCATGGCTTTTGCACCATCAGTACAGATACCAACACATCTTGACCACCAAAGTTAATTTGATGTCACAAAGCTGTCCAGTACTTTAAAAATGGTTTCTCGTGTTTTCCTCGTTTCCAGTGGTTTGCTGCAACGCATATAATTCACTGGCTTGTATGCGAAGCAGTAATTGTTTCAAAACATCTCATACCATGTCACTGATGCGTCGTGAAACATTGTTGTTTGATAAAGTAATTGTCTGTATAGTTTTTTTTGCCTTTTCCTTCAGCATTGACCCAGCCATATCTGCAGCAGCAGGAAGAATGAAGTCCTCCACAATAGTAAGGGGCTTGCCTGTCCTAGCCACTCAGTTGCTCACCATATAAGACGCTTCTAGCCCCTTCTTATTAATGGTATCTGCTGCTTTTATACATGTCTTACTACTCGAAAGTCATCTTTATTCTTACTCAAAAAACCCCGTGGTTTATTTTTCTAATTGTCATGTTTCATTTCTAAATGTCTGCTCAAGAGTGAAGGTTTCCTGTGAGAGAGTAACGGTTCATGTGATTGGATGTTAATTATTTGACAAGCCTGTGTTGTTATTTTGCTGAACTCTAGATGGTCACATTTTTGGGGGGGGCAGTGAAACAAGGCTGCTCAGGCGAGAAAAAACCTCACCCACGTATATAGCACCGTTGGAAAATATAAATGTACTGTTTGAAAATGTAAAGAAAAATATTATTATATGAATCACATTTTTATTTGGCGTACCCAAATATTTGGCATTTCCCATCCTTCTTGTTCCTCACTAGGTCCTGTATCTCATTTAAAACCTTCCTTTCTATTTCCATTGTTATCTTCCCTCTTTCAATGGCTTCCAATTATTTCATCATTGCTTCAATCTCGATTTTGTCATTATCTCTCTCCATCATTTCTTTGTTCTTTCTTATTTCCCTCTGTTGCCTCCCATTTAATATTCTCTTTTTCTATCTCAGCCCCCTCTTTTATTTTCTCAGCCATCTCTTTGTCTATCTCAGCCATCTCTTTATATATCTCAGCCCTCTCTTTGTCTATCTCAGCGCTCTCTTACTATCTCAGCCCTCTCTTTTTATATCTCAGCCCTCTCTTACTATCTCAGCCCTCTCTTTTTGTATCTCAGCCCTCTCTTAATCTCAGCCCTCTCTTTTTCTCTCAGCCCTCTCTTTATATACCTCAGCCCTCTCTTTTTATACCTCAGCCCTCTCTTTATATATCTCAGCCCTCTCTTTATATATCTCAGCCCTCTCTTTATATATCTCAGCCCTCTCTTTATATATCTCAACCCTCTCTTTATATATCTCAGCCCTCTCTTTTTATACCTCAGCCCTCTCTTTATATATCTCAGCCCTCTCTTTATATATCTCAGCCCTCTCTTTATATATCTCAGCCCTCTCTTTATATATCTCAGCCCTCTCTTTATATATCTCAACCCTCTCTTTATATATCTCAGCCCTCTCTTTTTATATCTCAGCCCTCTCTTTATATATCTCAGCCATCTCTTTATATATCTCAGCCCTCTCTTTGTCTATCTCAGCGCTCTCTTACTATCTCAGCCCTCTCTTTTTATATCTCAGCCCTCTCTTTTTATATCTCAGCCATCTCTTTATATATCTCAGCCCTCTCTTTGTCTATCTCAGCGCTCTCTTACTATCTCAGCCCTCTCTTTTTATATCTCAGCCCTCTCTTACTATCTCAGCCCTCTCTTTTTGTATCTCAGCCCTCTCTTAATCTCAGCCCTCTCTTTTTCTCTCAGCCCTCTCTTTTTATACCTCAGCCCTCTCTTTATATATCTCAGCCCTCTCTTTATATATCTCAGCCCTCTCTTTATATATCTCAGCCCTCTCTTTATATATCTCAGCCCTCTCTTTTTATACCTCAGCCCTCTCTTTATATATCTCAGCCCTCTCTTTATATATCTCAGCCCTCTCTTTATATATCTCAGCCCTCTCTTTATATATCTCAACCCTCTCTTTATATATCTCAGCCCTCTCTTTTTATATCTCAGCCCTCTCTTTATATATCTCAACCCTCTCTTTATATATCTCAGCCCTCTCTTTATATATCTCAGCCCTCTCTTTTTATATCTCAGCCCTCTTTTTATATCTCAGCCCTCTCTTTTTATACCTCAGCCCTCTCTTTTTATACCTCAGCCCTCTTTATATATCTCAGCCCTCTCTTTTTATACCTCAGCCCTCTCTTTATATATCTCAGCCCTCTCTTTTTATACCTCAGCCCTCTCTTTTTATATCTCAGCCCTCTCTTTTTATACCTCAGCCCTCTCTTTTTATACCTCAGCCCTCTCTTTATATATCTCAGCCCTCTCTTTTTATACCTCAGCCCTCTCTTTTTATATCTCAGCCCTCTCTTTTTATACCTCAGCCCTCTCTTTTTATACCTCAGCCCTCTCTTTTTATATCTCAGCCCTCTCTTTATATATATCAGCCCTCAGCCCTCTCTTTATATACCTCAGCCCTCTCTTTTTATATCTCAGCCCTCTTTATATATCTCAGCCCTCTCTTTATATACCTCAGCCCTCTCTTTTTATACCTCAGCCCTCTCTTTATATACCTCAGCCCTCTCTTTTTATACCTCAGCCCTCTCTTTTTATACCTCAGCCCTCTCTTTTTATATCTCAGCCCTCTCTTTTTATACCTCAGCCCTCTCTTTTTATACCTCAGCCCTCTCTTTTTATACCTCAGCCCTCTCTTTTTATACCTCAGCCCTCTCTTTTTATACCTCAGCCCTCTCTTTTTATACCTCAGCCCTCTCTTTTTATACCTCAGCCCTCTCTTTATATATCTCAGCCCTCAGCCCTCTCTTTTTATACCTCAGCCCTCTCTTTTTATACCTCAGCCCTCTCTTTATATATCTCAGCCCTCTCTTTATATATCTCAGCCCTCTCTTTATATATCTCAGCCCTCAGCCCTCTCTTTATATATCTCAGCCCTCTCTTTATATATCTCAGCGCTTTCTTACTATCTCAGCCCTCTCTTTCTATATCTCAGCCCTCTCTTTATATATCTCAGCGCTTTCTTACTATCTCAGCCCTCTCTTTATATATCTCAGCCCTCTCTTTATATATCTCAGCCCTCTCTTTATATATCTCAGCCCTCAGCCCTCTCTTTTTATACCTCAGCCCTCTCTTTTTATACCTCAGCCCTCTCTTTATATATCTCAGCCCTCTCTTTATATATCTCAGCCCTCTCTTTATATATCTCAGCCCTCTCTTTATATATCTCAGCCCTCAGCCCTCTCTTTTTATACCTCAGCCCTCTCTTTTTATACCTCAGCCCTCTCTTTATATATCTCAGCCCTCTCTTTATATATCTCAGCCCTCTCTTTATATATCTCAGCCCTCTCTTTATATATCTCAGCCCTCTCTTTATATATCTCAGCGCTTTCTTACTATCTCAGCCCTCTCTTTCTATATCTCAGCCCTCTCTTTTTATACCTCAGCCCTCTCTTTTTATACCTCAGCCCTCTCTTTTTATACCTCAGCCCTCTCTTTTTATACCTCAGCCCTCTCTTTTTATACCTCAGCCCTCTCTTTTTATACCTCAGCCCTCTCTTTTTATACCTCAGCCCTCTCTTTTTATACCTCAGCCCTCTCTTTATATATCTCAGCCCTCAGCCCTCTCTTTTTATACCTCAGCCCTCTCTTTATATATCTCAGCCCTCTCTTTATATATCTCAGCCCTCTCTTTATATATCTCAGCCCTCAGCCCTCTCTTTATATATCTCAGCCCTCTCTTTATATATCTCAGCGCTTTCTTACTATCTCAGCCCTCTCTTTCTATATCTCAGCCCTCTCTTTATATATCTCAGCGCTTTCTTACTATCTCAGCCCTCTCTTTATATATCTCAGCCCTCTCTTTATATATCTCAGCCCTCTCTTTATATATCTCAGCCCTCAGCCCTCTCTTTATATATCTCAGCCCTCAGCCCTCTCTTTCTATATCTCAGCGCTTTCTTAATATATCTCAGCGCTTTCTTACTATCTCAGCCCTCTCTTTATATATCTCAGCCCTCTCTTTATATATCTCAGCGCTTTCTTACTATCTCAGCCCTCTCTTTCTATATCTCAGCCCTCTCTTTATATATCTCAGCGCTTTCTTACTATCTCAGCCCTCTCTTTATATATCTCAGCCCTCTCTTTATATATCTCAGCCCTCTCTTTATATATCTCAGCGCTTTCTTACTATCTCAGCCCTCTCTTTATATATCTCAGCCCTCTCTTTATATATCTCAGCGCTTTCTTACTATCTCAGCCCTCTCTTTATATATCTCAGCCCTCTCTTTATATATCTCAGCGCTTTCTTACTATCTCAGCCCTCTCTTTCTATATCTCAGCCCTCTCTTTCTATATCTCAGCCCTCTCTTTTTCTTTCAGCCCTCTATTTTTATACCTCAGCCCTCTCTTATTCTATATAGGCTTTCTTTTTTCCAATCTCAGACTACTTTTTTCTTCAACTGTTCCTCATTATCCTCCAACCACCATTTCTCTTCCTGGATCTCATGTCGGGTGCATCTACACTCATGCATGGTCTTGAAGTTTATCCCTTATTTCTGACCATATTCTTTCACTCTCTCTCTCTTTTCTTTCTCCATTTCTCTGTCATCTCTTCTTCTCTGTCCATCTTCAACTTCCAAATCTCCTCTACCTCCTTCATTCTTCTATTTCCTTTTTTGCTCTCTCAATCCTTTCATTATCCATTCTCAACTCTTACTCTTCTTCTTCGTTCCTCTTTCTGTCTCTCTTCCCCTCCTACTCTTTCTCCTTGAAACATGCCTTTCCATTTCTCTCTCCATCTTCTCTCTCCTTTTCCTTCTGTCTTTCCTTCCACTCTCCCTGAAAGTCCCTCTGCTCTCTCTTTACCGCCATCTCTGTTTTCCCCCGCCTGTCCCTCTAGGTCTCCTTTTGGCCATGCCCATAGTCTCCCCCTCTCATATCGTGCCTAACTCAATTTCTCTGTCCATTCTATTCATTCTGTCCACCTTGGACTTGCTTTCCACTTATACTTTTGTGTGATCAATCCACTGACCTCATATAAACTGCTTGGCGTAAGCAAAAATGTCATCTCTGTCTTATCCAAAGAATGCAATTTCTTGTTGTCATGGTAATGGTGATTGTCTCAAGTTGAAGAATTACCAAGTAAATGCCAATATTCTGAATGATGTCGGCCATACTATGCCACTTATACGGCTTTCATATATAATTACGGGATTTTGCCTGTATAAATAAATGGACAATGTTTATATAATGACCCCCTTACCAACAGGCCCACTTTTACCACATTCTTGCCTGCATGCAACTTTTACACCTCTCTGTACATGCTGGCATGCCGGGGACAAGTGGTAGTAGTGGTGTGCAGATGTGGGTGGGTGTTTATTTGAATAAATCCATTATTCATTTGTTTAGGCATGTCCTAAGAAGCGTTAATCGACTAATAAAATACATTTTCAAAAGAAGAGAATATCATATTTTGAGCTTAATTAGGCTTATGTTACAGGTGCTGCCATGCGCCATCTACATGAAATCAATAGTTTGTTATTTTGTTAATTAAACAGACAAGACAGACCTACCCGATCACATTCAACACACATATTCATTGAGTGTATAAAACATTAGAACCCAGTTCACTGAGTGTATAAAACTGTAGTACCCAGTTCATACATTTGAATATCAAATGGATTTTATCAAACAAAACTGTGCTACATTTTATCTCTGGGACCCTCAGGATGACAAATCAGAGCCAGATTACTGAATGTAAGTGCATTATTTACCTTCAGAGGTGAATGTGTCAAACCAGTTGCCTTGATAAAAGTTTTTTATTTTGTTGTGCACTCTCCTTAAACAATAGCATGGTATTGTTTCACTGCAATAGCTACTCTGTATGCATATCCTTGCTTCAGGTCCTGAGCTACAGGCAGTTGTTCATATGCAAAATATGAACAAAAGGTTCTAATCGTTAAATTAAAAGCATAGTGCTTCCGTTTCATCGGCCTATAGGCTCGGATTTGCCCATTTTACACGTCTAATAGGCCTATACAGTATGTTCAAGAAACATACGTGGGTTTTGCATGGGATGGAAACAATACATTAAATAATCGATGCCATCACATCCACATACCTCTCCTATCAACCCTCTCCATTCCACTGCTGCAATACACTACTCCTCCCCTCCTCCCATTCACCTCCCTCCCCAACCTCTCTTTGCGCTCCCTGTTCCAAAGAGTGATATAGCCTAGATAGCCTTCCGAAGACCATGTCATTTCGCAGGCTCATCCGTTTTTTCCCCTCGGCGCTCTGGTCACCTATTCAATAGCAAATTATGTTGAAAAATAGCCGGTTCGTATGCCTACTGTGGATATTATTTGAAAGTGCCTAGAATGAGAATCTAAGCGTATTTTTGCTGAACTGTGCCACGCTTTCCGCGTAGCGGCAGTTTTCTCTCAAACGCACCGAATTGCCTGGAAGGCAACAGTCGACACAAAACCTTGGAGTAGACGCAATGGAGAATTTAATCTGAAGAGCAACACATGGGGAAAGACACAACGGAATAAGAGGGACCATACGTAAGGACAGATATTGCTCATAAACGCAGCATATCTTTTTCAAATGTGAAGTGGCCAGATGTGGAGAAAATCACGAATTTAATTCGGTTTTTGATTAGGCATTTTTATTTATTAATTCGGTGGGTTTGTATAGTCATATCCAATAATATATCGGAATGTAGCTTAGTATGGTATCTATACGACCACTGCTATAATAGCAAATGGTACAAAGTTAGATCGGTCAATAGGCCTGCTGTAAAGTTATTTCTACATGCCTTCTTGGCCACAATCACTCTTAATTGTTGTCTATGGAATGACCTGTTATCCTGACCTGTATGGACCAGTGTTACCAACAACAAAACAATAATAATAAAAACATGCACCGGTTTATTGGTATGAACAAGAACAAAAATGTAAGTAGGCAGACTGCAAGTACTCTGGATTAGCGCATCTGCTAAATTACTCAAATATAAATGTAAAACATCAATTATCATAAGTGTTGTGGAAGGATTTGTTGATGGACCTGCATCTTTATTTTTTGCAAATATAACACTTTTTTACATTGAATAGTGCATTACATCACCCAAACTCATTACACAATTATCTGTCTTCCATGATATGCACAAATTCCATCAGACACACTAATGTTGTTTTCTACTTTCTGAGCCTAAACTCAACATGTCTTCCTGAAAAATCTCATCGCAAAGAATCACTGATCATATCAGCTGCTAGTCCATTTACCACATGTTGCTTTTTTTCTGTGTGCACCCAGTCACATTGCCAACCAATGCGTCCAGATTATAAATAGTTGAACAAAAGCTTTAAATGAACAACCAGGTTTACTGAAACCTGAGGCGCAGTGCATTATTTCTTCATTATTGATAACTAAATATGGGGGTGTGGAGACTGTGGACTCTGTACAGGCTGCACAGGGACAAGTTTGATTTAGTACGGAGGCCGGTGAGGTAAGGAGGAGGCTGTATATTCCTGACACTAACGGGGCACTGACAAGGACGCAGCCTAGAGCTGACCTCCTCCTCACCTGGCCACCCCCCCTCCTCCCCCCACAGAGGGATGCCCCCAGGCCGAGCAGCAGCTGAAGAGGAGGACAAAAAGGTTACTCTGACTGCGCCTCACCAGAAGAGGTCCTGCCTCAGATCTCCTCTCTCAGACTGGTTGGGACGCTCCAGTTGAGTTTTCTTTTACTCATCCTCACTGGAGTGAGAGAGTGAAGCCCTTTTGAAGACCCAGAGGTTTTTAATGTGGGAGCACATTTATTTGGAGTAGCTGATAATAGACGGAGACCTACAGTCTTGCTTTGTCTTTCCCTGTCTGTGGGGTGTGTGTGTGAGAGTGCTTGTGGGTTGGCACCGGTGAGAGCGTCTCCCTTCCCAAAGCCAGGATGTCTGCAGTTCAGCTGCTGCTGGTCCCGCTGGCGCTGTGGGCTCTGCAAGGTGAGTGGGCAGTGGGTGGTTGTCACGGCCACAGTCCAGTCTTCACTCTTTGTCGGTTCTTATAGGGGCCAATAAGCATAGAGACCCAGTACTGTGGGATGATCAGAGTGGCCGTGCTGTGTGCATGGTCAGCTTTTGAGAGGAGAAGGGTGTGTGAATCTTTGTTGGTTTAGCCTTAAGTTACAGGGACTCTGACTGTTATAGTAACACTGATTGTTAAATAATAGAGATGCAGTATATTGAATGTCCTGTGCACTGTTTAACCAAGTGTTCCTTCCCATTGACTGCAATAAACAAGACCCGTGTGTACTTCTCTGTATGTGTATGTGTGTGTGTGTGTGTGTGTTTCCCTCATTTTGCCAGAATGCTCACTAAAAGCTTAAACCAGCTGTTCTTGTTTTCAGAGCGAATAACGAGATGAGATGAGGCCATGCGTTGGAGTTAAAATGGAGGGCTCATTAGTGGCAGCATGGAACAGTCTAGAACAGTGTAGATTAGTACCTGTACTCACTGTTGCTTAATCTGCCACACAACCCCGCTGTGTCTACCCCCTAGCATCGTGGAGAACAGAATGGACTGTGCTGTGAGGTGTGCTTCACTATGGTATGCATACAACACATCTATTACAGTATGCCAGTGGCGTGCCTGGGGGCTGGGCCTTCAGTGAGGTCCTACACAGTCCCACCCGAATTAATCCACCTCTTATTACCATCATTATGATGCCATGGCTCTAGACACTATACATTTAGACAGAAACGCAGTATAAAACCAGGCGTTGCGTCACCTTGAAATTGACATTTTTATTCATAGAATTGCAAGGGAAGAGTACATACCTTTTCATTGTGCAGCTCCCGTTGCCCTGCGTGCTTGTTCGTTGAGCTGTAGATCCACTCGGGTGTCCCCAAAAGTTTTCAAAAGCACCATTGTTTGTAAGTGCCTAGCAGTGTCTCATTGCTGCCTTGGTTAGACAACTCAAGTTTACAAAGCCAGTGTGGCTCCAAACACCAAATCTAGCACTTGCAAATAATAGGCATTCCCAGCAGTACAGTTTGCAGTGCTTCTCGGAGCCTGTGAGCCATTGATAGCGCTCGTAGTTGGAACTTTGAAAGTGGCGAACATTCCCGTCTGTGACAGGCTTTGTAGCGTCGGCGTCGGGCGACCTCTCCTGACAATGTCTAACTTTTCTTGAAAAGTTTGTCTTGAGAATGGCGTTATAATTATATCCTCGACCAAATCGATATCTTCTCCTCCATCCGCCATTGTGGGTTAAAAAAACAGCTTAGTAGTACGCAAATCAATTAGATTATCAAATTCAGTTTCCGAGTTCTGAGGTTTGCATAGACCTGCCCATATAGGACCTGCCTCTCAATATTGGTAATCCAATCAAAAGACGTGCACGCACTACGCCTGCTAGCTGGCTCCTGTGTAACACTGGAGCCAGCCAGCAGGCGTACAATAGCCAACTCTAAAGCTGATTGGTTGACACTAAATTTTCATTTCCATTCACTTTAAGCTACAAGCGCCCGCACTGTTGATTCTGAAGGCCTGAGGGCAGATTTTAGACCCCTGGCAACACATGATGGCTGAATATGATTGGATAAAAGATCTAACATAAAGACCAGCCCTCCAAATCTCAACCTGGGGCTGGAAGCAGTGCAACCAATAGGAAAGCTATGAAATGAAGAGTATAACTCTTACTCTGGGGAATAATTTAATACGTATTTGTGGGAAAATATATTTAAAAAAATACATATATTCTGATGATGTTTAGGCCAGCAGAGAAGGCCTTGCTGGCCCTGATGGTCCACCACTGCATTATGCACAAATGCGTTCTGAATCCATATTACATGTACAGTGCTGTGAACAAAATAATTTGCCCCCTTTCAAATTTTCTCTCCGTTTGTATATTTTTGATACTGAATGTTATCAGATCTTCGACCAAAACCTAATATTAAATAAAGGGAACCTGAGAGAGCAAATGACACAACAATTACATACTTATTTAATTTATTTCATGAACAAAGTATGCCACACCCATTGCTGACAGTCGGAAGTTTACATACACTTAGGTTGGAGTCATTAAAACTCGTTTTTCAACCACTCCACAAATTTCTTGTTAACAACTAAAGTTTTGGCAAGTCGGTTAGGATATCTAATTTATGCATGACACAAGTAATTTTTACAACAATTGTTACATACAGATTATTTCACTTATAATTCACTGTATCACAATTCCAGTGGGTCAGAAGTTTACATACACAAAGTTGATTGTGCCTTTAAACAGCTTGGAAAATTCCAGAAAAATGATGTCATGTCTTTAGAAGCTTCTGATAGGGTAATTTACATCACTTGGGTCAATTGGAGGTGTACCTGTGGATGTATTTCAAGGCCGACCTTCAAACTCAGTGCCTCTTTGCTTGACATCATGCGAAAATCAAAAGAATTCAGCCAAGACCTCAAAAAGAAAATTGTAGACCTCCACAAGTCTGGTTCATCCTTGGGAGAAATTTCCAAACGCCTGAAGGTACCACGTTCATCTGAACGTACTTTGGTGCAAAAAGTGCAAATCAATCCCAGAACAACAGCAAAGGACCTTGTGAAGATGCTGGAGGAAACAGGTACAAAAGTATCCATATCTACAGTAAAACAAGTCCTATATTGACATAACCTGAAAGGCCGCTCAGCAAGGAAGAAGCCACTGCTCCAAAACCGCCATGAAAAAGACAGACTACGGTTTGCAACTGCACATGGGGACAAAGATCGTACCTTTTGGAGAAATGTCCTCTGGTCTGATGAAACAAAAATAGAACTGTTTGGCCATAATGACCATCGTTATGTTTGGAGGAAAAAGGGGGAGGCTTGCAAGCCAAAGAACACCATCCCAAACATGAAGCACGGGGGTGGCAGCATCATGTTGTGGGGGTGCTTTGCTGCAGGAGGGACTGATGCACTTCACAAAATAGATGGCATCATGAGGTAGGAAAATTATGTGGATATATTGAAGCAATATCTCAAGACATCAGTCAGGAAGTGAAAGCTTGGTCCCAAATGAGTCTTCCAAATGGATAATGACCCCAAGCATACTTCCAAAGTTGTGGCAAAATGGCTTAAGGACAACAAAGTCAAGGTATTGGAGTGGCCATCACAAAGCCCTAACCTCAATCCCATAGAACATTTGTGGGCAGAACTGAACAAGTGTGTGCGAGCAAGGAAGCCTACAAACCTGACTCAGTTACACCAGCTCTGTCAGGAAGAATGGGCCAAAATTCACCCAAACTTATTGTGGAAGGCTACCCGAAACATTTGACCCAAGTTAAACAATTTAAAGGCAAATGCTACCAAATACTAATTGAGTGTATGTAAACTTCTGACCCACTGGGAATGTGATGAAATAAATAAAAGCTGAAAGAAATCGTGGTGGTGATCTTAACTGACCTAAGACAGGGAATTTTTACTAGGATTAAATGTCAGGAATTGTGAAAAACTGAGGTGTATGTAAACTCCCGACTTCAACTGTGTATAAAATTGAGCACACAGCCATGCAATCCCCATAAACAACCATTGCCAGTAGAATGGCCTTACTGAAGAGCTCAGTGACTTTCAAAGTGGCACCGTCATAGGATGCCACCTTTCCAACAAGTCAGTTCGTCAAATGTATGCCCTGCTAGAGCTGCCCCGGTCAATTGTAAATGCTGTTATTGTGAAGTGGAAATGTCTAGGAGCAACAACGTCTCAGCCACGAAGTGGTAAGCCACACAAGCTCACAGAACGAGTGCTGAAGTGTGCAGCGCGTTTAAATCATCTATCCTCGGTTGCAACTACAGAGTTCCAAACTGCCTCTGGAAGCAACGTCAGCACAAGAACTGTTTATCAGGATCTTCATGAAATGGGTTCCCATGACCGAGCAGCTGCACACATGCCTAAGGTCACCATGTGCAATGCGAAGCGTTAGCTGGAGTGGTGTAAAGTTCGTCGCCACTGGACTCTGGAGCAGTGGAAACACGTTCTCTGGAGTGAATCAAGCTTCACCATCTGGCAATCCGAGTTTGGGGAGTGCCCTTTCCTGTTTCAGCATGACAATTCCCCCGTGTACGAAGCGAGATCCATACAGGAATGGTTTGTCGAGATCGGTGTGGAAGAACTTAACCGACCTGCACAGAGCCCTAACCTCAACTCCATTGCACACATTTGGGATGAATTGGAATGTAGACTGCGAGCCAGGTCTAATTGCCCAACATCAGCGCTCAACCTCACTAATGCTCTTGTGGCTGAATGGAAGCAAGTCCCTGCAGCAATGTTCCAACGTCTAGTGGAAAGCCTTCCCAGAAGAGTGGAGTTGTAGCAGCTAAGGGCGGACCAACTCCATATTAATGCTGATGGTTTTGGAATGAGATGTTCGACGAGCGGGTTTCCACATACTTTTGGTCATGTAGTGTATCTGTTTGGGCTTCTTGTAGTCAATTTGCTGTCTTCAAATTATTTGTAATAACGGTCCCATCCCCCAACCATTTGCTGAAGAACAAAATTGTCACCATGCGGAATCTAGATCATGATCCCAACTCTGTGTGAAAAACCTGCATGTTTCTAGTTGAATGGATGTACACACATTGCCTGGCTACCTAAACTCCTTGCTCCGGTCAAATGCTACACCACGACCACGGACGTTAGTTTCTTCTCCGCAATTAGTCTGGATCTGAGTACCTCCCAGACGATTTCTAGAACGCTAATGAATTCTTACCATTCTGATGTGGGTAAAGCTGCATTTGGAGAATTCGTCATTGGCTTTGTTACTCGGATTGGTTAGAGATGATCCAATCGCCGAAGACTTTTGTACACCACCCCTCATTTTGACGTCACCACAAACGACTTCAATGATTGCAGTCAGACTGAAGTGTGTAGTGAACAGAACAGCGGAAGAATTCAGAGGCGTCAGGTAATTACGCACACGTGGCCCTAACTATTACAGAGTGGTGGTGAAAGCACAAATCAGACAGAAGGTTTTCTGATGCATGGTCTGATCTATGAGAGTACAGTGTATACTGTATGTGTGTATTTATGTAGAAGTACGTGCTGTGTGGTTTTGCTTCCGTGTCACATGCTTTGTTTATGCTGAGGCTCGGAATACAAAAAAGGAAGCATTTCCTTAAATGGGAGATTTAGGGGGAGCTTATCTCCCCCAGCCAAACTCTGTCCCCCTCTCACCCTGCCCCTGTAAACGAAACAACTGCTGCCACCACTTGTTGTCCCAAATGTAGGACACACAGTATGCCCCACCATGTCCCCTTCCAAACCTGCCCCCGTTAGCAGTACCCTCAGGACACACAGTTTAGCCTCGCTGGCTGCACTACAGCCAAATCTCTTAAAATGATGTCAGTGCAGCAAAATAATGGGGGGGGGGGAGAGAATGGAGAGTTGCTGCACAAAGAGAGCTGCAGAGTGATGGAGGACAATGAGACCAGGTTGAAAGAAAATAGTTTTTGAGAAAAGGGGAGGGGAGAGAGAGAGAGAGAGAGAGAGAGAGAGAGGGAGGAGGAGGAGGAAGAGAGAGGTTGGGGTGGAGGTATGAGTGTTATGCAACAGCACTTGTGTAACAGGTAAATAAAACATCCTGTCTGTCTGCTGGACCGGCCAAGTGAGGGCAGCCCAAAGAGAGACCGGGTCTGGCGTCCTGTGCACATCTGTACCCATTCAGGGAGAGAAGATGAGAGAGGACAGAGAGGGAGACAGACAATGGGTGATGATAAGGACGGACAGAAAGAATCCTCAAATAAGTCTGGTCTTCAAATATATGAGAGTGAGACAGGTAGATGAGAGTTGGACAAGCAGATGATTGAGACAAGTACATGGGAGTGAGACAAGAAGACCAAAATGGGCCGACCTAGTTTTTCCCCAATATGACTAAACTGTATACTACCTTGCCTCGTTTGTCCTTGCTGTTGACAAGTGTAAAACATAAAGACATATCAACTCTAAAGACTGGCAGCCTTGAGGAATCCTCGCTGTTAGAGAGACCAGCACAGGCCCATAGACCCGAATCCTGTCAAATGCACGAGCAGGAATTGCTAGAGGACGAGGTTAATATTAGTGGAATACTGGAAGTGGCAAGCCTCTCCAAACATCTCAAGCACTTTGGATGAGATCAATTCAATAGTTCATAGCTTCAATTAAGATCAATGTAATTTCTTCACTTTCCCATTTCAAATAGCCCTCCCAAAGGCTATCCTGATTGATGGACTGAAATTGTGTGTGCTAACATCTGGGATAGGAAGACTGAAAATGGAAATGCAGCAGCCATTTCACTGATAAGATCATTCATATACTTGCAGTTGTGATCTGGTTCAAGCTTCTCCTAGGTGTTCAGAATAGCCTCAAAATAAAATAATTTATTCAAATCTGTAAATTTGATGGAAGGTGTAATCTATCCGTTTAATCTAATCCGCTAATCTGGACCATGACTAAATGTTCTAATTGAACACACACACACACACACTTGATAGATAAACTGACTGTTGGTCATAGAGCCTCTATTCTTGGCGCTCTGTTCCTAGTCAGTCTAGACAGGCAGGCACCACTGATGCGGGGTCCTCCGTAAGAGGGGACATGGCGGCTTCTCTCCCTCCCTCTTTCTCTCTGGGTCTGCCCATGAGTGAAAGCAGTTCAGTTCAGCCTCAGGTTGAAGCAGTTCACACACACAAAAATCTCCACACACACACACACACACACACACACACACACACACACACACACACACACACACACACACACACACACACACACACACACACACACACACACACACACACACACACACACACACACACACACACACAGCCAGAGTATTGGGCCTGGAGACAGGGAGTGGGGAGGATAGTGCTCCTAAGTCATTTCCTGATGGGTGTCTCACGACAACACACACACATCTGAGTGTGTGTGTGTGTGTGTGTCAGAGACCGAGACAGAGTGAGATAGGCAGCACGAGAGAGATATGGAGTTGAGCAAGGGCAGACAAGGATAAATGGGTTTGGTATCCATTAAGCAGGGAGGTAGTGATTTACGTGAGAGCATTTAGTTCATCAATATACTTTAGTCTGTTTCGAAGTTGGATAAACTGATAGAAGTTCCCAGACCACACTTCAATGTACAGTACTATGGACAACTCCTTCCCTGGAGATTCTAATTCAAATATAGAAAAAGCCTAGGGGAGTGTCAATAGGCCATTTTCAGCACAGATCCAAGAATTCTTCAGGCATCCTCAAATGCAGTCACTTCACTAGCTGCCAGCGACACTGGTCTAGATGTGTCAATTTCTCTGAGAAAATGAATGCAACAAACAGTACATTACACGTATTTGTTCCTATGGAAAGTTCCTTTCTTGGTTAGTGTCCAGGGACATGTCATGGATGTGTGCTATTTCCCCGGGCCGAGGGCGTGTATGCATCTCCACTGTGAATGGGTGATAACCTTGTCATGGAAACTGACGTGATCTGCTTCCCTTCTGTCTCTCTCCCTCTTTCCTTCGCTCTATAGATCCCTCTTTCATTCTCTCTATTTCTCTCTCTCCCTCCTTCACTCTACTGTAGATAACTCTCTATTGTATGTTCTCTCTGCTTTTTCCTTCTATCTCCTCTCTGACTCAGAGAATGACCTCCATCCATCCTCTTGCAATCCCTTCCGTTCCTAACAGTTGACTTACCAACATCAGTCTGTAGGGGCTGACAGAAAGACAGCCTTTTCATGGACTGAACTATAACTCACCATTTTGTATTGTTGCATTCAGACTGAGGGCATTCAGTAAATTGATATCAACGGCTAATCCCCCACACTGCCTCCTCTCCTAATCTAATCTGCAGTTTCTGGAATATTAGTTGCATAAGGCAAATCTCTGCCCAACCGTCAACAGATTACGCAACGGATTTGGATATTGTGCTCTGTGTCTGTCACATTACCGGAAATTAGTTTGCAGAAGGTTGGTGATACAGTTGAAGTCGGAAGTTTACTTACACTTAGGTTGAAGTCATTGTTAACAAACTATATTTTGGGCAAGTCGGTTAGGACATCTACTTTGTGCATGACACAAATAATTTTTCCAACAATTGTTACACATAGATTATTTCACTTATAACTCACAATTCCAGTGGGTCAGAAGTTTACATACACTAAGATGACTGTGCCTTTAAACAGCATGGAAAATTCCAGAAAACGATGTCATGGCTTTAGAAGCTTCTGATAGGCTAATAGACATAATTTGAGTCAATTGGAGGTGTACCTGTGGACGTATTTCAAGGCCTACCTTCAAACTCAGTGCCTCTTTGCTTGACATCTTGGGAAAAACAAATTAAATCAGCCAAGACCTCAGGAAAAAAAATGGTAGACCTCGACAAGTCTGGTTCATTCTTGGGAGCAATTTCCAAACGCCTGAAGGTACCACGTTCATCTGTACAAACAATAGTACGCAAGTATAAACACCATGGGACCACGCAGCTGTCATACCGCTCAGGAAGGAGATGCGTTCTGTCTCCTAGAGATGAACGTACTTTGGTGTGAAAAGTGCAAATCAATCCCAGAACAATAGCAAAGGACCTTGTGAAGATGCTGGAGGAAACCGGTTCAAAAGTATCTATATCCACAGTAAAACAAGTCCTATATTGACATAACCTGAAAGGCCACTCAGCAAGGAAGAAGCCACTGCTCCAAAACCTCCATAAAAAAATCCAGACTACGGTTTGCAACTGCACATGGGGGCAAAGATCGTACTTTTTGGAGAAATGTCCTCTGGTCTGATGAAACAAAAATAGAACTGTTTGGCCATAATGACCATCATTATGTTTGGAGAAAAAAGTGGGAGGCTTGCAAGCTGAAGAACACCATCCCAACCGTGAAGCACGGGGGTGGCAGCATTATGTTGTGAGGGTGCTTTGCTGTAGGAGGGACTGGTGCACTTCACAAAATAGATGACATCATGAGGTAGGAAAATTATGTGAATATATTGAAGCAACATCTCAAGACATCAGTCAGGAAGTGAAAGCTTGGTCGCTAATAAGTCTTCCAAATGGACAATGACCCCAAGAAGACTTCAAAAGTTGTGACAAAATGGCTTAAGGACAACAAAGTCAAGGTATGGGAGTGGCCATCTCAAAGCCCTGACCTCAAGCCTATCGAACATTTGTGGGCAGAACTGAAAAAGCATGTGCGAGCAAGGAGGCCTACAAACCTGACTCAGTTACACCAGCTCTGTCAGGAGGAATGGGGCAAAATTCACCCAACTTATTGTGGGAAGGTTGTGGAAGGCTACCCAAAATGTTTGACCCAAGTTAAACCATTTAAAGGCAATGCTACCAAATACTAATTGAGTGTATGTAAACTTCTGACCCACTGGAAATGTGATGAAATAAATAAAAGCTGAAATAAATCACTCTCCACTATTATTCTGACATTTCAAATTCTTAAAATAAAGTGGTGATCCTAACTGACCTAAAACAGGGAATTTGTACTAGGATCAAATGTCAGGAATTGTGAAAAACTGAGTTTAAATGTACTTGGCTAAGGTGTATGAAAACTTCCGACTTCAACTGTAGGTCACTGAGTCTACACTTTGTTTGGATGAGTCTACCCACTCTGCATGTTCTGTTCCTCTCCTGCCCTCTCCTCTCGCTGTCTCTGCTATGAACAGCCGGCAGCAGCATCCACTCCTCCCCACTGTGCCTCTCTCCTCTCTTCACTCCTCTTCAAACAACGACCACTGCCACTGTTTGTGTACTCTATAATTACACTGTGTCAGTTTTCACCACTCTCCCTCTCCCTCCTCTGCTGTCTTGCAGCAATGGTGTATCAGCATTATGTCCAGTCTTGTGACCTCCCCCAACCCCCTTCCAACTCTCTAATTTGCTGGATGATATGGTGGTCGTGTGAAATGTTGGTCATGTGAAGTGCTATGGGGTGGCAATCTTGCCATCCCAGTCCCCTTTCTACATGTCTGTCTGCATGGGTTGTCTCCCGACCCCCTCTCCCCGTGTAGAAGTAGCTGATGTGATTAAACTGTTGTGATGTTAACTCCCTCCTCCTCCCCCTCTCTCTGCAATGAATCAGCAGGAATTACACCTGTGCCCTCCTCTGCCTCTCCTAGAAATGGCTGTTAACTCTCTCTCTTTCCTCCCACCTTCTTTTCCTCCCTCTTTCCTTCCCTCCCGCCCTCCCTCTGTTTCTTCCTCTTTCTCTGCAGTATTCTGCAGCATTGTCTCTCTCTCTGTCTTCATCTGTATCAGCATTCAGTGTTGCAATATTTCTTTCAGAGAGTTCTCACGTTGGTGCATATCAGGTACTGTAGTATATTATGAATGGTGACTATGAAATTCAACCAAACTATGCATTGGTTTATTTTTCAAGTCACTTTTCATCTGCCAGGCTGTGCAATGTGTATCCTGTCCCCTCATCTCATTACGGTTGAACAAATCACATCGCCAGAGGTCAAAGCTGAAAATAGCCCGAGATCATTGGTTGAGAGCGATGCAGGTGCAGATGCCTTTGTGGAAACTGCAGGGTGCAGTGTGAGAAAGAAACACTTGCAGTTACAGGTGTGTTGCTCTCGGCCGATGTACAGTATGTGACATTCTGGCATATATAGACTTATGCGTCTATATATGCAAGTAGCTTACTTATATATACCTCGCAGTCAGGCTGCAAGGAGACTAGCATCGCTCACTGCAATCTGTTTATTTCAACTCAATTTCTACATCCAGGTCACCCTTAGCCATTGTATCTTATTTGGCTAATTCGTCAATAGACTATATGAATCTGAAAAAAACACAATTGACCAAAACGACAACAAAACGTAAATCGAAATTATGAGTGGAAATAAAAATAAAAAATGCAAGAATTTATGCTCTGATATTGAAAAAAAGACAAGCATGCTATGAGCGATAGGAGCAAGCACGCAGAGCAAAAACTCTTAATTATATCATTACCATATCATGATCATATTATCTGCCAATTCAATTGACTAGCATTAGGAGACAGTTTGCCTGCAATGTATTGAGATAACACCACTAGAGCGTTGGTCTTGTGTCGGCCTGTTCTCAAGCCATGGAACAATGAACAAGGATCATCACCCATGATGGCTCTCAGGCCTACTTCAGATTTACTCGTACACTGCACTCCATTTTAAGTGAACGTGGTTATAGTGACCAACCGTTTATAGTGATCAAATTATCGTGCTGCACGGATGTGACCACTGTAAAAGAGGAGTGCACTCCCACTGGGCATGGACGTCAATTCAACGTCTATGCCACGTTGGGTCAACACGTCATTTCAAAGAAATGACGTGGAAACAACGTTGATTCACCCAGTGTGCCCAGTGGGCTGTAAAGCCAAATATCCATGGCTAGCACCAAATATCCATGGCTAACTGTATGTTTGTTGTACTTTCTCTCTCCTCAGCGTCTCTATGCCATGGAGCCTGTGTGGAGGTGGACTCTGACACTGACGCAGTGGTCAGCGAAGGCTTTAAGCTGGGCTGTATCTCCTGTAAGATGAGGGGCGAGGTGCCCGCCGAGGCCACTGTTGAATGGTCCTTCATGCCCAAAGGGGAGAGCGAGTTCACAAAAGTGAGTAGAAACGGATCCATAGGGACAGTAGTGGGATATATCCCAATTATCTCTTCTCCTCGCAATATGTGCACCTGTTCACTTCCCGTCATTGATTTAAAAGGAAATGACTGGTAGATTAAGTATGGTACTCCCACTAGCCCGACTGCAGTGCTTTTACATTTGTGGGAAGTAGTGAATGAGTGCACACTTCAGGGGAAAATACATATTGTTGAGACACACCTTCGATTCTCCACATTTCTCCTAAACTAAAAAACACTATTGGTTGACCTAGCAAACTATGGCTTGGCGACTCGTGATGTATTGCTTGTTTGTTTTTGGCTTTTGACACAGCTTTGAGATGATGAAAAGTGCTATAAAGAACATAATAAATCAATTATTAAACTGTGCACTCGCGCACTCATGGACATGGATTTAAAGGATTGACATGGATTTAAAGGATTGGATTGGTGTTAACATTGGCTTGAGGGGGTTTCCACAGCTGTTAAATCCATGACAGGGAGTGTGCAAGTGCACAATAAGTGATCCCTCCCAGCAGAGTTGAAAAAGTGTCCCCATTCATTCTGTGGGGATCGACCCCATGAGGGGTCAATGAGGTAGCGAAGCAGGTTGACTTGTCTGTTGTATCAGCAACAAAGGCAGGCCTTTTAGTTTCAATTTGGAAACAAGGTTTCATAAGCAATTCATGAATGTTAGAGCCCCACTAAACACAATGACGACCAAGTCATCACACCAATGGGTGCTATACAATGGGGACACATCAAGATAGATCATTTTAACTCATTCACTAAAAAGACAAAACACATCAATCAAAACAAGCATGGTTACATTTCATACGCAATTTCTATGTCAGCAAAACAAGTACTCTCTTCTCCAGTGAAATGGGAGCTATCATTTATCATGAGAAAGAGCATCACAGCCATGCATTTTTCACGACAGGCTGTTTTCCTCAGTGTCAGATGTAAACATACACAACTTTCCCTACAAGGAAGGAGTCTGTTCCAACATCAATACAGGGCAGCTATTAGCTATTAAATCCCTCCAGTACATAACAGCATACATGAGGAGAGAGATCCCATTAGCTTTGTTTGTTTCTAAACAGCTAATGCATCAGGAAGTGATGCAGGCAGGCCGTGACTAAGACGGCCTCAACAAGGGCTCCTGCTGGGAGTGGCCGCAGCCAGTTGCCTGGTTTGACACTACAATATTTGGAAACCGTGAAACAAAAGTTTGGATGTTAAGTGGTGAATCCGTTTTAGACCAGTGTGCATAACTAAAACAATCTCTTATTGATAGCAATGCATGATTTACATGAGTTATTGTGTGTCCATATCCATACTAGTTAGGATTCAACCCTCAGTTATTACAACATGCTGAGCATAATGCTGAAAGCATATACTCAAAAACAATAAAGGCCCTAAACTATTATGCATCAATAGCCGCTAGTAGGGGCCTTGTATTCCATCCAGTAACTTCAAACAAAATAAAGCTCAGATTGATCTCGTGAAACAGAACCCCAAGGAGAGGTCAGAGCTGGAGGTCAAGAGCAGAGTGACAGGGGTTAGACCTCTGACCATGCTATTCAGCCTGTTGTTTCATAGGGGTCAAGGGGCAGAGTCAGAAGACGTTTAGGCCTGTAGACCAGTCACTTCACCTGTCACTGTAGGTGGTCTTGTCTGGCTCATTTGGTAAGAGTGTGGCACTAGTAACCTCAGGGTTGTTGTTCGATTCCTTCTGGGGTCACATAGACAATGCATACATTTTAGAATAATACAAATCTCTTTGGATTAAAATGTATACACTAAATGACATATTATTATTATTATTATTATTATTATATTGTTTTACTGTAAAAATAAGAATCCCTGTTATAGACATGCATGCTGGACCAGGAAAAACACTGCACATGATACGTATACTTGTTGATGTAAAAATACTTTTTTTTACTCCATACGTTTTCCCTGACACCTAAAAGTACTCGTTACATTTTGAATGCTTAGCAGGACAGGAAAATGGTCTAATTCACACACTCATCAAGAGAACATCTCTGCCTCTGATCTGGCAGACTCACTAAACACATGCTTCATTTGTAAATTATGTATGAGGGTTGGTGTGTGCCCCTGGCTAGCCGTACACTTTAATAAAATAAGAAAATGGTGGAGTCTGGTTTGTTTAATGTAAGGAATTTGAAATTATTTATACATTTTCTTTTAATACTTAAGTATATTTTAGCAATTACATTTACTTTTGATACTTAAGTATATTTAAAAGCAAATACTTTCAGACTTTTACTCAAGTAGGATTTTACTGGGTGACTTTCCCATTTACTTGAGTTATTTTCTCTTAAGGTATCTTTACTTTTACTCAAGTCTAACAATTGGGTGCTTTTTTCAACACTGCTTATACTGTACTAACCAAACTGCTTTAGAAATTACTTAATCTTTTTTTGAAATCACTCCATAATAAAATCATGACAGAATCAAAGTACCTGATTGAGCACTTAGTCCAGAGATATGAACCCTTGTTAGTCCAGAGATATGAGCCCTTGTTAGTCCAGAGATACGAGCCCTTGTTGATGCAGAACATTGGTGCTTTGATTAAAGTGCTGCACAGATTTCATCCAGTAATGTAACAATCCTAATATAATCTGCCCAGCATGAGTGTGTTGGCTCACCAAACCCTGTCTCATATAACCTAGAATCGAAACTAAATAATCTTGTCCAAGCCAGAATAGCAGGATCCTCGATGTACACCCCTGGACAGGATGCTAGTCTATTGCAAGGCCTTTCCCCAAATACATCTCCTTAATTCTTTAACAGTCTTTGGTATGACATGACCAAGGTTCAAACGGCCTACCTTCCAATCTCAGGGCATACGCTCTAACCACAAGGCCAATCCAAACTGATATGCTCCATTTAACGGGGAAACAGCATATTAGTTTGGATTGCAAGCTCACTCCCCCCCCCCCATTGTGTTCTCCGATAGATCTACAGCTACGAGGATCTAATGAGCGACATCCCGGACGAGCGCTTCTACGAGCGTCTGGACTGGAACGGCAGCAAGAAGACCAAGGACCTGCAGGACGGCTCCATCTACATCCTGAACGTGACATGGAACGACACGGGCACCTACCGCTGCATCTTCAACCGCACCCTCACCTTCACCTCCTACGGGTTCCACACTGACGTCACCAAGATCGTCCACCTCAACGTGGTGCCAAGACGTAAGGCTTTGGCTTTAGGGTTCACAGGGCTAGGTCTAGGTCTAGACACAAACGAACACACACACAAACAGTATAGTAGACACACACCCTCATCTGGGGATAGGGGAGAGGGAGAGCGGAGGGGAGGGTGGAAGAGAGGGAAATACTGTAGTACATTCAGGGAAGAGAGGGTAGTGGGGTAGAGGGAGGGAAGGAAGGAAGGGAAGAGAGGGCAGTGGGGTAGAGGGAGGGAAGGAAGGAAGGGGAGAGAGGGCAGTGGGGTAGAGGGAGGGAAGGAAGGAAGGGAAGAGAGGGCAGTGGGGTAGAGGGAGGGAAGGAAGGAAGGGAAGAGAGGGTAGTGGGGTAGAGGGAGGGAAGGAAGGAAGGGAAGAGAGGGCAGTGGGGTAGAGGGAGGGAAGGAAGGAAGGGGAGAGAGGGTAGTGGGGTAGAGGGAGGGAAGGAAGGAAGGGAAGAGAGGGCAGTGGGGTAGAGGGAGGGAAGGAAGGAAGGGAAGAGAGGGCAGGAGTTGACCGACACTCAATGTCCATGCCTGAATTGACAAAAGTGGCAATATTGTCCAAGCGGATGATGAACAAGGTGCATGAGTTATATGATTTTGATTGAGTGTCAGGGTTAGATGGCCCATGGTAGGTTGGACCATGTTCCAAAATGGAAGCATTGATATCAAAATCAAGGACATACGACAGAGGGGCGAACAGGAAACAGTCATACATCTCATTATCTGCACAGCTGTTGATGGATGGTAAGTAGTTGTAGCCCCGTCACAGAAGCGGCCACAGCTGTCATTAAGTCTCATATCTTACAATCCAAAGGCTCAGCCACAGCCACGCCAATGATTATCCAACAGATCACTGTCAATGACAGCTGACCATTAAGTAGATACTGTATCAAAAAAGACATACAGTAGAGACATAGATACAGTGCCTTCAGAATGTATTCACACCCCTTGTGTTTTTTGGCCCTGGCCTACACACAATACCCCATAATGTCAAAATAGAATCATGTTTTTAAAAAGAACTTTTTTTTTTTAAATATAAAAAAAAATGAAAAGCTGAAATGTTTTGAGTTAATAAGTATTCAACCCCTTTTTTATGGCAAGTTATGGCCTAAATAAGTTCAATAAACATTTGCTTACTAAGTCATGTAATACATTTCATGGACTCACTCTGTGTGCAAAAATAGTATTTAACATTTTTATTTAACCAGGTAGGCCAGTGGAGAACAAGGTCTCATTTACAACTGCGACCTGGCCAAGATAAAGCAAAGCAGTGCGACAAAAAACAACACAGATTTAGGATAAGGATAAACGAAAGTACAGTCGATAACACAAATAGAAAAATCGATATACTGTGTGTGCAAATGGAGTAAGAAGGTAAGGCAATAAATAGGCCATAGTAGCAAAGTAATTACAAATTAGCAAATTAACACTGAAGTCATAGATGTGCAGATGATGTGCAAGTAGAAATACTGGTGTGTAAACGAGCAAAAAAGTAAATAAAACAATATGGGGATGAGGTGGTTGGGTGGGCTATTTACAGATGGGCTGTGTACAGGTGCAGGGATCGATTGGTAAGCTGCTCTGACAGCTGATGCTTAAAGTTAGTGAGGGAGATATGAGTCTCCAACTTCCGCGATTTTTGCAACACGTTCCAGTCATTGGCAGCAGAGAACTGGAAGGAAAGGCAGCCAAATTGGGTGTTGGCTTTGGGGATGACCAGTGAGATATACCTTCTGGAGCGAGTGCTACAGGTGGGTGTTGTTATGGTGACTCGTGAGCTAAGAGAAGGCGGGGCTTCACCGAGCAAAGACCTGGAGCCAGTGGGTCTGACGACGAATATGTAGCGAGGGCCAGCCAACGAGAGCATACAGGTCGCAGTGGTGGGTGGTATATGGGGCTTTGGTGACAAAACGGATGGCATGGTGATTTTGTAAATGACATCGCCGAAGTCGAGGATTGGTAGGATAGTCAGTTTTACGAGGGTATGTTTGGCAGCGTGAGTGAAGGAGGCTTTGTTGCGAAATAGGAAGCCAATTCTAGATTTAATTTTGGATTAGAGATGTTTAATATGAGTCTGGAAGGAGAGTTTACAGCCTAGCCAGACACCTAGGTATTTGTAGCTGTCCACATATTCTAAATCAGAACCGTTCAGAGTAGTGATGCTTGTCGGGCGGGCGAGTGCAGGCAGCGATCTGTTGAATAGCATGCATTTAGTTGTACTAGCATTTAAGAACAGAGTCCACGGAAGGAGAGTTGTATGGCATTGAAGCTCGTTTGGAGGTTTGTTAACAGTGTCCAAAGAAGGGCCAGATGTATACCGAATGGTGTCGTCTGAGTAGACGTGGATCAAGGAATCACCCGCAGCAAGAGAGACATGATTTTTGAATAACTACCACATCTCTGTATGCCACATACAGATAATTGTAAGGTCCCTCAGTTGAGCAGTGAATTTCACACACAAATTCAACCACAAAGACCAGTTTGGTTTTCCAATGCCTCGCAAAGAAGGGCACCTATTGAAGGGAAAAAAGCAGACATTGAATATCCCTTTGAGCATGGTGAAGTTATTAATTACACCCTGGATGGTGTATCCCAGTCACTACAAAGATACAGGCTCCCTTTCTAACTCAGTTGCCAGAGAGGAAGGAAACCGCTCAGGGATTTAACCATGAGGCCAATAGTGACTTTAAAACAGTTAGAGTTTAATGACTGTGATAGGAAAAAACTGAGGATGGATCAACAACATTGTTACTCCATAATACTAACCTAAATGTCAGAGTGAAAAGAAGGAAGCCTGTACAGTATCACAAATATTCCAAAACATGCTTCCGATAAGGCACGAAAGTAAAACTGCCAAAACATGTGAACCTTTTTATGTCCTGAATATAATTATGTTTGGGGCAAATCCAACACATCACTGAGTACCAGTCTCACATTTTTTACTTAAATCGGCTTGAAAATCTATAGCAAGACTTGAAAATGGCTTTCTAGCAATGATCAGCAACCAATTTGACAGAGCTTGAATAATTAAAAAAATATTAATGGGAAATTATTGTACAATCCAGGTGTGAGACTTCCCCAGAAAGACTCTGATAGAGGAATTCTAAATTCCTGTATGTTTTATTGCCAAAACCAATTCGCACTCATTTCTAATTCATTAATGAGTTGTAAGTTCATTAATTATGCATGAAGTAGATTGAGACCAGTCTTAAAAGCCAAAGGTAACAGCGTTTATTACACGAGAGTACTAACAACATACACATATTTCCACAGGTTATAAACTGAAAATGACGTCAGCGTTTTCTAAACGTTCTATCTATTTCACAAGTAGAGGGGCCCTCTAGCTCTGGAGCCTTCGCGTTATCAGCACGAAGTCAAGGCCAGTCAGTATAAATCAACATTCTAGACAGTCTGGAGATGGGCCGTTCCTACCACCTGGAGATTGTACAACTGAATGAACTAAGGAACAGACCTTCATTGTTACTAAACTCCTGACTACATTATATACAATTGGGAATGGGAGCAAGAGAGAAAATTCACATGTACAGTACATTATAGCATTTTGACTAGTCAGTTCTGATTGGAATGTATACATAATTAGTCATGTCAACCATAATTTCCTCTATCAGACTCACAGCTGTAACCGCTGCCAAAGGTGTACTGACTCAGGGGTGTGAATACATATGGACATGTAAATTAGCCATTTCTGTAATTCATTTTCACTCCACCATTTTCTTATTTTATTCCGTTCTAAAAACAAGTTTTCACTTTGTCATTATCGTGTATTGTGTCAATGGGTGAGACATTTAAAAAGATAAATGTAATCCTCATTTGAATTCAGGCTGTAACACAACAAAATGTGGAATAAGTCAAGGGGCATGAATACTTTTCTGAAGGCACTGTACACACATAGGGACCTACTGTACTGCTTCAATGGACCTGCATTCGGATTAAGGATTTTTCTCAAGAGAGGAGCGGTCAAAGACTTCCAAGAGCTAAATTGCTTTCATAATCCTAAGTAATATTTTAAAAGCTCCCACAACGGTCGATGCAGTGTCTCTAGAGCATTGGGTTTAGCAGCAAGCTTAGTCAACTCCCCCACTACTTGAAGTCATTCCAACAGTTTTAGTTGAGATTAATGTTGACCTTGAAAAACTGGTCCATTTCCAGTGAAACACTGAACCCTTGTGGATGTCTGGGGATAATTGGTTCATCATGTTTTATGAGGCATCAGAAATTCAGAAACCTGTTTATTTTCATTGAAATAGCTTCTAATTAATTAAGGCAGTCTCCTTCTTAACTCATAATCTCTTTCTCTAGTGACCAGGGGGATAGCGTCCATCTTGTCTGAGGTGATGATGTATGTCACCATCGTTGGGCTGCAGGTATGGCTGGTGGTGGAGATGATTTACTGCTACAGGAAGATATCAGCGCAAGGCGAGGAAGCATTGAGAGAGAGCGCGTGAGTAAACACACACACTGGTCCAATTCATCACACACACACACACAAGAGCACACACTTACACACTTTTTCCTCAATCTTCCTCTGAAAATATTTTCTTGCTATGTAATTTCCTAGCTAAAACTGTTACTTTCTAACTGCCTCTCTCTATACTCTTTCCAACTGCCTCTCTGCCCCCCACTCTCCTATTCCTCACTCTCAGGGCGGATTACTTAGCTATAGCTTCGGAGAGTAAAGAAAATTGTGCAATGGTGGCAGTGACCGAATAGCACTGGTAGGTTTCCCCTCCTACTAATCCATAACTGGACTCTTGGCCGTTCATTGTCTGTTCTTTCCTTTACTCTTGTTCCATCACTGATGGGAAGGAACTCATATCAGTACCCAGAACGAAATTAGCAACACTTGAATTTTAAAGGAGAAGTTCAGGATTTTACAACTTGATATTAGATGGTTTCTCCCCCTAAAATATAACTTCTCCTTTAAGTAGTGGAGTCATGGCATCTATGTTTTCTTACAAGTTTTGTTTTCATTTCAGGTTAATTAATGGCTTCAAACGACGAATAGCTGTCGATAGCCCTTCAACACTACACCCCTTCTTCCAGACTTCCATTATGACACCATCTCATTACCCAGGAGGAGCAGCCAAGAGGCTTGTCCAGAGAACAGATGGATGAGAAGTGAAACAGCCAATGGAATAAAAAGGACATTACTGTATTTAAATGCAAATATACAGCATGAGTGTACTATCGAGCAGTACTATAATATCAAAGAGAGTTGTATATACAGTACGTATGCTTAATTATGCAATCCAAATCTTCATTGTAATACTCCTACATTATATTAAGTTAGTTCATACATAGCATTGTACATTAAGTATAGATGCATGTGTAGTAATACATCATAACCATTGGCATTAATATGTTTCTAAAGGTCAATTTCAGGACTCTAAAGTGTGCTTGTATCAAAGCAATTAGAGATCAGAACTCAACTGCAATCTTACTTGGCTTCAGTAGCCGATCTTGATCAGACCTTCAATGGCTATTATGCGCAGATCCAGACTAGCCTACCGGTATATTCAAAAGCATCCCAGTAAAACCTTAAGTTATGCATTCAGGTTAATGAAATAAGTACCATGGGGAGTAGTAGCCTAACACACGGTTGACGAGCTGGGAGTAATGGATTGTACACATCCAGAGCAACTATTTCTGTTTGACAACATCTGTCTACCTGTTAAAAGGTTAAAGCATTAATGTTCTAGTAATGTTACCAATAGGATAACTCTCTCAAGCTCAAAAAGTACATTAGGATCAGGGCAAATTCACTATCCAGTGTCTAGTGTAGGACTCATGCCTGTACATACTGTAAATTGAGGACTGTAGCTAACTATTTATCAATGCAATGGAATCATTTTCACATAACCGGTAGGTCTCATTGAGATTTTGCGAGAGAAACGGACGATTGTGATTCGATGGACATTCATTTGGACATCAGCTTGTGAGGGATGCTTACGTCAGACGACTTAAGGAAATGAGCATGGTCAATTCCTCAAAGCTATAATTATCCACCAATATATCTTTCTAGAAAGTGTCACATTATAGCAGTGCAATTTTTAAATGTTGAGACTATCATTCTACCGTTGTGACTGGAAACCTCCATACATTATACATATATTTATTGCAGTATAATTGCATTCTCTCCATATTTCATTCATGCTTAATTTGCTAGAATTTCCTGACCATATTTACAACAACCAAGGGCATGTGATATTAGCTACCATTTACTACCGTGGGAAACTACCACAATTTGTCCAGTGTGTCTGGAGCAGTAATGTCTGTGACTAGTCCAAGACCTGAAATGGTTTAAACAAGACGCTAAACTGGTTTAAAACAAGTTATTTAATGAAGATACCTAATGTGAGCAGAAACTATACTATATACATAGTGTTGGCTTAGTGCTCATATCGATCAGTCCCTATGGAACAGAATACAGTGAGCTGCTATTGAAAACTGACATCCCTGTCATTCCTATTTGGCAGTCAATTCTGAATTATACCTCCAGGGGCAGCATATCACTGCCTAATGTGGACTGCCATGTTGCATGCATACTTTCTTATAGAATGTCATTGGGATCTGGGTTTGCTACATTTGAAGTACAGAAAAGTGAAAGAATAATAATTCATTAGAATTAATGTTCAAGATTTTGAATTATTCAAAATTCCTTTAAAAAAAAAAAACGTTACGCCGATTTTGTCAAGTTAGAGTTTCTATTCACCTATCACAGAACTTCAACATTAAATAGCGGAATATATGTTGGAAAAAACAGACTTAAAACAGGGAATAATCTACTTCTGCTGTAATTAAAAATGTTCACTGAAGAGAGCTTTTCCAGTTCACATTACTATGGAAATGTTGCTTGCCAAAACAGTCAGCTTTATACCATAATACAATTGTCATGTGAGAATGGAGTAGGCTTTATGTCTGGTTTATTAAATCAAAACAATCTCTACCGTGTCAGATGTGTATATTTGGGGAAATGTTTGTGCGAACTTTTCGGTCTCTTTCGCACGCAGAGAGAGACAGAGTGTAATGATATCATCTGAAGAGCATAGGGGCTACTGAAGTGTGGGACAGAAATGGCCTGTTGTACTGGCATGCAGTCACATGTTGTATGGCTGTCAATGTGCTGTGGCTAACCTCATGATAGAGTACCTGACTGGAAACTGGTGATGTATCATTTCCAGGTAATTGACGGGCTCACTGGGAGTCAGGAGGGTCAGATAGTGTAGTCTGTTGACCATGGCATCAACCATGACCGACTTCGGCAGTGGTCAAACACAAACGTTCCCTTATGACCTTTTAAAACCGTTCTTATTTAAATGACAATTCCCAAATATACTTTAACATAATGGACAAGGTGCTTGAGGGTGGCCTTACAGTTAAGAGCACTGCACATACGTTCTCCCCCCATTCTAGCTTTGACTCGACTGATAGCTACGTTGAGGAAAAAAAGTGTACTTTCTATTCTTGTGATATGTGGCTGTCCCACCTAGCTATCTGAAGACAAATGCACTAAGTTGCTCTGGATAAGAGCAATTAAAATGTTAATTGTACGTATCCTGGCGACTACACCGCATCTCCCTTCTCTCAGTCCCCCCTTTATTAACAGAGAAGGTATGAAATTAACAAACAAACAAACAGGAGAGTTCAAGTTCTTCTTTAAAAAAAAAACGACAAGGTTTGAAGTTCCCCATTAACTAACGTGTCCTCTGAAGCGCAGTTGGTATAGCATGGCGCTTGCAATGCCGGAACAGTGGGTTCGATTCCTGGGACCACTCGTAGGTATAACAAATGACTGCGTTGCTTTGGGTGAAAGCATCTACTAAATGACAGATATTATGATATATTATCTAATACGGTAAGCAGTATGACCACCCTTCAACCTAGAGAGATAGCAGGCCAGATCAATTCCTGTGACATGAATAGATTGCAACAGTGTCTCCTGCTCCTTGGTAATGATGTAGGCCAGTAGGTCAACTGTGTTTGTAGGTCAATCAACAGTATCGATCTACATGGACTTTGTCTGCAGTCGCTGTGATTGGCAGAGATCTAAAAATCAATGAAATGCTTTGCCTCAACAGGTCAAAGCAGCAAATAAGTTTGAATTTGGACAAGCTGGGAAGTCAGAAAGATGACATAATTACACCGACTGTTTTGAAATACTTTTTCGTTCAACTTTTTATGAAAATGCTTAAAATGACACACACACTTTAAAAAAAACAAGACTCCGATGAGTTGTTGCATATTTTAGAGCTTTTCATCTCTCCAGGGCATTGTGTACAATCAAATCTTTTACAGTACATTTGCTCCCCGCGACCCCCATCCCCCTCTCCTCCCTGACCCTAATAAATATAGTACATCCTTTGATCACTCACTGTTTGGCCGTGCACAGCAAGGCTCACACACTTGCACAGGAGAGAGGGGGGCAGGGAGCACAACGAGGAAAGAGAGAGAGGAAGAGTGAAAGACAATAGGAAGGGGGATGAAAAGGAAAACAATTAGGAAAAGAGAAATGGTTTATGAGAGACAGTGAGGGGGAATCAGATGGGGGGGGGGGCAGAAAATAAAATGAGATGACCTTACGACAAACAAAAACAAGAAAACAAGAAGACTACAAAATGAAGATATAAAATGAAAAGGAATAACATATCAATTTGAACTCACAAACACAGTACTGCAATAGTTTCCCTTTCTCCGGGCCTAGACTTCTGGTTGGTCCTTTTTTAAATCCAGTCCAGTTTACACTAGAAAGTCACTAGTTTATTGCATCTCTCTGTTTACCTGGTCTACGGCGTCTGCGTCCCAAAACGGCACATCATTTCCTATGTAGTGCACCACACTATAAAGGGAATAGGGTGCTATTTGGTACGCAGACTGGTCTACAGAGTAGTCGGTAACCCTGAAACACTTCAAGTCCGATCCAATAATACAATTAGAAGTTGACCAAGTGCGGAAAAACAAACAAAGTCATAATCATACTAATCTTAATAATACCAAATGTAACAGTGACGATGTGACGATGAGGACACTTCTTTCTAATACATAGAATTCTCCGTCTTCTTCTCCAACTCCAGATCTTTGCTTGCTCGTCTCATTGTGCCCTAAACACACTTTAGTGACATACTACTTTTTACACATTCAAAAGGTAGTATAAATCACCAAATATCATTATTGCTATGACCAGGAAATATAAAATATTCACTTTATAGCTCTTTCTTGGTCCGTGCTGAAGTATTAACACAGAGCATATAGAAGGGAAAAAAATCCACTCGCATTGAGAGCGGGACAGGACTTTTCGAAATCAAAGTCGTGTAAAATAAATACTGTAATGGTCTGGCGCACACAATCATCCTTCGCTCTCTCTCAATTCCAAAACAACCCAGTCACCATCAAAAAGACAGCTAATGATAAACATGAGCTCGTAGAGGGTTTAGGAGTCTTTTTGTATTATTCACGTCTGGTTTTGAAATGACTCTCCCAGAGGACGGACTGCCTTTGTCAGAGATCAAGCCTTTACGATGGAAGCTGCTGATCCCAGATTGATGGAGAGAAAGAGAGAAAGGAAGAACGACTAAAATGGTTGGATTACAGAAAGTCTCATGTATCTATCCCCTCTCTCGTCCCGCTCTCCTCATGTGTCCCTCATTTCTGGAGGCTCAAGGGGGACTTAGCTGAGCGGACCCCTCACACCGAGGCACATAAGTCCTCTAGGCTGGCTTCAGCTGGGAACAGAGCCATAGCTGTTTCTCAGGGCTGGGAAAGCTACCAATTTGCATCCATTTTGAAACACAAAGTTAATCCAGGTTGGCCCATTTTGATTAATGCAGTCGGACCAAGTCAAGACAATCCATTTGAAATGCGTTGGACCCGAGTCTATCCATTTGAAATGCGTTGGACCCGAGTCTATCCATTTGAAATGCGTTGGACCTGAGTCTATCCATTTGAAATGCGTTGGACCCGAGTCTATCCATTTGAAATGCGTTGGACCCGAGTCTATCCATTTGAAATGCGTTGGACCCGAGTCTATCCATTTGAAATGCGTTGGACCCGAGTCTATCCATTTGAAATGCGTTGGACCCGAGTCTATCCATTTGAAATGCGTTGGACCCGAGTCTATCCATTTGAAATGCGTTGGACCCGAGTCTATCCATTTGAAATGCGTTGGACCCGAGTCTATCCATTTGAAATGCAGCAGCAGGGCTGCACATGCTGAAATGCAGTCGATGGTCTGTCTTGAAAATGTCTCTTGGCTGCTCAGGCAGGGGAGATGGTTCAGGGAGAGCAGCATGGTTGGTTGCATGTGAGGAGCGGATGGTACTATACAAACTGGCCAGCCTTTAGCACTGACTGTGGGAGATATGGTAATGTATGACTATGTTATTGCTGTAGTCCTGAAGACATTTCCCAGTCTAACTGTCTGGACGTGAGAGGTGGTGGGGACTATGGAAGGTGGAACTTGGACTGAGGTGTGGGGAATTATGGTTAGTGTAGTCCCCCCAAAGGTCTCTCACCCCCCAACCCCATTGCAGGTTGCTCAAACTGAGGCGTGGGGAGTTATGGCTAGTGAAGGTCCCCTTACAGGTAATTCCCACTCCCCCCACATCTCTCCCTGTCTGTTTTGAGTAGAGAAGAGTAGGAGTGGAGCTTCGGGGTCGGGTGAGTGAGTCACTCTCCCTGATTGGCCCAGCCGGACCCTTCCCCTCTGGCTACCTCCCCCGTGGTTTAGTCATACCCACTTGAGGGCTGGTGATGGCTGGAGGATCAGTGCTCAGTGAGAGACTCTGAAGTGGGGTTCGAGGGGGGATCCTGCTGGACTTCTGGAGTGACGACGCCACGGTGGAGCTTTTCCAACGACTGTTTCATCTGAGGGAGAGAGAGAAGACAGAGGAGGAGGCTAATGTCATTACGACAGTCATGATGACTCACTCATGAATAACAGTGAAGCCGTGTGTACGCTTTGTAAATGACGTGCGCACATAGAGAGTAAACACACACACACACACACCTGATCTAGCAGAGTGACTGAGGATTGGAGGATCTGTTGCCATTTGCCCAGTTGGGCCTGGTGGAACTGTCTCTGGAGCTGCAACACCTGGGCCCACTCTCCTGCAGACTGGGGTAGAGGACTGGATGGAGAGAAGAGAGGGAGGGAGAGAGAGCAAGAGAAGAGGAGTTAGTTCACATGCTAGAAATGCAGCGCTGGTGGTAAGTAATATCCAATGAAAGTTGGTTTCTTGAGCAACGGAAGAGAACAAAACTAAATCATAGAACAAAACAGAACAGTGGGAATCAGAGGTTTAAATCTAGAGAATAGGACAGTGTCACCTTGGTTTCTCAAATGACTGCCTCGCCTGGTTTACCAACTACTTCTCTGATAGAGTTCAGTGTGTCAAATCGGAGGGCCTGTTGTCCGGACCTCTGGCAGTCTCTATGGGGGTGCCACAGGGTTCAATCCTCGGGCCGACTCTCTTCTCTGTATACATCAACGATGTCGCTCTTGCTGCTGGTGATTCTCTGATCCACCTCTACGCAGACGACACCATTCTGTATACTTCTGGCCCTTCTTTGGACACTGTGTTAACAACTCTCCAGACGAGCTTCAATGTCATACAACACCACTTCCGTGGCCTCCAACTGCTCTTAAACGCAAGTAAAACTAAATGCATGCTACTCAACCGATCACTTCCCACACCCGCCCACCCGACTAGCATCACTACTCTGGACGGTTCTGACTTAGGATATGTTGACAAATACCTAGGTGTCTGGTTAGACTGTAAACTCTCCTTCCAGACTCACATTAAGAATCTCCAATCCAAAATTAAATCTAGAATCTAAATCTAGAACCTATATCGCAACAAAGCATCCTTCACTCATGCTGCCAAACATACCCTTGTAAAACTGACTATCCTACCAATCCTAGACTTCGTTGATGTCATTTACAAAATTGCCTCTACAAATTGGATGCAGTCTATCACAGTGCCATCCGTTTAGTCACCACAGCCCCATACACTACCCACCATTGCGACCTGTACGCTCTCGTTGGTTGGCCCTCGCTTCATACTCGTTGCCAAACCCACTGGCTACAGGTCATCTACAAGACTCTGCTAGGTTAAGCCCCGCCTTATCTGAGCTCACTGGTCATCATAGTAGCACGCACTCCAGTAGGTATATCTCACTGGTCACCCCCAAAGCCAATTCCTCCTTTGGTCGTCTTTCCTTCCAGTTCTCTGATACCAATGACTGGAACGAACTGCAAAAATCTCTGAAGCAGGAGACTCATCTCCCTCACTAGTGTTAAGCACCAGCTGTCAGAGCAGCTCACAGATCACTGCACCTGTACATAACCCATCTGTAAACAGCCCATCTACCTCATCCCCATACTGTATTTATTTATCTTGCTCCTTTGCACCCCAGTATCTCAACGTGCACATTCATCTTCTGCACATCTACCATTCCAGTGTTTAATGGCTATATAGTAATTACTTCGCCACCATGGCCTATTTATTGCCTTAACTCCCGTATCTTACCTCATTTTGCACTCACTGTACATAGACTTTTTGTTTTCTTTGTTCTACTGTATTATTGAATGTATGTTTGTTTTTTATTCCCATGCGTAACTCTGTTGTTGTTGTACTGTGTCGAATTGCTAGGCGTTATCTTGGCCAGGTCGCAGTTGCAAATGAGAACTTGTTCTCAACTAGCTGGTTAAATAAGAAGGTGAAATAAACCTCTGATGGGTAAGTAGTAATGACTATAACATAAAGATCTATCCTGGCTTGGTTACCTGTCAGACAGAGAGAAGGAGTGCCACGTCTCCAGTGTGTGTGCAGCTCTCTCCAGAGAATACAACTTGTAAAACAAGAGCATGTTGAGGGCCACCAACACCACCAGACTAGAGGAGAAAGAGAGAGAGAAAGAAGAGAAGAGAGTTGAGAGAAAG